>NW_027183499.1:0-300000 GCF_041296385.1 Aphelocoma coerulescens | reverse complement strand
CATGTTCCAATTGAGAAAACACGAAGGCTGCATGTTTGGGGCAGTGCCGTGCTGCACTTGGCATGCCTTTAGCTTTGTCAGCGTCCCTGGAGCTCTGGGCTGTGTGGTTTTCTGAACCCTAACCCTAGGCTCAGCCCTAACCCTAGCTTCAGCATAAGAAAAAGCATTGGACTGATGGGAGTTCCAAAAAGGAACAGCGGATGGCTTCATGTTTGGGGCAGTGCCAGCGCTACAGTTGGCATGCCTTCTGCCTTTTCAGTGTCCCTGGAGCTCTGGGTTGAGCGGTTTTCTGAACTCGAACCCTAGGCTCAACCCTCACCCTAACCCTAAGCCTAGGCTCAGCCTCAGAGGCAGCACTGGGCTGAGGCAAGTTCCAGGTTGGAAAAGACGAAGGCTGCAAGGCTCAGGCAGTGTTGCGCTTCCTTTGGCATGCCTTTATGATTGTCAGTGTCCCTGGAGCTCTGGGCTGTGTGGTTTTCTGGACCCTAACCCTAGGCTCAACCCTAACCCTAGCTTCAGCATAAGAAAAAGCATTGGACTGATGGGAGTTCCAAAAAGGAACAGCGGATGGCTTCATGTTTGGGGCAGTGCCGCGCTACACTTGGCATGCCTTTTCCCTTGTCAGTGTCCCTGGAGCTCTGGGCTGGGCGGTTTTCTGAACTCGAACCCTAGGCTCAACCCTAACCCTAACCCTAAGCCTAAGCTCAGCCTCAGAGGCAGCACTGGGCTGAGGCAAGTTCCAGGCTGGAAAAGACGAAGGCTGCAAGGCTCAGGCAGTGTTACGCTTCACTTGGCATGCCTTTTCCCTTGTCAGTGTCCCTGGAGCTCTGGGCTGTGTGGTTTTCTGGACCCTAACCCTAGGCTCAGCCCTAACCCTAACCCTAGGCTCTGCCTAAGGGGCAGCATTGGGCTGAGGCCAGTTCCAATTGGGAAAACGAGAAGGCTTCATGTTTGGGGCAGTGCCGCGCTACACTTGGAATGCATTTCACATCGCCAGTGGTGCTGAATCTCTGGGCTGTGTAGTTTTCAGAACCCTAAGCCTAGGCTCAACCCTAACCCTAACCCTAACCCTAGACTCAGCCTAAGAAACAGCACTGGGCTGAAGTGAGTACCAGTTGGGAAAAGACGAAGGCTGCAAGGCTCAGGCAGTGTTGTGCTTCCTTTGGCATGCCTTTATGATTGTCAGTGTCCCTGGAGCTCTGGGCTCTGTGGTTTTCTGAACCCTAACCCTAGGCTCAACCCTAACCCTAGCTTCAGCATAAGAAAAAGCATTGGACTGATGGGAGTTCCAAAAAGGAACAGCGGATGGCTTCATGTTTGGGGCAGTGCCGCGCTACACTTGGCATGCCTTTTCCCTTGTCAGTGTCCCTGGAGCTCTGGGCTGGGTGGTTTTCTGAATCCTAACCCTAGGCTCAACCCTAACCCTAACCCTAACCCTAAGCCTAGGCTCAGCCTAATAGGCAGCACTGGGCTGAGGCAAGTTCCTGGTTGGAAAAGACGAAGGCTGCAAGGCTCAGGCAGTGTTATGCTTCACTTGGCATGCCTTTTCCCTTGTCAGTGTCCCTGGAGCTCTGGGCTGTGTGGTTTTCTGAACCCTAACCCTAGGCTCAGCCCTAACCCTAACCCTAGGCTCTGCCTAAGGGGCAGCATTGGGCTGAGGCCAGTTCCAATTGGGAAAACGAGAATTCTTCATGTTTGAAGCAGTGCCGCGCTACGCTTGGAATGCCTTTCGCATCGCCAGTGGTGCTGAATCTCCGGGCTGTGTAGTTTTCATAACCCTAAGCCTAGGCTCAACCCTAACCCTAACCCTAGACTCAGCCTAAGAAACAGCACTGGGCTGAAGTGAGTACCAGTTGGGAAAAGACGAAGGCTGCAAGGCTCAGGCAGTGTTGTGCTTCCTTTGGCATGCCTTTATGATTGTCAGTGTCCCTGGAGCTCTGGGCTCTGTGGTTTTCGGAACCCTAACCCTAGGCTCAACCCTAACCCTAGCTTCAGCATAAGAAAAAGCATTGGACTGATGGGAGTTCCAAAAAGGAACAGCGGATGGCTTCATGTTTGGGGCAGTGCCGCGCTACACTTGGCATGCCTTTTCCCTTGTCAGTGTCCCTGGAGCTCTGGGCTGGGCGGTTTTCTGAACCCTAACCCTAGGCTCAACCCTAACCCTAACCCTAAGCCTAGGCTCAGCCTAAGAGGCAGCATTAGGATGACGCACGTTCCAATTGAGAAAACACGAAGGCTGCATGTTTGGGGCAGTGCCGTGCTGCACTTGGCATGCCTTTAGCTTTGTCAGCGTCCCTGGAGCTCTGGGCTGTGTGGTTTTCTGAACCCTAACCCGAGGCTCAGCCCTAACCCTAACCCTAGCCTCCGCCTGAGAAAAAGCATTGGACTGATGCGAGTTCCAAAAAGGAACAGCGGATGGCTTCATGTTTGGGGCAGTGCCGCGCTACACTTGGCATGCCTTTTCCCTTGTCAGTGTCCCTGGAGCTCTGGGCTGTGTGGTTTTCTGAACCCTAACCCTAGGCTCAGCCCTAACCCTAACCCTAGGCTCTGCCTAAGGGGCAGCATTGGGCTGAGGCCAGTTCCAATTGGGAAAACGAGAAGGCTTCATGTTTGGGGCAGTGCCGCGCTACACTTGGAATGCATTTCGCATCGCCAGTGGTGCTGAATCTCTGGGCTGTGTAGTTTTCATAACCCTAAGCCTAGGCTCAACCCTAACCCTAACCCTAGACTCAGCCTAAGAAACAGCACTGGGCTGAAGTGAGTACCAGTTGGGAAAAGACGAAGGCTGCAAGGCTCAGGCAGTGTTGCGCTTCCTTTGGCATGCCTTTATGATTGTCAGTGTCCCTGGAGCTCTGGGCTCTGTGGTTCTCTGAACCCTAACCCTAGGCTCAACCCTAACCCTAGCTTCAGCATAAGAAAAAGCATTGGACTGATGGGAGTTCCAAAAAGGAACAGCGGATGGCTTCATGTTTGGGGCAGTGCCGCGCTACACTTGGCATGCCTTTTCCCTTGTCAGTGTCCCTGGAGCTCTGGGCTGGGCGGTTTTCTGAATCCTAACCCTAGGCTCAACCCTAACCCTAACCCTAACCCTAGGCTCAGCCTAAGAGGCAGCATTAGGATGACGCACATTCCAATTGAGAAAACACGAAGGCTGCATGTTTGGGGCAGTGCCGTGCTGCACTTGGCATGCCTTTAGCTTTGTCAGCGTCCCTGGAGCTCTGGGCTGTGTGGTTTTCTGAACTCGAACCCTAGGCTCAACCCTAACCCTAACCCTAAGCCTAGGCTCAGCCTCAGAGGCAGCACTGGGCTGAGGCAAGTTCCAGGCTGGAAAAGACGAAGGCTGCAAGGCTCAGGCAGTGTTACGCTTCACTTGGCATGCCTTTTCCCTTGTCAGTGTCCCTGGAGCTCTGGGCTGTGTGGTTTTCTGAACCCTAACCCTAGGCTCAGCCCTAACCCTAACCCTAGGCTCTGCCTAAGGGGCAGCATTGGGCATAGGCCAGTTCCAATTGGGAAAACGAGAAGGCTTCATGTTTGGGGCAGTGCCGCTCCACACTTGGAATGCATTTCGCATCGCCAGTGGTGCTGAATCTCTGGGCTGTGTAGTTTTCAGAACTCTAAGCCTAGGCTCAACCCTAACCCTAACCCTAACCCTAGACTCAGCCTAAGAAACAGCACTGGGCTGAAGTGAGTACCAGTTGGGAAAAGACGAAGGCTGCAAGGCTCAGGCAGTGTTGTGCTTCCTTTGGCATGCCTTTATGATTGTCAGTGTCCCTGGAGCTCTGGGCTGTGTGGTTTTCTGAACCCTAACCCTAGGCTCAGCCCTAACCCTAACCCTAACCCTAGGCTCAGCCTAAGAGGCAGCATTAGGATGACGCATGTTCCAATTGAGAAAACACGAAGGCTGCATGTTTGGGGCAGTGCCGTGCTGCACTTGGCATGCCTTTAGCTTTGTCAGCGTCCCTGGAGCTCTGGGCTGTGTGGTTTTCTGAACCCTAACCCTAGGCTCAGCCCTAACCCTAGCTTCAGCATAAGAAAAAGCATTGGACTGATGCGAGTTCCAATCAGGAACAGCGGATGGCTTCATGTTTGGGGCAGTGCCAGCGCTACAGTTGGCATGCCTTCTGCCTTTTCAGTGTCCCTGGAGCTCTGGGTTGAGCGGTTTTCTGAACTCGAACCCTAGGCTCAACCCTCACCCTAACCCTAAGCCTAGGCTCAGCCTAAGAGGCAGCACTGGGCTGAGGCAAGTTCCAGGTTGGAAAAGACGAAGGCTGCAAGGCTCAGGCAGTGTTGCGCTTCCTTTGGCATGCCTTTATGATTGTCAGTGTCCCTGGAGCTCTGGGCTGTGTGGTTTTCTGGACCCTAACCCTAGGCTCAACCCTAACCCTAGCTTCAGCATAAGAAAAAGCATTGGACTGATGGGAGTTCCAAAAAGGAACAGCGGATGGCTTCATGTTTGGGGCAGTGCCGCGCTACACTTGGCATGCCTTTTCCCTTGTCAGTGTCCCTGGAGCTCTGGGCTGGGCGGTTTTCTGAACTCGAACCCTAGGCTCAACCCTAACCCTAACCCTAAGCCTAAGCTCAGCCTCAGAGGCAGCACTGGGCTGAGGCAAGTTCCAGGCTGGAAAAGACGAAGGCTGCAAGGCTCAGGCAGTGTTACGCTTCACTTGGCATGCCTTTTCCCTTGTCAGTGTCCCTGGAGCTCTGGGCTGTGTGGTTTTCTGGACCCTAACCCTAGGCTCAGCCCTAACCCTAACCCTAGGCTCTGCCTAAGGGGCAGCATTGGGCTGAGGCCAGTTCCAATTGGGAAAACGAGAAGGCTTCATGTTTGGGGCAGTGCCGCGCTACACTTGGAATGCATTTCACATCGCCAGTGGTGCTGAATCTCTGGGCTGTGTAGTTTTCAGAACCCTAAGCCTAGGCTCAACCCTAACCCTAACCCTAACCCTAGACTCAGCCTAAGAAACAGCACTGGGCTGAAGTGAGTACCAGTTGGGAAAAGACGAAGGCTGCAAGGCTCAGGCAGTGTTGTGCTTCCTTTGGCATGCCTTTATGATTGTCAGTGTCCCTGGAGCTCTGGGCTCTGTGGTTTTCTGAACCCTAACCCTAGGCTCAACCCTAACCCTAGCTTCAGCATAAGAAAAAGCATTGGACTGATGGGAGTTCCAAAAAGGAACAGCGGATGGCTTCATGTTTGGGGCAGTGCCGCGCTACACTTGGCATGCCTTTTCCCTTGTCAGTGTCCCTGGAGCTCTGGGCTGGGCGGTTTTCTGAATCCTAACCCTAGGCTCAACCCTAACCCTAACCCTAACCCTAAGCCTAGGCTCAGCCTAATAGGCAGCACTGGGCTGAGGCAAGTTCCTGGTTGGAAAAGACGAAGGCTGCAAGGCTCAGGCAGTGTTATGCTTCACTTGGCATGCCTTTTCCCTTGTCAGTGTCCCTGGAGCTCTGGGCTGTGTGGTTTTCTGAACCCTAACCCTAGGCTCAGCCCTAACCCTAACCCTAGGCTCTGCCTAAGGGGCAGCATTGGGCTGAGGCCAGTTCCAATTGGGAAAACGAGAATTCTTCATGTTTGAAGCAGTGCCGCGCTACGCTTGGAATGCCTTTCGCATCGCCAGTGGTGCTGAATCTCCGGGCTGTGTAGTTTTCATAACCCTAAGCCTAGGCTCAACCCTAACCCTAACCCTAGACTCAGCCTAAGAAACAGCACTGGGCTGAAGTGAGTACCAGTTGGGAAAAGACGAAGGCTGCAAGGCTCAGGCAGTGTTGTGCTTCCTTTGGCATGCCTTTATGATTGTCAGTGTCCCTGGAGCTCTGGGCTCTGTGGTTTTCGGAACCCTAACCCTAGGCTCAACCCTAACCCTAGCTTCAGCATAAGAAAAAGCATTGGACTGATGGGAGTTCCAAAAAGGAACAGCGGATGGCTTCATGTTTGGGGCAGTGCCGCGCTACACTTGGCATGCCTTTTCCCTTGTCAGTGTCCCTGGAGCTCTGGGCTGGGCGGTTTTCTGAATCCTAACCCTAGGCTCAACCCTAACCCTAACCCTAAGCCTAGGCTCAGCGTAAGAGGCAGCATTAGGATGACGCACGTTCCAATTGAGAAAACACGAAGGCTGCATGTTTGGGGCAGTGCCGTGCTGCACTTGGCATGCCTTTAGCTTTGTCAGCGTCCCTGGAGCTCTGGGCTGGGCGGTTTTCTGAACCCTAACCCGAGGCTCAGCCCTAACCCTAACCCTAGCCTCCGCCTGAGAAAAAGCATTGGACTGATGCGAGTTCCAAAAAGGAACAGCGGATGGCTTCATGTTTGGGGCAGTGCCGCGCTACACTTGGCATGCCTTTTCCCTTGTCAGTGTCCCTGGAGCTCTGGGCTGTGTGGTTTTCTGAACCCTAACCCTAGGCTCAGCCCTAACCCTAACCCTAGGCTCTGCCTAAGGGGCAGCATTGGGCTGAGGCCAGTTCCAATTGGGAAAACGAGAAGGCTTCATGTTTGGGGCAGTGCCGCGCTACACTTGGAATGCATTTCGCATCGCCAGTGGTGCTGAATCTCTGGGCTGTGTAGTTTTCATAACCCTAAGCCTAGGCTCAACCCTAACCCTAACCCTAGACTCAGCCTAAGAAACAGCACTGGGCTGAAGTGAGTACCAGTTGGGAAAAGACGAAGGCTGCAAGGCTCAGGCAGTGTTGCGCTTCCTTTGGCATGCCTTTATGATTGTCAGTGTCCCTGGAGCTCTGGGCTCTGTGGTTCTCTGAACCCTAACCCTAGGCTCAACCCTAACCCTAGCTTCAGCATAAGAAAAAGCATTGGACTGATGGGAGTTCCAAAAAGGAACAGCGGATGGCTTCATGTTTGGGGCAGTGCCGCGCTACACTTGGCATGCCTTTTCCCTTGTCAGTGTCCCTGGAGCTCTGGGCTGGGCGGTTTTCTGAATCCTAACCCTAGGCTCAACCCTAACCCTAACCCTAACCCTAGGCTCAGCCTAAGAGGCAGCATTAGGATGACGCACATTCCAATTGAGAAAACACGAAGGCTGCATGTTTGGGGCAGTGCCGTGCTGCACTTGGCATGCCTTTAGCTTTGTCAGCGTCCCTGGAGCTCTGGGCTGTGTGGTTTTCTGAACTCGAACCCTAGGCTCAACCCTAACCCTAACCCTAAGCCTAGGCTCAGCCTCAGAGGCAGCACTGGGCTGAGGCAAGTTCCAGGCTGGAAAAGACGAAGGCTGCAAGGCTCAGGCAGTGTTACGCTTCACTTGGCATGCCTTTTCCCTTGTCAGTGTCCCTGGAGCTCTGGGCTGTGTGGTTTTCTGAACCCTAACCCTAGGCTCAGCCCTAACCCTAACCCTAGGCTCTGCCTAAGGGGCAGCATTGGGCTGAGGCCAGTTCCAATTGGGAAAACGAGAAGGCTTCATGTTTGGGGCAGTGCCGCTCCACACTTGGAATGCATTTCGCATCGCCAGTGGTGCTGAATCTCTGGGCTGTGTAGTTTTCAGAACCCTAAGCCTAGGCTCAACCCTAACCCTAACCCTAACCCTAGACTCAGCCTAAGAAACAGCACTGGGCTGAAGTGAGTACCAGTTGGGAAAAGACGAAGGCTGCAAGGCTCAGGCAGTGTTGTGCTTCCTTTGGCATGCCTTTATGATTGTCAGTGTCCCTGGAGCTCTGGGCTGTGTGGTTTTCTGAACCCTAACCCTAGGCTCAACCCTAACCCTAGCTTCAGCATAAGAAAAAGCATTGGACTGATGGGAGTTCCAAAAAGGAACAGCGGATGGCTTCATGTTTGGGGCAGTGCCGCGCTACACTTGGCATGCCTTTTCCCTTGTCAGTGTCCCTGGAGCTCTGGGCTGGGCGGTTTTCTGAACCCTAACCCTAAGCTCAACCCTAACCCTAACCCTAACCCTAGGCTCAGCCTAAGAGGCAGCATTAGGATGACGCATGTTCCAATTGAGAAAACACGAAGGCTGCATGTTTGGGGCAGTGCCGTGCTGCACTTGGCATGCCTTTAGCTTTGTCAGCGTCCCTGGAGCTCTGGGCTGTGTGGTTTTCTGAACCCTAACCCTAGGCTCAGCCCTAACCCTAGCTTCAGCATAAGAAAAAGCATTGGACTGATGCGAGTTCCAATCAGGAACAGCGGATGGCTTCATGTTTGGGGCAGTGCCAGCGCTACAGTTGGCATGCCTTCTGCCTTTTCAGTGTCCCTGGAGCTCTGGGTTGAGCGGTTTTCTGAACTCGAACCCTAGGCTCAACCCTCACCCTAACCCTAAGCCTAGGCTCAGCCTAAGAGGCAGCACTGGGCTGAGGCAAGTTCCAGGTTGGAAAAGACGAAGGCTGCAAGGCTCAGGCAGTGTTGCGCTTCCTTTGGCATGCCTTTATGATTGTCAGTGTCCCTGGAGCTCTGGGCTGTGTGGTTTTCTGGACCCTAACCCTAGGCTCAACCCTAACCCTAGCTTCAGCATAAGAAAAAGCATTGGACTGATGGGAGTTCCAAAAAGGAACAGCGGATGGCTTCATGTTTGGGGCAGTGCCGCGCTACACTTGGCATGCCTTTTCCCTTGTCAGTGTCCCTGGAGCTCTGGGCTGGGCGGTTTTCTGAACTCGAACCCTAGGCTCAACCCTAACCCTAACCCTAAGCCTAAGCTCAGCCTCAGAGGCAGCACTGGGCTGAGGCAAGTTCCAGGCTGGAAAAGACGAAGGCTGCAAGGCTCAGGCAGTGTTACGCTTCACTTGGCATGCCTTTTCCCTTGTCAGTGTCCCTGGAGCTCTGGGCTGTGTGGTTTTCTGGACCCTAACCCTAGGCTCAGCCCTAACCCTAACCCTAGGCTCTGCCTAAGGGGCAGCATTGGGCTGAGGCCAGTTCCAATTGGGAAAACGAGAAGGCTTCATGTTTGGGGCAGTGCCGCGCTACACTTGGAATGCATTTCACATCGCCAGTGGTGCTGAATCTCTGGGCTGTGTAGTTTTCAGAACCCTAAGCCTAGGCTCAACCCTAACCCTAACCCTAACCCTAGACTCAGCCTAAGAAACAGCACTGGGCTGAAGTGAGTACCAGTTGGGAAAAGACGAAGGCTGCAAGGCTCAGGCAGTGTTACGCTTCACTTGGCATGCCTTTTCCCTTGGCAGTGTCCCTGGAGCTCTGGGCTCTGTGGTTTTCTGAACCCTAACCCTAGGCTCAACCCTAACCCTAGCTTCAGCATAAGAAAAAGCATTGGACTGATGGGAGTTCCAAAAAGGAACAGCGGATGGCTTCATGTTTGGGGCAGTGCCGCGCTACACTTGGCATGCCTTTTCCCTTGTCAGTGTCCCTGGAGCTCTGGGCTGGGCGGTTTTCTGAATCCTAACCCTAGGCTCAACCCTAACCCTAACCCTAACCCTAAGCCTAGGCTCAGCCTAATAGGCAGCACTGGGCTGAGGCAAGTTCCTGGTTGGAAAAGACGAAGGCTGCAAGGCTCAGGCAGTGTTACGCTTCACTTGGCATGCCTTTAGCTTTGTCAGTGTCCCTGGAGCTCTGGGCTGTGTGGTTTTCTGAACCCTAACCCTAGGCTCAGCCCTAACCCTAACCCTAGGCTCTGCCTAAGGGGCAGCATTGGGCTGAGGCCAGTTCCAATTGGGAAAACGAGAATTCTTCATGTTTGAAGCAGTGCCGCGCTACGCTTGGAATGCCTTTCGCATCGCCAGTGGTGCTGAATCTCCGGGCTGTGTAGTTTTCATAACCCTAAGCCTAGGCTCAACCCTAACCCTAACCCTAGACTCAGCCTAAGAAACAGCACTGGGCTGAAGTGAGTACCAGTTGGGAAAAGACGAAGGCTGCAAGGCTCAGGCAGTGTTGTGCTTCCTTTGGCATGCCTTTATGATTGTCAGTGTCCCTGGAGCTCTGGGCTCTGTGGTTTTCTGAACCCTAACCCTAGGCTCAACCCTAACCCTAGCTTCAGCATAAGAAAAAGCATTGGACTGATGGGAGTTCCAAAAAGGAACAGCGGATGGCTTCATGTTTGGGGCAGTGCCGCGCTACACTTGGCATGCCTTTTCCCTTGTCAGTGTCCCTGGAGCTCTGGGCTGGGCGGTTTTCTGAACCCTAACGCTAGGCTCAACCCTAACCCTAACCCTAAGCCTAGGCTCAGCCTAAGAGGCAGCATTAGGATGACGCACGTTCCAATTGAGAAAACACGAAGGCTGCATGTTTGGGGCAGTGCCGTGCTGCACTTGGCATGCCTTTAGCTTTGTCAGCGTCCCTGGAGCTCTGGGCTGTGTGGTTTTCTGAACCCTAACCCGAGGCTCAGCCCTAACCCTAACCCTAGCTTCCGCCTGAGAAAAAGCATTGGACTGATGCGAGTTCCAAAAAGGAACAGCGGATGGCTTCATGTTTGGGGCAGTGCCGCGCTACACTTGGCATGCCTTTTCCCTTGTCAGTGTCCCTGGAGCTCTGGGCTGTGTGGTTTTCTGAACCCTAACCCTAGGCTCAGCCCTAACCCTAACCCTAGGCTCTGCCTAAGGGGCAGCATTGGGCTGAGGCCAGTTCCAATTGGGAAAACGAGAAGGCTTCGTGTTTGGGGCAGTGCCGCGCTACACTTGGAATGCATTTCGCATCGCCAGTGGTGCTGAATCTCTGGGCTGTGTAGTTTTCATAACCCTAAGCCTAGGCTCAACCCTAACCCTAACCCTAGACTCAGCCTAAGAAACAGCACTGGGCTGAAGTGAGTACCAGTTGGGAAAAGACGAAGGCTGCAAGGCTCAGGCAGTGTTGCGCTTCCTTTGGCATGCCTTTATGATTGTCAGTGTCCCTGGAGCTCTGGGCTCTGTGGTTTTCTGAACCCTAACCCTAGGCTCAACCCTAACCCTAGCTTCAGCATAAGAAAAAGCATTGGACTGATGGGAGTTCCAAAAAGGAACAGCGGATGGCTTCATGTTTGGGGCAGTGCCGCGCTACACTTGGCATGCCTTTTCCCTTGTCAGTGTCCCTGGAGCTCTGGGCTGGGCGGTTTTCTGAATCCTAACCCTAGGCTCAACCCTAACCCTAACCCTAACCCTAGGCTCAGCCTAAGAGGCAGCATTAGGATGACGCACATTCCAATTGAGAAAACACGAAGGCTGCATGTTTGGGGCAGTGCCGTGCTGCACTTGGCATGCCTTTAGCTTTGTCAGCGTCCCTGGAGCTCTGGGCTGTGTGGTTTTCTGAACTCGAACCCTAGGCTCAACCCTAACCCTAACCCTAAGCCTAGGCTCAGCCTCAGAGGCAGCACTGGGCTGAGGCAAGTTCCAGGCTGGAAAAGACGAAGGCTGCAAGGCTCAGGCAGTGTTACGCTTCACTTGGCATGCCTTTTCCCTTGTCAGTGTCCCTGGAGCTCTGGGCTGTGTGGTTTTCTGAACCCTAACCCTAGGCTCAGCCCTAACCCTAACCCTAGGCTCTGCCTAAGGGGTAGCATTGGGCTGAGGCCAGTTCCAATTGGGAAAACGAGAAGGCTTCATGTTTGGGGCAGTGCCGCGCTACACTTGGAATGCATTTCGCATCGCCAGTGGTGCTGAATCTCTGGGCTGTGTAGTTTTCATAACCCTAAGCCTAGGCTCAACCCTAACCCTAACCCTAACCCTAGACTCAGCCTAAGAAACAACACTGGGCTGAAGTGAGTACCAGTTGGGAAAAGACGAAGGCTGCAAGGCTCAGGCAGTGTTGTGCTTCCTTTGGCATGCCTTTATGATTGTCAGTGTCCCTGGAGCTCTGGGCTCTGTGGTTTTCTGAACCCTAACCCTAGGCTCAACCCTAACCCTAGCTTCAGCATAAGAAAAAGCATTGGACTGATGGGAGTTCCAAAAAGGAACAGCGGACGGCTTCATGTTTGGGGCAGTGCCGCGCTACACTTGGCATGCCTTTTCCCTTGTCAGTGTCCCTGGAGCTCTGGGCTGGGCGGTTTTCTGAACCCTAACCCTAGGCTCAACCCTAACCCTAACCCTAAGCCTAGGCTCAGCCTAAGAGGCAGCATTAGGATGACGCACATTCCAATTGAGAAAACACGAAGGCTGCATGTTTGGGGCAGTGCCGTGCTGCACTTGGCATGCCTTTAGCTTTGTCAGCGTCCCTGGAGCTCTGGGCTGTGTGGTTTTCTGGACCCTAACCCTAGGCTCAACCCTAACCCTAGCTTCAGCATAAGAAAAAGCATTGGACTGATGGGAGTTCCAAAAAGGAACAGCGGATGGCTTCATGTTTGGGGCAGTGCCGCGCTACACTTGGCATGCCTTTTCCCTTGTCAGTGTCCCTGGAGCTCTGGGCTGGGCGGTTTTCTGAACTCGAACCCTAGGCTCAACCCTAACCCTAACCCTAAGCCTAGGCTCAGCCTCAGAGGCAGCACTGGGCTGAGGCAAGTTCCAGGCTGGAAAAGACGAAGGCTGCAAGGCTCAGGCAGTGTTACGCTTCACTTGGCATGCCTTTTCCCTTGTCAGTGTCCCTGGAGCTCTGGGCTGTGTGGTTTTCTGGACCCTAACCCTAGGCTCAGCCCTAACCCTAACCCTAGGCTCTGCCTAAGGGGCAGCATTGGGCATAGGCCAGTTCCAATTGGGAAAACGAGAAGGCTTCATGTTTGGGGCAGTGCCGCGCTACACTTGGAATGCATTTCACATCGCCAGTGGTGCTGAATCTCTGGGCTGTGTAGTTTTCAGAACCCTAAGCCTAGGCTCAACCCTAACCCTAACCCTAACCCTAGACTCAGCCTAAGAAACAGCACTGGGCTGAAGTGAGTACCAGTTGGGAAAAGACGAAGGCTGCAAGGCTCAGGCAGTGTTACGCTTCACTTGGCATGCCTTTTCCCTTGGCAGTGTCCCTGGAGCTCTGGGCTCTGTGGTTTTCTGAACCCTAACCCTAGGCTCAACCCTAACCCTAGCTTCAGCATAAGAAAAAGCATTGGACTGATGGGAGTTCCAAAAAGGAACAGCGGATGGCTTCATGTTTGGGGCAGTGCCGCGCTACACTTGGCATGCCTTTTCCCTTGTCAGTGTCCCTGGAGCTCTGGGCTGGGCGGTTTTCTGAATCCTAACCCTAGGCTCAACCCTAACCCTAACCCTAACCCTAAGCCTAGGCTCAGCCTAATAGGCAGCACTGGGCTGAGGCAAGTTCCTGGTCGGAAAAGACGAAGGCTGCAAGGCTCAGGCAGTGTTACGCTTCACTTGGCATGCCTTTTCCCTTGTCAGTGTCCCTGGAGCTCTGGGCTGTGTGGTTTTCTGGACCCTAACCCTAGGCTCAGCCCTAACCCTAACCCTAGGCTCTGCCTAAGGGGCAGCATTGGGCTGAGGCCAGTTCCAATTGGGAAAACGAGAAGGCTTCATGTTTGGGGCAGTGCCGCGCTACACTTGGAATGCATTTCGCATCGCCAGTGGTGCTGAATCTCTGGGCTGTGTAGTTTTCAGAACCCTAAGCCTAGGCTCAACCCTAACCCTAACCCTAACCCTAGACTCAGCCTAAGAAACAGCACTGGGCTGAAGTGAGTACCAGTTGGGAAAAGACGAAGGCTGCAAGGCTCAGGCAGTGTTGTGCTTCCTTTGGCATGCCTTTTCCCTTGGCAGTGTCCCTGGAGCTCTGGGCTCTGTGGTTTTCTGAACCCTAACCCTAGGCTCAACCCTAACCCTAGCTTCAGCATAAGAAAAAGCATTGGACTGATGGGAGTTCCAAAAAGGAACAGCGGATGGTTTCATGTTTGGGGCAGTGCCGCGCTACACTTGGCATGCCTTTTCCCTTGTCAGTGTCCCTGGAGCTCTGGGCTGGGCGGTTTTCTGAATCCTAACCCTAGGCTCAACCCTAACCCTAACCCTAACCCTAAGCCTAGGCTCAGCCTCAGAGGCAGCACTGGGCTGAGGCAAGTTCCAGGCTGGAAAAGACGAAGGCTGCAAGGCTCAGGCAGTGTTACGCTTCACTTGGCATGCCTTTTCCCTTGTCAGTGTCCCTGGAGCTCTGGGCTGTGTGGTTTTCTGGACCCTAACCCTAGGCTCAGCCCTAACCCTAACCCTAGGCTCTGCCTAAGGGGCAGCATTGGGCTGAGGCCAGTTCCAATTGGGAAAACGAGAAGGCTTCATGTTTGGGGCAGTGCCGCGCTACACTTGGAATGCCTTACGCATCGCCAGTGGTGCTGAATCTCTGGGCTGTGTAGTTTTCATAACCCTAAGCCTAGGCTCAACCCTAACCCTAACCCTAGACTCAGCCTAAGAAACAGCACTGGGCTGAAGTGAGTACCAGTTGGGAAAAGACGAAGGCTGCAAGGCTCAGGCAGTGTTGCGCTTCCTTTGGCATGCCTTTATGATTGTCAGTGTCCCTGGAGCTCTGGGCTCTGTGGTTTTCTGAACCCTAACCCTAGGCTCAACCCTAACCCTAGCTTCAGCATAAGAAAAAGCATTGGACTGATGGGAGTTCCAAAAAGGAACAGCGGATGGCTTCATGTTTGGGGCAGTGCCGCGCTACACTTGGCATGCCTTTTCCCTTGTCAGTGTCCCTGGAGCTCTGGGCTGGGCGGTTTTCTGAACCCTAACCCTAAGCTCAACCCTAACCCTAACCCTAACCCTAGGCTCAGCCTAAGAGGCAGCATTAGGATGACGCATGTTCCAATTGAGAAAACACGAAGGCTGCATGTTTGGGGCAGTGCCGTGCTGCACTTGGCATGCCTTTAGCTTTGTCAGCGTCCCTGGAGCTCTGGGCTGTGTGGTTTTCTGAACCCTAACCCTAGGCTCAGCCCTAACCCTAGCTTCAGCATAAGAAAAAGCATTGGACTGATGGGAGTTCCAAAAAGGAACAGCGGATGGCTTCATGTTTGGGGCAGTGCCGCGCTACACTTGGCATGCCTTTTCCCTTGTCAGTGTCCCTGGAGCTCTGGGCTGTGTGGTTTTCTGAACCCTAACCCTAGGCTCAGCCCTAACCCTAACCCTAGGCTCTGCCTAAGGGGCAGCATTGGGCTGAGGCCAGTTCCAATTGGGAAAACGAGAAGGCTTCGTGTTTGGGGCAGTGCCGCGCTACACTTGGAATGCATTTCGCATCGCCAGTGGTGCTGAATCTCTGGGCTGTGTAGTTTTCATAACCCTAAGCCTAGGCTCAACCCTAACCCTAACCCTAGACTCAGCCTAAGAAACAGCACTGGGCTGAAGTGAGTACCAGTTGGGAAAAGACGAAGGCTGCAAGGCTCAGGCAGTGTTGCGCTTCCTTTGGCATGCCTTTATGATTGTCAGTGTCCCTGGAGCTCTGGGCTCTGTGGTTTTCTGAACCCTAACCCTAGGCTCAACCCTAACCCTAGCTTCAGCATAAGAAAAAGCATTGGACTGATGGGAGTTCCAAAAAGGAACAGCGGATGGCTTCATGTTTGGGGCAGTGCCGCGCTACACTTGGCATGCCTTTTCCCTTGTCAGTGTCCCTGGAGCTCTGGGCTGGGCGGTTTTCTGAATCCTAACCCTAGGCTCAACCCTAACCCTAACCCTAACCCTAGGCTCAGCCTAAGAGGCAGCATTAGGATGACGCACATTCCAATTGAGAAAACACGAAGGCTGCATGTTTGGGGCAGTGCCGTGCTGCACTTGGCATGCCTTTAGCTTTGTCAGCGTCCCTGGAGCTCTGGGCTGTGTGGTTTTCTGAACTCGAACCCTAGGCTCAACCCTAACCCTAACCCTAAGCCTAGGCTCAGCCTCAGAGGCAGCACTGGGCTGAGGCAAGTTCCAGGCTGGAAAAGACGAAGGCTGCAAGGCTCAGGCAGTGTTACGCTTCACTTGGCATGCCTTTTCCCTTGTCAGTGTCCCTGGAGCTCTGGGCTGTGTGGTTTTCTGAACCCTAACCCTAGGCTCAGCCCTAACCCTAACCCTAGGCTCTGCCTAAGGGGTAGCATTGGGCTGAGGCCAGTTCCAATTGGGAAAACGAGAAGGCTTCATGTTTGGGGCAGTGCCGCGCTACACTTGGAATGCATTTCGCATCGCCAGTGGTGCTGAATCTCTGGGCTGTGTAGTTTTCATAACCCTAAGCCTAGGCTCAACCCTAACCCTAACCCTAACCCTAGACTCAGCCTAAGAAACAGCACTGGGCTGAAGTGAGTACCAGTTGGGAAAAGACGAAGGCTGCAAGGCTCAGGCAGTGTTGTGCTTCCTTTGGCATGCCTTTATGATTGTCAGTGTCCCTGGAGCTCTGGGCTCTGTGGTTTTCTGAACCCTAACCCTAGGCTCAACCCTAACCCTAGCTTCAGCATAAGAAAAAGCATTGGACTGATGGGAGTTCCAAAAAGGAACAGCGGATGGCTTCATGTTTGGGGCAGTGCCGCGCTACACTTGGCATGCCTTTTCCCTTGTCAGTGTCCCTGGAGCTCTGGGCTGGGCGGTTTTCTGAACCCTAACCCTAAGCTCAACCCTAACCCTAACCCTAACCCTAGGCTCAGCCTAAGAGGCAGCATTAGGATGACGCATGTTCCAATTGAGAAAACACGAAGGCTGCATGTTTGGGGCAGTGCCGTGCTGCACTTGGCATGCCTTTAGCTTTGTCAGCGTCCCTGGAGCTCTGGGCTGTGTGGTTTTCTGAACCCTAACCCTAGGCTCAGCCCTAACCCTAGCTTCAGCATAAGAAAAAGCATTGGACTGATGGGAGTTCCAAAAAGGAACAGCGGATGGCTTCATGTTTGGGGCAGTGCCGCGCTACACTTGGCATGCCTTTTCCCTTGTCAGTGTCCCTGGAGCTCTGGGCTGGGCGGTTTTCTGAACTCGAACCCTAGGCTCAACCCTAACCCTAACCCTAAGCCTAGGCTCAGCCTCAGAGGCAGCACTGGGCTGAGGCAAGTTCCAGGTTGGAAAAGACGAAGGCTGCAAGGCTCAGGCAGTGTTACGCTTCACTTGGCATGCCTTTTCCCTTGTCAGTGTCCCTGGAGCTCTGGGCTGTGTGGTTTTCTGGACCCTAACCCTAGGCTCAGCCCTAACCCTAACCCTAGGCTCTGCCTAAGGGGCAGCATTGGGCATAGGCCAGTTCCAATTGGGAAAACGAGAAGGCTTCATGTTTGGGGCAGTGCCGCGCTACACTTGGAATGCATTTCGCATCGCCAGTGGTGCTGAATCTCTGGGCTGTGTAGTTTTCAGAACCCTAAGCCTAGGCTCAACCCTAACCCTAACCCTAACCCTAGACTCAGCCTAAGAAACAGCACTGGGCTGAAGTGAGTACCAGTTGGGAAAAGACGAAGGCTGCAAGGCTCAGGCAGTGTTGCGCTTCCTTTGGCATGCCTTTATGATTGTCAGTGTCCCTGGAGCTCTGGGCTCTGTGGTTTTCTGAACCCTAACCCTAGGCGCAACCCTAACCCTAGCTTCAGCATAAGAAAAAGCATTGGACTGATGGGAGTTCCAAAAAGGAACAGCGGATGGCTTCATGTTTGGGGCAGTGCCGCGCTACACTTGGCATGCCTTTTCCCTTGTCAGTGTCCCTGGAGCTCTGGGCTGGGCGGTTTTCTGAACCCTAACCCTAAGCTCAACCCTAACCCTAACCCTAACCCTAGGCTCAGCCTAAGAGGCAGCATTAGGATGACGCATGTTCCAATTGAGAAAACACGAAGGCTGCATGTTTGGGGCAGTGCCGTGCTGCACTTGGCATGCCTTTAGCTTTGTCAGCGTCCCTGGAGCTCTGGGCTGTGTGGTTTTCTGAACCCTAACCCTAGGCTCAGCCCTAACCCTAGCTTCAGCATAAGAAAAAGCATTGGACTGATGGGAGTTCCAAAAAGGAACAGCGGATGGCTTCATGTTTGGGGCAGTGCCGCGCTACACTTGGCATGCCTTTTCCCTTGTCAGTGTCCCTGGAGCTCTGGGCTGGGCGGTTTTCTGAACCCTAACGCTAGGCTCAACCCTAACCCTAACCCTAAGCCTAGGCTCAGCCTAAGAGGCAGCATTAGGATGACGCACGTTCCAATTGAGAAAACACGAAGGCTGCATGTTTGGGGCAGTGCCGTGCTGCACTTGGCATGCCTTTAGCTTTGTCAGCGTCCCTGGAGCTCTGGGCTGTGTGGTTTTCTGAACCCTAACCCGAGGCTCAGCCCTAACCCTAACCCTAGCCTCCGCCTGAGAAAAAGCATTGGACTGATGCGAGTTCCAAAAAGGAACAGCGGATGGCTTCATGTTTGGGGCAGTGCCGCGCTACACTTGGCATGCCTTTTCCCTTGTCAGTGTCCCTGGAGCTCTGGGCTGTGTGGTTTTCTGAACCCTAACCCTAGGCTCAGCCCTAACCCTAACCCTAGGCTCTGCCTAAGGGGCAGCATTGGGCTGAGGCCAGTTCCAATTGGGAAAACGAGAAGGCTTCGTGTTTGGGGCAGTGCCGCGCTACACTTGGAATGCATTTCGCATCGCCAGTGGTGCTGAATCTCTGGGCTGTGTAGTTTTCATAACCCTAAGCCTAGGCTCAACCCTAACCCTAACCCTAGACTCAGCCTAAGAAACAGCACTGGGCTGAAGTGAGTACCAGTTGGGAAAAGACGAAGGCTGCAAGGCTCAGGCAGTGTTGCGCTTCCTTTGGCATGCCTTTATGATTGTCAGTGTCCCTGGAGCTCTGGGCTCTGTGGTTTTCTGAACCCTAACCCTAGGCTCAACCCTAACCCTAGCTTCAGCATAAGAAAAAGCATTGGACTGATGGGAGTTCCAAAAAGGAACAGCGGATGGCTTCATGTTTGGGGCAGTGCCGCGCTACACTTGGCATGCCTTTTCCCTTGTCAGTGTCCCTGGAGCTCTGGGCTGGGCGGTTTTCTGAATCCTAACCCTAGGCTCAACCCTAACCCTAACCCTAACCCTAGGCTCAGCCTAAGAGGCAGCATTAGGATGACGCACATTCCAATTGAGAAAACACGAAGGCTGCATGTTTGGGGCAGTGCCGTGCTGCACTTGGCATGCCTTTAGCTTTGTCAGCGTCCCTGGAGCTCTGGGCTGTGTGGTTTTCTGAACTCGAACCCTAGGCTCAACCCTAACCCTAACCCTAAGCCTAGGCTCAGCCTCAGAGGCAGCACTGGGCTGAGGCAAGTTCCAGGCTGGAAAAGACGAAGGCTGCAAGGCTCAGGCAGTGTTACGCTTCACTTGGCATGCCTTTTCCCTTGTCAGTGTCCCTGGAGCTCTGGGCTGTGTGGTTTTCTGAACCCTAACCCTAGGCTCAGCCCTAACCCTAACCCTAGGCTCTGCCTAAGGGGTAGCATTGGGCTGAGGCCAGTTCCAATTGGGAAAACGAGAAGGCTTCATGTTTGGGGCAGTGCCGCGCTACACTTGGAATGCATTTCGCATCGCCAGTGGTGCTGAATCTCTGGGCTGTGTAGTTTTCATAACCCTAAGCCTAGGCTCAACCCTAACCCTAACCCTAACCCTAGACTCAGCCTAAGAAACAACACTGGGCTGAAGTGAGTACCAGTTGGGAAAAGACGAAGGCTGCAAGGCTCAGGCAGTGTTGTGCTTCCTTTGGCATGCCTTTACGATTGTCAGTGTCCCTGGAGCTCTGGGCTCTGTGGTTTTCTGAACCCTAACCCTAGGCTCAACCCTAACCCTAGCTTCAGCATAAGAAAAAGCATTGGACTGATGGGAGTTCCAAAAAGGAACAGCGGATGGCTTCATGTTTGGGGCAGTGCCGCGCTACACTTGGCATGCCTTTTCCCTTGTCAGTGTCCCTGGAGCTCTGGGCTGGGCGGTTTTCTGAACCCTAACCCTAGGCTCAACCCTAACCCTAACCCTAACCCTAGGCTCAGCCTAAGAGGCAGCATTAGGATGACGCACATTCCAATTGAGAAAACACGAAGGCTGCATGTTTGGGGCAGTGCCGTGCTGCACTTGGCATGCCTTTAGCTTTGTCAGCGTCCCTGGAGCTCTGGGCTGTGTGGTTTTCTGGACCCTAACCCTAGGCTCAACCCTAACCCTAGCTTCAGCATAAGAAAAAGCATTGGACTGATGGGAGTTCCAAAAAGGAACAGCGGATGGCTTCATGTTTGGGGCAGTGCCGCGCTACACTTGGCATGCCTTTTCCCTTGTCAGTGTCCCTGGAGCTCTGGGCTGGGCGGTTTTCTGAACTCGAACCCTAGGCTCAACCCTAACCCTAACCCTAAGCCTAGGCTCAGCCTCAGAGGCAGCACTGGGCTGAGGCAAGTTCCAGGCTGGAAAAGACGAAGGCTGCAAGGCTCAGGCAGTGTTACGCTTCACTTGGCATGCCTTTTCCCTTGTCAGTGTCCCTGGAGCTCTGGGCTGTGTGGTTTTCTGGACCCTAACCCTAGGCTCAGCCCTAACCCTAACCCTAGGCTCTGCCTAAGGGGCAGCATTGGGCTGAGGCCAGTTCCAATTGGGAAAACGAGAAGGCTTCATGTTTGGGGCAGTGCCGCGCTACACTTGGAATGCATTTCACATCGCCAGTGGTGCTGAATCTCTGGGCTGTGTAGTTTTCAGAACCCTAAGCCTAGGCTCAACCCTAACCCTAACCCTAACCCTAGACTCAGCCTAAGAAACAGCACTGGGCTGAAGTGAGTACCAGTTGGGAAAAGACGAAGGCTGCAAGGCTCAGGCAGTGTTACGCTTCACTTGGCATGCCTTTTCCCTTGGCAGTGTCCCTGGAGCTCTGGGCTCTGTGGTTTTCTGAACCCTAACCCTAGGCTCAACCCTAACCCTAGCTTCAGCATAAGAAAAAGCATTGGACTGATGGGAGTTCCAAAAAGGAACAGCGGATGGCTTCATGTTTGGGGCAGTGCCGCGCTACACTTGGCATGCCTTTTCCCTTGTCAGTGTCCCTGGAGCTCTGGGCTGGGCGGTTTTCTGAATCCTAACCCTAGGCTCAACCCTAACCCTAACCCTAACCCTAAGCCTAAGCTCAGCCTCAGAGGCAGCACTGGGCTGAGGCAAGTTCCAGGCTGGAAAAGACGAAGGCTGCAAGGCTCAGGCAGTGTTACGCTTCACTTGGCATGCCTTTTCCCTTGTCAGTGTCCCTGGAGCTCTGGGCTGTGTGGTTTTCTGGACCCTAACCCTAGGCTCAGCCCTAACCCTAACCCTAGGCTCTGCCTAAGGGGCAGCATTGGGCTGAGGCCAGTTCCAATTGGGAAAACGAGAAGGCTTCATGTTTGGGGCAGTGCCGCGCTACACTTGGAATGCATTTCACATCGCCAGTGGTGCTGAATCTCTGGGCTGTGTAGTTTTCAGAACCCTAAGCCTAGGCTCAACCCTAACCCTAACCCTAACCCTAGACTCAGCCTAAGAAACAGCACTGGGCTGAAGTGAGTACCAGTTGGGAAAAGACGAAGGCTGCAAGGCTCAGGCAGTGTTACGCTTCACTTGGCATGCCTTTTCCCTTGGCAGTGTCCCTGGAGCTCTGGGCTCTGTGGTTTTCTGAACCCTAACCCTAGGCTCAACCCTAACCCTAGCTTCAGCATAAGAAAAAGCATTGGACTGATGGGAGTTCCAAAAAGGAACAGCGGATGGTTTCATGTTTGGGGCAGTGCCGCGCTACACTTGGCATGCCTTTTCCCTTGTCAGTGTCCCTGGAGCTCTGGGCTGGGCGGTTTTCTGAATCCTAACCCTAGGCTCAACCCTAACCCTAACCCTAACCCTAAGCCTAAGCTCAGCCTCAGAGGCAGCACTGGGCTGAGGCAAGTTCCAGGCTGGAAAAGACGAAGGCTGCAAGGCTCAGGCAGTGTTACGCTTCACTTGGCATGCCTTTTCCCTTGTCAGTGTCCCTGGAGCTCTGGGCTGTGTGGTTTTCTGGACCCTAACCCTAGGCTCAGCCCTAACCCTAACCCTAGGCTCTGCCTAAGGGGCAGCATTGGGCTGAGGCCAGTTCCAATTGGGAAAACGAGAAGGCTTCATGTTTGGGGCAGTGCCGCGCTACACTTGGAATGCCTTACGCATCGCCAGTGGTGCTGAATCTCTGGGCTGTGTAGTTTTCATAACCCTAAGCCTAGGCTCAACCCTAACCCTAACCCTAGACTCAGCCTAAGAAACAGCACTGGGCTGAAGTGAGTACCAGTTGGGAAAAGACGAAGGCTGCAAGGCTCAGGCAGTGTTGCGCTTCCTTTGGCATGCCTTTATGATTGTCAGTGTCCCTGGAGCTCTGGGCTCTGTGGTTTTCTGAACCCTAACCCTAGGCTCAACCCTAACCCTAGCTTCAGCATAAGAAAAAGCATTGGACTGATGGGAGTTCCAAAAAGGAACAGCGGATGGCTTCATGTTTGGGGCAGTGCCGCGCTACACTTGGCATGCCTTTTCCCTTGTCAGTGTCCCTGGAGCTCTGGGCTGGGCGGTTTTCTGAACCCTAACCCTAAGCTCAACCCTAACCCTAACCCTAACCCTAGGCTCAGCCTAAGAGGCAGCATTAGGATGACGCATGTTCCAATTGAGAAAACACGAAGGCTGCATGTTTGGGGCAGTGCCGTGCTGCACTTGGCATGCCTTTAGCTTTGTCAGCGTCCCTGGAGCTCTGGGCTGTGTGGTTTTCTGAACCCTAACCCTAGGCTCAGCCCTAACCCTAGCTTCAGCATAAGAAAAAGCATTGGACTGATGGGAGTTCCAAAAAGGAACAGCGGATGGCTTCATGTTTGGGGCAGTGCCGCGCTACACTTGGCATGCCTTTTCCCTTGTCAGTGTCCCTGGAGCTCTGGGCTGGGCGGTTTTCTGAACTCGAACCCTAGGCTCAACCCTAACCCTAACCCTAAGCCTAGGCTCAGCCTCAGAGGCAGCACTGGGCTGAGGCAAGTTCCAGGTTGGAAAAGACGAAGGCTGCAAGGCTCAGGCAGTGTTACGCTTCACTTGGCATGCCTTTTCCCTTGTCAGTGTCCCTGGAGCTCTGGGCTGTGTGGTTTTCTGGACCCTAACCCTAGGCTCAGCCCTAACCCTAACCCTAGGCTCTGCCTAAGGGGCAGCATTGGGCATAGGCCAGTTCCAATTGGGAAAACGAGAAGGCTTCATGTTTGGGGCAGTGCCGCGCTACACTTGGAATGCATTTCGCATCGCCAGTGGTGCTGAATCTCTGGGCTGTGTAGTTTTCAGAACCCTAAGCCTAGGCTCAACCCTAACCCTAACCCTAACCCTAGACTCAGCCTAAGAAACAGCACTGGGCTGAAGTGAGTACCAGTTGGGAAAAGACGAAGGCTGCAAGGCTCAGGCAGTGTTGCGCTTCCTTTGGCATGCCTTTATGATTGTCAGTGTCCCTGGAGCTCTGGGCTCTGTGGTTTTCTGAACCCTAACCCTAGGCGCAACCCTAACCCTAGCTTCAGCATAAGAAAAAGCATTGGACTGATGGGAGTTCCAAAAAGGAACAGCGGATGGCTTCATGTTTGGGGCAGTGCCGCGCTACACTTGGCATGCCTTTTCCCTTGTCAGTGTCCCTGGAGCTCTGGGCTGGGCGGTTTTCTGAACCCTAACCCTAAGCTCAACCCTAACCCTAACCCTAACCCTAGGCTCAGCCTAAGAGGCAGCATTAGGATGACGCATGTTCCAATTGAGAAAACACGAAGGCTGCATGTTTGGGGCAGTGCCGTGCTGCACTTGGCATGCCTTTAGCTTTGTCAGCGTCCCTGGAGCTCTGGGCTGTGTGGTTTTCTGAACCCTAACCCTAGGCTCAGCCCTAACCCTAGCTTCAGCATAAGAAAAAGCATTGGACTGATGGGAGTTCCAAAAAGGAACAGCGGATGGCTTCATGTTTGGGGCAGTGCCGCGCTACACTTGGCATGCCTTTTCCCTTGTCAGTGTCCCTGGAGCTCTGGGCTGGGCGGTTTTCTGAACTCGAACCCTAGGCTCAACCCTAACCCTAACCCTAAGCCTAGGCTCAGCCTCAGAGGCAGCACTGGGCTGAGGCAAGTTCCAGGCTGGAAAAGACGAAGGCTGCAAGGCTCAGGCAGTGTTACGCTTCACTTGGCATGCCTTTTCCCTTGTCAGTGTCCCTGGAGCTCTGGGCTGTGTGGTTTTCTGGACCCTAACCCTAGGCTCAGCCCTAACCCTAACCCTAGGCTCTGCCTAAGGGGCAGCATTGGGCTGAGGCCAGTTCCAATTGGGAAAACGAGAAGGCTTCATGTTTGGGGCAGTGCCGCGCCACACTTGGAATGCATTTCGCATCGCCAGTGGTGCTGAATCTCTGGGCTGTGTAGTTTTCAGAACCCTAAGCCTAGGCTCAACCCTAACCCTAACCCTAACCCTAACCCTAGACTCAGCCTAAGAAACAGCACTGGGCTGAAGTGAGTACCAGTTGGGAAAAGACGAAGGCTGCAAGGCTCAGGCAGTGTTGTGCTTCCTTTGGCATGCCTTTATGATTGTCAGTGTCCCTGGAGCTCTGGGCTCTGTGGTTTTCTGAACCCTAACCCTAGGCTCAACCCTAACCCTAGCTTCAGCATAAGAAAAAGCATTGGACTGATGGGAGTTCCAAAAAGGAACAGCGGATGGCTTCATGTTTGGGGCAGTGCCGCGCTACACTTGGCATGCCTTTTCCCTTGTCAGTGTCCCTGGAGCTCTGGGCTGGGCGGTTTTCTGAATCCTAACCCTAGGCTCAACCCTAACCCTAACCCTAACCCTAGGCTCAGCCTAAGAGGCAGCATTAGGATGACGCACATTCCAATTGAGAAAACACGAAGGCTGCATGTTTGGGGCAGTGCCGTGCTGCACTTGGCATGCCTTTAGCTTTGTCAGCGTCCCTGGAGCTCTGGGCTGTGTGGTTTTCTGAACTCGAACCCTAGGCTCAACCCTAACCCTAACCCTAAGCCTAGGCTCAGCCTCAGAGGCAGCACTGGGCTGAGGCAAGTTCCAGGCTGGAAAAGACGAAGGCTGCAAGGCTCAGGCAGTGTTACGCTTCACTTGGCATGCCTTTTCCCTTGTCAGTGTCCCTGGAGCTCTGGGCTGTGTGGTTTTCTGAACCCTAACCCTAGGCTCAGCCCTAACCCTAACCCTAGGCTCTGCCTAAGGGGTAGCATTGGGCTGAGGCCAGTTCCAATTGGGAAAACGAGAAGGCTTCATGTTTGGGGCAGTGCCGCGCTACACTTGGAATGCATTTCGCATCGCCAGTGGTGCTGAATCTCTGGGCTGTGTAGTTTTCATAACCCTAAGCCTAGGCTCAACCCTAACCCTAACCCTAACCCTAGACTCAGCCTAAGAAACAACACTGGGCTGAAGTGAGTACCAGTTGGGAAAAGACGAAGGCTGCAAGGCTCAGGCAGTGTTGTGCTTCCTTTGGCATGCCTTTATGATTGTCAGTGTCCCTGGAGCTCTGGGCTCTGTGGTTTTCTGAACCCTAACCCTAGGCTCAACCCTAACCCTAGCTTCAGCATAAGAAAAAGCATTGGACTGATGGGAGTTCCAAAAAGGAACAGCGGATGGCTTCATGTTTGGGGCAGTGCCGCGCTACACTTGGCATGCCTTTTCCCTTGTCAGTGTCCCTGGAGCTCTGGGCTGGGCGGTTTTCTGAACCCTAACCCTAAGCTCAACCCTAACCCTAACCCTAACCCTAGGCTCAGCCTAAGAGGCAGCATTAGGATGACGCACATTCCAATTGAGAAAACACGAAGGCTGCATGTTTGGGGCAGTGCCGTGCTGCACTTGGCATGCCTTTAGCTTTGTCAGCGTCCCTGGAGCTCTGGGCTGTGTGGTTTTCTGAACCCTAACCCTAGGCTCAGCCCTAACCCTAGCTTCAGCATAAGAAAAAGCATTGGACTGATGGGAGTTCCAAAAAGGAACAGCGGATGGCTTCATGTTTGGGGCAGTGCCGCGCTACACTTGGCATGCCTTTTCCCTTGTCAGTGTCCCTGGAGCTCTGGGCTGGGCGGTTTTCTGAACTCGAACCCTAGGCTCAACCCTAACCCTAACCCTAAGCCTAGGCTCAGCCTCAGAGGCAGCACTGGGCTGAGGCAAGTTCCAGGTTGGAAAAGACGAAGGCTGCAAGGCTCAGGCAGTGTTACGCTTCACTTGGCATGCCTTTTCCCTTGTCAGTGTCCCTGGAGCTCTGGGCTGTGTGGTTTTCTGGACCCTAACCCTAGGCTCAGCCCTAACCCTAACCCTAGGCTCTGCCTAAGGGGCAGCATTGGGCATAGGCCAGTTCCAATTGGGAAAACGAGAAGGCTTCATGTTTGGGGCAGTGCCGCGCTACACTTGGAATGCATTTCGCATCGCCAGTGGTGCTGAATCTCTGGGCTGTGTAGTTTTCAGAACCCTAAGCCTAGGCTCAACCCTAACCCTAACCCTAACCCTAGACTCAGCCTAAGAAACAGCACTGGGCTGAAGTGAGTACCAGTTGGGAAAAGACGAAGGCTGCAAGGCTCAGGCAGTGTTGCGCTTCCTTTGGCATGCCTTTATGATTGTCAGTGTCCCTGGAGCTCTGGGCTCTGTGGTTTTCTGAACCCTAACCCTAGGCGCAACCCTAACCCTAGCTTCAGCATAAGAAAAAGCATTGGACTGATGGGAGTTCCAAAAAGGAACAGCGGATGGCTTCATGTTTGGGGCAGTGCCGCGCTACACTTGGCATGCCTTTTCCCTTGTCAGTGTCCCTGGAGCTCTGGGCTGGGCGGTTTTCTGAACCCTAACCCTAAGCTCAACCCTAACCCTAACCCTAACCCTAGGCTCAGCCTAAGAGGCAGCATTAGGATGACGCATGTTCCAATTGAGAAAACACGAAGGCTGCATGTTTGGGGCAGTGCCGTGCTGCACTTGGCATGCCTTTAGCTTTGTCAGCGTCCCTGGAGCTCTGGGCTGTGTGGTTTTCTGAACCCTAACCCTAGGCTCAGCCCTAACCCTAGCTTCAGCATAAGAAAAAGCATTGGACTGATGGGAGTTCCAAAAAGGAACAGCGGATGGCTTCATGTTTGGGGCAGTGCCGCGCTACACTTGGCATGCCTTTTCCCTTGTCAGTGTCCCTGGAGCTCTGGGCTGGGCGGTTTTCTGAACCCTAACGCTAGGCTCAACCCTAACCCTAACCCTAAGCCTAGGCTCAGCCTAAGAGGCAGCATTAGGATGACGCACGTTCCAATTGAGAAAACACGAAGGCTGCATGTTTGGGGCAGTGCCGTGCTGCACTTGGCATGCCTTTAGCTTTGTCAGCGTCCCTGGAGCTCTGGGCTGTGTGGTTTTCTGAACCCTAACCCGAGGCTCAGCCCTAACCCTAACCCTAGCCTCCGCCTGAGAAAAAGCATTGGACTGATGCGAGTTCCAAAAAGGAACAGCGGATGGCTTCATGTTTGGGGCAGTGCCGCGCTACACTTGGCATGCCTTTTCCCTTGTCAGTGTCCCTGGAGCTCTGGGCTGTGTGGTTTTCTGAACCCTAACCCTAGGCTCAGCCCTAACCCTAACCCTAGGCTCTGCCTAAGGGGCAGCATTGGGCTGAGGCCAGTTCCAATTGGGAAAACGAGAAGGCTTCGTGTTTGGGGCAGTGCCGCGCTACACTTGGAATGCATTTCGCATCGCCAGTGGTGCTGAATCTCTGGGCTGTGTAGTTTTCATAACCCTAAGCCTAGGCTCAACCCTAACCCTAACCCTAGACTCAGCCTAAGAAACAGCACTGGGCTGAAGTGAGTACCAGTTGGGAAAAGACGAAGGCTGCAAGGCTCAGGCAGTGTTGCGCTTCCTTTGGCATGCCTTTATGATTGTCAGTGTCCCTGGAGCTCTGGGCTCTGTGGTTTTCTGAACCCTAACCCTAGGCTCAACCCTAACCCTAGCTTCAGCATAAGAAAAAGCATTGGACTGATGGGAGTTCCAAAAAGGAACAGCGGATGGCTTCATGTTTGGGGCAGTGCCGCGCTACACTTGGCATGCCTTTTCCCTTGTCAGTGTCCCTGGAGCTCTGGGCTGGGCGGTTTTCTGAATCCTAACCCTAGGCTCAACCCTAACCCTAACCCTAACCCTAGGCTCAGCCTAAGAGGCAGCATTAGGATGACGCACATTCCAATTGAGAAAACACGAAGGCTGCATGTTTGGGGCAGTGCCGTGCTGCACTTGGCATGCCTTTAGCTTTGTCAGCGTCCCTGGAGCTCTGGGCTGTGTGGTTTTCTGAACTCGAACCCTAGGCTCAACCCTAACCCTAACCCTAAGCCTAGGCTCAGCCTCAGAGGCAGCACTGGGCTGAGGCAAGTTCCAGGCTGGAAAAGACGAAGGCTGCAAGGCTCAGGCAGTGTTACGCTTCACTTGGCATGCCTTTTCCCTTGTCAGTGTCCCTGGAGCTCTGGGCTGTGTGGTTTTCTGAACCCTAACCCTAGGCTCAGCCCTAACCCTAACCCTAGGCTCTGCCTAAGGGGTAGCATTGGGCTGAGGCCAGTTCCAATTGGGAAAACGAGAAGGCTTCATGTTTGGGGCAGTGCCGCGCTACACTTGGAATGCATTTCGCATCGCCAGTGGTGCTGAATCTCTGGGCTGTGTAGTTTTCATAACCCTAAGCCTAGGCTCAACCCTAACCCTAACCCTAACCCTAGACTCAGCCTAAGAAACAACACTGGGCTGAAGTGAGTACCAGTTGGGAAAAGACGAAGGCTGCAAGGCTCAGGCAGTGTTGTGCTTCCTTTGGCATGCCTTTACGATTGTCAGTGTCCCTGGAGCTCTGGGCTCTGTGGTTTTCTGAACCCTAACCCTAGGCTCAACCCTAACCCTAGCTTCAGCATAAGAAAAAGCATTGGACTGATGGGAGTTCCAAAAAGGAACAGCGGATGGCTTCATGTTTGGGGCAGTGCCGCGCTACACTTGGCATGCCTTTTCCCTTGTCAGTGTCCCTGGAGCTCTGGGCTGGGCGGTTTTCTGAACCCTAACCCTAGGCTCAACCCTAACCCTAACCCTAACCCTAGGCTCAGCCTAAGAGGCAGCATTAGGATGACGCACATTCCAATTGAGAAAACACGAAGGCTGCATGTTTGGGGCAGTGCCGTGCTGCACTTGGCATGCCTTTAGCTTTGTCAGCGTCCCTGGAGCTCTGGGCTGTGTGGTTTTCTGGACCCTAACCCTAGGCTCAACCCTAACCCTAGCTTCAGCATAAGAAAAAGCATTGGACTGATGGGAGTTCCAAAAAGGAACAGCGGATGGCTTCATGTTTGGGGCAGTGCCGCGCTACACTTGGCATGCCTTTTCCCTTGTCAGTGTCCCTGGAGCTCTGGGCTGGGCGGTTTTCTGAACTCGAACCCTAGGCTCAACCCTAACCCTAACCCTAAGCCTAGGCTCAGCCTCAGAGGCAGCACTGGGCTGAGGCAAGTTCCAGGCTGGAAAAGACGAAGGCTGCAAGGCTCAGGCAGTGTTACGCTTCACTTGGCATGCCTTTTCCCTTGTCAGTGTCCCTGGAGCTCTGGGCTGTGTGGTTTTCTGGACCCTAACCCTAGGCTCAGCCCTAACCCTAACCCTAGGCTCTGCCTAAGGGGCAGCATTGGGCTGAGGCCAGTTCCAATTGGGAAAACGAGAAGGCTTCATGTTTGGGGCAGTGCCGCGCTACACTTGGAATGCATTTCACATCGCCAGTGGTGCTGAATCTCTGGGCTGTGTAGTTTTCAGAACCCTAAGCCTAGGCTCAACCCTAACCCTAACCCTAACCCTAGACTCAGCCTAAGAAACAGCACTGGGCTGAAGTGAGTACCAGTTGGGAAAAGACGAAGGCTGCAAGGCTCAGGCAGTGTTACGCTTCACTTGGCATGCCTTTTCCCTTGGCAGTGTCCCTGGAGCTCTGGGCTCTGTGGTTTTCTGAACCCTAACCCTAGGCTCAACCCTAACCCTAGCTTCAGCATAAGAAAAAGCATTGGACTGATGGGAGTTCCAAAAAGGAACAGCGGATGGCTTCATGTTTGGGGCAGTGCCGCGCTACACTTGGCATGCCTTTTCCCTTGTCAGTGTCCCTGGAGCTCTGGGCTGGGCGGTTTTCTGAATCCTAACCCTAGGCTCAACCCTAACCCTAACCCTAACCCTAAGCCTAAGCTCAGCCTCAGAGGCAGCACTGGGCTGAGGCAAGTTCCAGGCTGGAAAAGACGAAGGCTGCAAGGCTCAGGCAGTGTTACGCTTCACTTGGCATGCCTTTTCCCTTGTCAGTGTCCCTGGAGCTCTGGGCTGTGTGGTTTTCTGGACCCTAACCCTAGGCTCAGCCCTAACCCTAACCCTAGGCTCTGCCTAAGGGGCAGCATTGGGCTGAGGCCAGTTCCAATTGGGAAAACGAGAAGGCTTCATGTTTGGGGCAGTGCCGCGCTACACTTGGAATGCATTTCACATCGCCAGTGGTGCTGAATCTCTGGGCTGTGTAGTTTTCAGAACCCTAAGCCTAGGCTCAACCCTAACCCTAACCCTAACCCTAGACTCAGCCTAAGAAACAGCACTGGGCTGAAGTGAGTACCAGTTGGGAAAAGACGAAGGCTGCAAGGCTCAGGCAGTGTTACGCTTCACTTGGCATGCCTTTTCCCTTGGCAGTGTCCCTGGAGCTCTGGGCTCTGTGGTTTTCTGAACCCTAACCCTAGGCTCAACCCTAACCCTAGCTTCAGCATAAGAAAAAGCATTGGACTGATGGGAGTTCCAAAAAGGAACAGCGGATGGTTTCATGTTTGGGGCAGTGCCGCGCTACACTTGGCATGCCTTTTCCCTTGTCAGTGTCCCTGGAGCTCTGGGCTGGGCGGTTTTCTGAATCCTAACCCTAGGCTCAACCCTAACCCTAACCCTAACCCTAAGCCTAGGCTCAGCCTCAGAGGCAGCACTGGGCTGAGGCAAGTTCCAGGCTGGAAAAGACGAAGGCTGCAAGGCTCAGGCAGTGTTACGCTTCACTTGGCATGCCTTTTCCCTTGTCAGTGTCCCTGGAGCTCTGGGCTGTGTGGTTTTCTGGACCCTAACCCTAGGCTCAGCCCTAACCCTAACCCTAGGCTCTGCCTAAGGGGCAGCATTGGGCTGAGGCCAGTTCCAATTGGGAAAACGAGAAGGCTTCATGTTTGGGGCAGTGCCGCGCTACACTTGGAATGCCTTACGCATCGCCAGTGGTGCTGAATCTCTGGGCTGTGTAGTTTTCATAACCCTAAGCCTAGGCTCAACCCTAACCCTAACCCTAGACTCAGCCTAAGAAACAGCACTGGGCTGAAGTGAGTACCAGTTGGGAAAAGACGAAGGCTGCAAGGCTCAGGCAGTGTTGCGCTTCCTTTGGCATGCCTTTATGATTGTCAGTGTCCCTGGAGCTCTGGGCTCTGTGGTTTTCTGAACCCTAACCCTAGGCTCAACCCTAACCCTAGCTTCAGCATAAGAAAAAGCATTGGACTGATGGGAGTTCCAAAAAGGAACAGCGGATGGCTTCATGTTTGGGGCAGTGCCGCGCTACACTTGGCATGCCTTTTCCCTTGTCAGTGTCCCTGGAGCTCTGGGCTGGGCGGTTTTCTGAACCCTAACCCTAAGCTCAACCCTAACCCTAACCCTAACCCTAGGCTCAGCCTAAGAGGCAGCATTAGGATGACGCATGTTCCAATTGAGAAAACACGAAGGCTGCATGTTTGGGGCAGTGCCGTGCTGCACTTGGCATGCCTTTAGCTTTGTCAGCGTCCCTGGAGCTCTGGGCTGTGTGGTTTTCTGAACCCTAACCCTAGGCTCAGCCCTAACCCTAGCTTCAGCATAAGAAAAAGCATTGGACTGATGGGAGTTCCAAAAAGGAACAGCGGATGGCTTCATGTTTGGGGCAGTGCCGCGCTACACTTGGCATGCCTTTTCCCTTGTCAGTGTCCCTGGAGCTCTGGGCTGGGCGGTTTTCTGAACTCGAACCCTAGGCTCAACCCTAACCCTAACCCTAAGCCTAGGCTCAGCCTCAGAGGCAGCACTGGGCTGAGGCAAGTTCCAGGTTGGAAAAGACGAAGGCTGCAAGGCTCAGGCAGTGTTACGCTTCACTTGGCATGCCTTTTCCCTTGTCAGTGTCCCTGGAGCTCTGGGCTGTGTGGTTTTCTGGACCCTAACCCTAGGCTCAGCCCTAACCCTAACCCTAGGCTCTGCCTAAGGGGCAGCATTGGGCATAGGCCAGTTCCAATTGGGAAAACGAGAAGGCTTCATGTTTGGGGCAGTGCCGCGCTACACTTGGAATGCATTTCGCATCGCCAGTGGTGCTGAATCTCTGGGCTGTGTAGTTTTCAGAACCCTAAGCCTAGGCTCAACCCTAACCCTAACCCTAACCCTAGACTCAGCCTAAGAAACAGCACTGGGCTGAAGTGAGTACCAGTTGGGAAAAGACGAAGGCTGCAAGGCTCAGGCAGTGTTGCGCTTCCTTTGGCATGCCTTTATGATTGTCAGTGTCCCTGGAGCTCTGGGCTCTGTGGTTTTCTGAACCCTAACCCTAGGCGCAACCCTAACCCTAGCTTCAGCATAAGAAAAAGCATTGGACTGATGGGAGTTCCAAAAAGGAACAGCGGATGGCTTCATGTTTGGGGCAGTGCCGCGCTACACTTGGCATGCCTTTTCCCTTGTCAGTGTCCCTGGAGCTCTGGGCTGGGCGGTTTTCTGAACCCTAACCCTAAGCTCAACCCTAACCCTAACCCTAACCCTAGGCTCAGCCTAAGAGGCAGCATTAGGATGACGCATGTTCCAATTGAGAAAACACGAAGGCTGCATGTTTGGGGCAGTGCCGTGCTGCACTTGGCATGCCTTTAGCTTTGTCAGCGTCCCTGGAGCTCTGGGCTGTGTGGTTTTCTGAACCCTAACCCTAGGCTCAGCCCTAACCCTAGCTTCAGCATAAGAAAAAGCATTGGACTGATGGGAGTTCCAAAAAGGAACAGCGGATGGCTTCATGTTTGGGGCAGTGCCGCGCTACACTTGGCATGCCTTTTCCCTTGTCAGTGTCCCTGGAGCTCTGGGCTGGGCGGTTTTCTGAACTCGAACCCTAGGCTCAACCCTAACCCTAACCCTAAGCCTAGGCTCAGCCTCAGAGGCAGCACTGGGCTGAGGCAAGTTCCAGGCTGGAAAAGACGAAGGCTGCAAGGCTCAGGCAGTGTTACGCTTCACTTGGCATGCCTTTTCCCTTGTCAGTGTCCCTGGAGCTCTGGGCTGTGTGGTTTTCTGGACCCTAACCCTAGGCTCAGCCCTAACCCTAACCCTAGGCTCTGCCTAAGGGGCAGCATTGGGCTGAGGCCAGTTCCAATTGGGAAAACGAGAAGGCTTCATGTTTGGGGCAGTGCCGCGCCACACTTGGAATGCATTTCGCATCGCCAGTGGTGCTGAATCTCTGGGCTGTGTAGTTTTCAGAACCCTAAGCCTAGGCTCAACCCTAACCCTAACCCTAACCCTAACCCTAACCCTAGACTCAGCCTAAGAAACAGCACTGGGCTGAAGTGAGTACCAGTTGGGAAAAGACGAAGGCTGCAAGGCTCAGGCAGTGTTGTGCTTCCTTTGGCATGCCTTTATGATTGTCAGTGTCCCTGGAGCTCTGGGCTCTGTGGTTTTCTGAACCCTAACCCTAGGCTCAACCCTAACCCTAGCTTCAGCATAAGAAAAAGCATTGGACTGATGGGAGTTCCAAAAAGGAACAGCGGATGGCTTCATGTTTGGGGCAGTGCCGCGCTACACTTGGCATGCCTTTTCCCTTGTCAGTGTCCCTGGAGCTCTGGGCTGGGCGGTTTTCTGAATCCTAACCCTAGGCTCAACCCTAACCCTAACCCTAACCCTAGGCTCAGCCTAAGAGGCAGCATTAGGATGACGCACATTCCAATTGAGAAAACACGAAGGCTGCATGTTTGGGGCAGTGCCGTGCTGCACTTGGCATGCCTTTAGCTTTGTCAGCGTCCCTGGAGCTCTGGGCTGTGTGGTTTTCTGAACTCGAACCCTAGGCTCAACCCTAACCCTAACCCTAAGCCTAGGCTCAGCCTCAGAGGCAGCACTGGGCTGAGGCAAGTTCCAGGCTGGAAAAGACGAAGGCTGCAAGGCTCAGGCAGTGTTACGCTTCACTTGGCATGCCTTTTCCCTTGTCAGTGTCCCTGGAGCTCTGGGCTGTGTGGTTTTCTGAACCCTAACCCTAGGCTCAGCCCTAACCCTAACCCTAGGCTCTGCCTAAGGGGTAGCATTGGGCTGAGGCCAGTTCCAATTGGGAAAACGAGAAGGCTTCATGTTTGGGGCAGTGCCGCGCTACACTTGGAATGCATTTCGCATCGCCAGTGGTGCTGAATCTCTGGGCTGTGTAGTTTTCATAACCCTAAGCCTAGGCTCAACCCTAACCCTAACCCTAACCCTAGACTCAGCCTAAGAAACAACACTGGGCTGAAGTGAGTACCAGTTGGGAAAAGACGAAGGCTGCAAGGCTCAGGCAGTGTTGTGCTTCCTTTGGCATGCCTTTATGATTGTCAGTGTCCCTGGAGCTCTGGGCTCTGTGGTTTTCTGAACCCTAACCCTAGGCTCAACCCTAACCCTAGCTTCAGCATAAGAAAAAGCATTGGACTGATGGGAGTTCCAAAAAGGAACAGCGGATGGCTTCATGTTTGGGGCAGTGCCGCGCTACACTTGGCATGCCTTTTCCCTTGTCAGTGTCCCTGGAGCTCTGGGCTGGGCGGTTTTCTGAACCCTAACCCTAAGCTCAACCCTAACCCTAACCCTAACCCTAGGCTCAGCCTAAGAGGCAGCATTAGGATGACGCACATTCCAATTGAGAAAACACGAAGGCTGCATGTTTGGGGCAGTGCCGTGCTGCACTTGGCATGCCTTTAGCTTTGTCAGCGTCCCTGGAGCTCTGGGCTGTGTGGTTTTCTGAACCCTAACCCTAGGCTCAGCCCTAACCCTAGCTTCAGCATAAGAAAAAGCATTGGACTGATGGGAGTTCCAAAAAGGAACAGCGGATGGCTTCATGTTTGGGGCAGTGCCGCGCTACACTTGGCATGCCTTTTCCCTTGTCAGTGTCCCTGGAGCTCTGGGCTGGGCGGTTTTCTGAACTCGAACCCTAGGCTCAACCCTAACCCTAACCCTAAGCCTAGGCTCAGCCTCAGAGGCAGCACTGGGCTGAGGCAAGTTCCAGGTTGGAAAAGACGAAGGCTGCAAGGCTCAGGCAGTGTTACGCTTCACTTGGCATGCCTTTTCCCTTGTCAGTGTCCCTGGAGCTCTGGGCTGTGTGGTTTTCTGGACCCTAACCCTAGGCTCAGCCCTAACCCTAACCCTAGGCTCTGCCTAAGGGGCAGCATTGGGCATAGGCCAGTTCCAATTGGGAAAACGAGAAGGCTTCATGTTTGGGGCAGTGCCGCGCTACACTTGGAATGCATTTCGCATCGCCAGTGGTGCTGAATCTCTGGGCTGTGTAGTTTTCAGAACCCTAAGCCTAGGCTCAACCCTAACCCTAACCCTAACCCTAGACTCAGCCTAAGAAACAGCACTGGGCTGAAGTGAGTACCAGTTGGGAAAAGACGAAGGCTGCAAGGCTCAGGCAGTGTTGCGCTTCCTTTGGCATGCCTTTATGATTGTCAGTGTCCCTGGAGCTCTGGGCTCTGTGGTTTTCTGAACCCTAACCCTAGGCGCAACCCTAACCCTAGCTTCAGCATAAGAAAAAGCATTGGACTGATGGGAGTTCCAAAAAGGAACAGCGGATGGCTTCATGTTTGGGGCAGTGCCGCGCTACACTTGGCATGCCTTTTCCCTTGTCAGTGTCCCTGGAGCTCTGGGCTGGGCGGTTTTCTGAACCCTAACCCTAAGCTCAACCCTAACCCTAACCCTAACCCTAGGCTCAGCCTAAGAGGCAGCATTAGGATGACGCATGTTCCAATTGAGAAAACACGAAGGCTGCATGTTTGGGGCAGTGCCGTGCTGCACTTGGCATGCCTTTAGCTTTGTCAGCGTCCCTGGAGCTCTGGGCTGTGTGGTTTTCTGAACCCTAACCCTAGGCTCAGCCCTAACCCTAGCTTCAGCATAAGAAAAAGCATTGGACTGATGGGAGTTCCAAAAAGGAACAGCGGATGGCTTCATGTTTGGGGCAGTGCCGCGCTACACTTGGCATGCCTTTTCCCTTGTCAGTGTCCCTGGAGCTCTGGGCTGGGCGGTTTTCTGAACCCTAACGCTAGGCTCAACCCTAACCCTAACCCTAAGCCTAGGCTCAGCCTAAGAGGCAGCATTAGGATGACGCACGTTCCAATTGAGAAAACACGAAGGCTGCATGTTTGGGGCAGTGCCGTGCTGCACTTGGCATGCCTTTAGCTTTGTCAGCGTCCCTGGAGCTCTGGGCTGTGTGGTTTTCTGAACCCTAACCCGAGGCTCAGCCCTAACCCTAACCCTAGCCTCCGCCTGAGAAAAAGCATTGGACTGATGCGAGTTCCAAAAAGGAACAGCGGATGGCTTCATGTTTGGGGCAGTGCCGCGCTACACTTGGCATGCCTTTTCCCTTGTCAGTGTCCCTGGAGCTCTGGGCTGTGTGGTTTTCTGAACCCTAACCCTAGGCTCAACCCTAACCCTAGCTTCAGCATAAGAAAAAGCATTGGACTGATGGGAGTTCCAAAAAGGAACAGCGGATGGCTTCATGTTTGGGGCAGTGCCGCGCTACACTTGGCATGCCTTTTCCCTTGTCAGTGTCCCTGGAGCTCTGGGCTGGGCGGTTTTCTGAATCCTAACCCTAGGCTCAACCCTAACCCTAACCCTAACCCTAGGCTCAGCCTAAGAGGCAGCATTAGGATGACGCACATTCCAATTGAGAAAACACGAAGGCTGCATGTTTGGGGCAGTGCCGTGCTGCACTTGGCATGCCTTTAGCTTTGTCAGCGTCCCTGGAGCTCTGGGCTGTGTGGTTTTCTGAACTCGAACCCTAGGCTCAACCCTAACCCTAACCCTAAGCCTAGGCTCAGCCTCAGAGGCAGCACTGGGCTGAGGCAAGTTCCAGGCTGGAAAAGACGAAGGCTGCAAGGCTCAGGCAGTGTTACGCTTCACTTGGCATGCCTTTTCCCTTGTCAGTGTCCCTGGAGCTCTGGGCTGTGTGGTTTTCTGAACCCTAACCCTAGGCTCAGCCCTAACCCTAACCCTAGGCTCTGCCTAAGGGGTAGCATTGGGCTGAGGCCAGTTCCAATTGGGAAAACGAGAAGGCTTCATGTTTGGGGCAGTGCCGCGCTACACTTGGAATGCATTTCGCATCGCCAGTGGTGCTGAATCTCTGGGCTGTGTAGTTTTCATAACCCTAAGCCTAGGCTCAACCCTAACCCTAACCCTAACCCTAGACTCAGCCTAAGAAACAACACTGGGCTGAAGTGAGTACCAGTTGGGAAAAGACGAAGGCTGCAAGGCTCAGGCAGTGTTGTGCTTCCTTTGGCATGCCTTTACGATTGTCAGTGTCCCTGGAGCTCTGGGCTCTGTGGTTTTCTGAACCCTAACCCTAGGCTCAACCCTAACCCTAGCTTCAGCATAAGAAAAAGCATTGGACTGATGGGAGTTCCAAAAAGGAACAGCGGATGGCTTCATGTTTGGGGCAGTGCCGCGCTACACTTGGCATGCCTTTTCCCTTGTCAGTGTCCCTGGAGCTCTGGGCTGGGCGGTTTTCTGAACCCTAACCCTAGGCTCAACCCTAACCCTAACCCTAACCCTAGGCTCAGCCTAAGAGGCAGCATTAGGATGACGCACATTCCAATTGAGAAAACACGAAGGCTGCATGTTTGGGGCAGTGCCGTGCTGCACTTGGCATGCCTTTAGCTTTGTCAGTGTCCCTGGAGCTCTGGGCTGTGTGGTTTTCTGGACCCTAACCCTAGGCTCAACCCTAACCCTAGCTTCAGCATAAGAAAAAGCATTGGACTGATGGGAGTTCCAAAAAGGAACAGCGGATGGCTTCATGTTTGGGGCAGTGCCGCGCTACACTTGGCATGCCTTTTCCCTTGTCAGTGTCCCTGGAGCTCTGGGCTGGGCGGTTTTCTGAACTCGAACCCTAGGCTCAACCCTAACCCTAACCCTAAGCCTAGGCTCAGCCTCAGAGGCAGCACTGGGCTGAGGCAAGTTCCAGGCTGGAAAAGACGAAGGCTGCAAGGCTCAGGCAGTGTTACGCTTCACTTGGCATGCCTTTTCCCTTGTCAGTGTCCCTGGAGCTCTGGGCTGTGTGGTTTTCTGGACCCTAACCCTAGGCTCAGCCCTAACCCTAACCCTAGGCTCTGCCTAAGGGGCAGCATTGGGCTGAGGCCAGTTCCAATTGGGAAAACGAGAAGGCTTCATGTTTGGGGCAGTGCCGCGCTACACTTGGAATGCATTTCGCATCGCCAGTGGTGCTGAATCTCTGGGCTGTGTAGTTTTCAGAACCCTAAGCCTAGGCTCAACCCTAACCCTAACCCTAACCCTAGACTCAGCCTAAGAAACAGCACTGGGCTGAAGTGAGTACCAGTTGGGAAAAGACGAAGGCTGCAAGGCTCAGGCAGTGTTGTGCTTCCTTTGGCATGCCTTTTCCCTTGGCAGTGTCCCTGGAGCTCTGGGCTCTGTGGTTTTCTGAACCCTAACCCTAGGCTCAACCCTAACCCTAGCTTCAGCATAAGAAAAAGCATTGGACTGATGGGAGTTCCAAAAAGGAACAGCGGATGGTTTCATGTTTGGGGCAGTGCCGCGCTACACTTGGCATGCCTTTTCCCTTGTCAGTGTCCCTGGAGCTCTGGGCTGGGCGGTTTTCTGAATCCTAACCCTAGGCTCAACCCTAACCCTAACCCTAACCCTAAGCCTAGGCTCAGCCTCAGAGGCAGCACTGGGCTGAGGCAAGTTCCAGGCTGGAAAAGACGAAGGCTGCAAGGCTCAGGCAGTGTTACGCTTCACTTGGCATGCCTTTTCCCTTGTCAGTGTCCCTGGAGCTCTGGGCTGTGTGGTTTTCTGGACCCTAACCCTAGGCTCAGCCCTAACCCTAACCCTAGGCTCTGCCTAAGGGGCAGCATTGGGCTGAGGCCAGTTCCAATTGGGAAAACGAGAAGGCTTCATGTTTGGGGCAGTGCCGCGCTACACTTGGAATGCCTTACGCATCGCCAGTGGTGCTGAATCTCTGGGCTGTGTAGTTTTCATAACCCTAAGCCTAGGCTCAACCCTAACCCTAACCCTAGACTCAGCCTAAGAAACAGCACTGGGCTGAAGTGAGTACCAGTTGGGAAAAGACGAAGGCTGCAAGGCTCAGGCAGTGTTGCGCTTCCTTTGGCATGCCTTTATGATTGTCAGTGTCCCTGGAGCTCTGGGCTCTGTGGTTTTCTGAACCCTAACCCTAGGCTCAACCCTAACCCTAGCTTCAGCATAAGAAAAAGCATTGGACTGATGGGAGTTCCAAAAAGGAACAGCGGATGGCTTCATGTTTGGGGCAGTGCCGCGCTACACTTGGCATGCCTTTTCCCTTGTCAGTGTCCCTGGAGCTCTGGGCTGGGCGGTTTTCTGAACCCTAACCCTAAGCTCAACCCTAACCCTAACCCTAACCCTAGGCTCAGCCTAAGAGGCAGCATTAGGATGACGCATGTTCCAATTGAGAAAACACGAAGGCTGCATGTTTGGGGCAGTGCCGTGCTGCACTTGGCATGCCTTTAGCTTTGTCAGCGTCCCTGGAGCTCTGGGCTGTGTGGTTTTCTGAACCCTAACCCTAGGCTCAGCCCTAACCCTAGCTTCAGCATAAGAAAAAGCATTGGACTGATGGGAGTTCCAAAAAGGAACAGCGGATGGCTTCATGTTTGGGGCAGTGCCGCGCTACACTTGGCATGCCTTTTCCCTTGTCAGTGTCCCTGGAGCTCTGGGCTGGGCGGTTTTCTGAACCCTAACCCTAGGCTCAACCCTAACCCTAACCCTAAGCCTAGGCTCAGCCTCAGAGGCAGCACTGGGCTGAGGCAAGTTCCAGGTTGGAAAAGACGAAGGCTGCAAGGCTCAGGCAGTGTTACGCTTCACTTGGCATGCCTTTTCCCTTGTCAGTGTCCCTGGAGCTCTGGGCTGTGTGGTTTTCTGGACCCTAACCCTAGGCTCAGCCCTAACCCTAACCCTAGGCTCTGCCTAAGGGGCAGCATTGGGCATAGGCCAGTTCCAATTGGGAAAACGAGAAGGCTTCATGTTTGGGGCAGTGCCGCGCTACACTTGGAATGCATTTCGCATCGCCAGTGGTGCTGAATCTCTGGGCTGTGTAGTTTTCAGAACCCTAAGCCTAGGCTCAACCCTAACCCTAACCCTAACCCTAGACTCAGCCTAAGAAACAGCACTGGGCTGAAGTGAGTACCAGTTGGGAAAAGACGAAGGCTGCAAGGCTCAGGCAGTGTTGCGCTTCCTTTGGCATGCCTTTATGATTGTCAGTGTCCCTGGAGCTCTGGGCTCTGTGGTTTTCTGAACCCTAACCCTAGGCGCAACCCTAACCCTAGCTTCAGCATAAGAAAAAGCATTGGACTGATGGGAGTTCCAAAAAGGAACAGCGGATGGCTTCATGTTTGGGGCAGTGCCGCGCTACACTTGGCATGCCTTTTCCCTTGTCAGTGTCCCTGGAGCTCTGGGCTGGGCGGTTTTCTGAACCCTAACCCTAAGCTCAACCCTAACCCTAACCCTAACCCTAGGCTCAGCCTAAGAGGCAGCATTAGGATGACGCATGTTCCAATTGAGAAAACACGAAGGCTGCATGTTTGGGGCAGTGCCGTGCTGCACTTGGCATGCCTTTAGCTTTGTCAGCGTCCCTGGAGCTCTGGGCTGTGTGGTTTTCTGAACCCTAACCCTAGGCTCAGCCCTAACCCTAGCTTCAGCATAAGAAAAAGCATTGGACTGATGGGAGTTCCAAAAAGGAACAGCGGATGGCTTCATGTTTGGGGCAGTGCCGCGCTACACTTGGCATGCCTTTTCCCTTGTCAGTGTCCCTGGAGCTCTGGGCTGGGCGGTTTTCTGAACCCTAACGCTAGGCTCAACCCTAACCCTAACCCTAAGCCTAGGCTCAGCCTAAGAGGCAGCATTAGGATGACGCACGTTCCAATTGAGAAAACACGAAGGCTGCATGTTTGGGGCAGTGCCGTGCTGCACTTGGCATGCCTTTAGCTTTGTCAGCGTCCCTGGAGCTCTGGGCTGTGTGGTTTTCTGAACCCTAACCCGAGGCTCAGCCCTAACCCTAACCCTAGCCTCCGCCTGAGAAAAAGCATTGGACTGATGCGAGTTCCAAAAAGGAACAGCGGATGGCTTCATGTTTGGGGCAGTGCCGCGCTACACTTGGCATGCCTTTTCCCTTGTCAGTGTCCCTGGAGCTCTGGGCTGTGTGGTTTTCTGAACCCTAACCCTAGGCTCAGCCCTAACCCTAACCCTAGGCTCTGCCTAAGGGGCAGCATTGGGCTGAGGCCAGTTCCAATTGGGAAAACGAGAAGGCTTCGTGTTTGGGGCAGTGCCGCGCTACACTTGGAATGCATTTCGCATCGCCAGTGGTGCTGAATCTCTGGGCTGTGTAGTTTTCATAACCCTAAGCCTAGGCTCAACCCTAACCCTAACCCTAGACTCAGCCTAAGAAACAGCACTGGGCTGAAGTGAGTACCAGTTGGGAAAAGACGAAGGCTGCAAGGCTCAGGCAGTGTTGCGCTTCCTTTGGCATGCCTTTATGATTGTCAGTGTCCCTGGAGCTCTGGGCTCTGTGGTTTTCTGAACCCTAACCCTAGGCTCAACCCTAACCCTAGCTTCAGCATAAGAAAAAGCATTGGACTGATGGGAGTTCCAAAAAGGAACAGCGGATGGCTTCATGTTTGGGGCAGTGCCGCGCTACACTTGGCATGCCTTTTCCCTTGTCAGTGTCCCTGGAGCTCTGGGCTGGGCGGTTTTCTGAATCCTAACCCTAGGCTCAACCCTAACCCTAACCCTAACCCTAGGCTCAGCCTAAGAGGCAGCATTAGGATGACGCACATTCCAATTGAGAAAACACGAAGGCTGCATGTTTGGGGCAGTGCCGTGCTGCACTTGGCATGCCTTTAGCTTTGTCAGCGTCCCTGGAGCTCTGGGCTGTGTGGTTTTCTGAACTCGAACCCTAGGCTCAACCCTAACCCTAACCCTAAGCCTAGGCTCAGCCTCAGAGGCAGCACTGGGCTGAGGCAAGTTCCAGGCTGGAAAAGACGAAGGCTGCAAGGCTCAGGCAGTGTTACGCTTCACTTGGCATGCCTTTTCCCTTGTCAGTGTCCCTGGAGCTCTGGGCTGTGTGGTTTTCTGAACCCTAACCCTAGGCTCAGCCCTAACCCTAACCCTAGGCTCTGCCTAAGGGGTAGCATTGGGCTGAGGCCAGTTCCAATTGGGAAAACGAGAAGGCTTCATGTTTGGGGCAGTGCCGCGCTACACTTGGAATGCATTTCGCATCGCCAGTGGTGCTGAATCTCTGGGCTGTGTAGTTTTCATAACCCTAAGCCTAGGCTCAACCCTAACCCTAACCCTAACCCTAGACTCAGCCTAAGAAACAACACTGGGCTGAAGTGAGTACCAGTTGGGAAAAGACGAAGGCTGCAAGGCTCAGGCAGTGTTGTGCTTCCTTTGGCATGCCTTTATGATTGTCAGTGTCCCTGGAGCTCTGGGCTCTGTGGTTTTCTGAACCCTAACCCTAGGCTCAACCCTAACCCTAGCTTCAGCATAAGAAAAAGCATTGGACTGATGGGAGTTCCAAAAAGGAACAGCGGATGGCTTCATGTTTGGGGCAGTGCCGCGCTACACTTGGCATGCCTTTTCCCTTGTCAGTGTCCCTGGAGCTCTGGGCTGGGCGGTTTTCTGAACCCTAACCCTAAGCTCAACCCTAACCCTAACCCTAACCCTAGGCTCAGCCTAAGAGGCAGCATTAGGATGACGCACATTCCAATTGAGAAAACACGAAGGCTGCATGTTTGGGGCAGTGCCGTGCTGCACTTGGCATGCCTTTAGCTTTGTCAGCGTCCCTGGAGCTCTGGGCTGTGTGGTTTTCTGAACCCTAACCCTAGGCTCAGCCCTAACCCTAGCTTCAGCATAAGAAAAAGCATTGGACTGATGGGAGTTCCAAAAAGGAACAGCGGATGGCTTCATGTTTGGGGCAGTGCCGCGCTACACTTGGCATGCCTTTTCCCTTGTCAGTGTCCCTGGAGCTCTGGGCTGGGCGGTTTTCTGAACTCGAACCCTAGGCTCAACCCTAACCCTAACCCTAAGCCTAGGCTCAGCCTCAGAGGCAGCACTGGGCTGAGGCAAGTTCCAGGTTGGAAAAGACGAAGGCTGCAAGGCTCAGGCAGTGTTACGCTTCACTTGGCATGCCTTTTCCCTTGTCAGTGTCCCTGGAGCTCTGGGCTGTGTGGTTTTCTGGACCCTAACCCTAGGCTCAGCCCTAACCCTAACCCTAGGCTCTGCCTAAGGGGCAGCATTGGGCATAGGCCAGTTCCAATTGGGAAAACGAGAAGGCTTCATGTTTGGGGCAGTGCCGCGCTACACTTGGAATGCATTTCGCATCGCCAGTGGTGCTGAATCTCTGGGCTGTGTAGTTTTCAGAACCCTAAGCCTAGGCTCAACCCTAACCCTAACCCTAACCCTAGACTCAGCCTAAGAAACAGCACTGGGCTGAAGTGAGTACCAGTTGGGAAAAGACGAAGGCTGCAAGGCTCAGGCAGTGTTGCGCTTCCTTTGGCATGCCTTTATGATTGTCAGTGTCCCTGGAGCTCTGGGCTCTGTGGTTTTCTGAACCCTAACCCTAGGCGCAACCCTAACCCTAGCTTCAGCATAAGAAAAAGCATTGGACTGATGGGAGTTCCAAAAAGGAACAGCGGATGGCTTCATGTTTGGGGCAGTGCCGCGCTACACTTGGCATGCCTTTTCCCTTGTCAGTGTCCCTGGAGCTCTGGGCTGGGCGGTTTTCTGAACCCTAACCCTAAGCTCAACCCTAACCCTAACCCTAACCCTAGGCTCAGCCTAAGAGGCAGCATTAGGATGACGCATGTTCCAATTGAGAAAACACGAAGGCTGCATGTTTGGGGCAGTGCCGTGCTGCACTTGGCATGCCTTTAGCTTTGTCAGCGTCCCTGGAGCTCTGGGCTGTGTGGTTTTCTGAACCCTAACCCTAGGCTCAGCCCTAACCCTAGCTTCAGCATAAGAAAAAGCATTGGACTGATGGGAGTTCCAAAAAGGAACAGCGGATGGCTTCATGTTTGGGGCAGTGCCGCGCTACACTTGGCATGCCTTTTCCCTTGTCAGTGTCCCTGGAGCTCTGGGCTGGGCGGTTTTCTGAACCCTAACGCTAGGCTCAACCCTAACCCTAACCCTAAGCCTAGGCTCAGCCTAAGAGGCAGCATTAGGATGACGCACGTTCCAATTGAGAAAACACGAAGGCTGCATGTTTGGGGCAGTGCCGTGCTGCACTTGGCATGCCTTTAGCTTTGTCAGCGTCCCTGGAGCTCTGGGCTGTGTGGTTTTCTGAACCCTAACCCGAGGCTCAGCCCTAACCCTAACCCTAGCCTCCGCCTGAGAAAAAGCATTGGACTGATGCGAGTTCCAAAAAGGAACAGCGGATGGCTTCATGTTTGGGGCAGTGCCGCGCTACACTTGGCATGCCTTTTCCCTTGTCAGTGTCCCTGGAGCTCTGGGCTGTGTGGTTTTCTGAACCCTAACCCTAGGCTCAGCCCTAACCCTAACCCTAGGCTCTGCCTAAGGGGCAGCATTGGGCTGAGGCCAGTTCCAATTGGGAAAACGAGAAGGCTTCGTGTTTGGGGCAGTGCCGCGCTACACTTGGAATGCATTTCGCATCGCCAGTGGTGCTGAATCTCTGGGCTGTGTAGTTTTCATAACCCTAAGCCTAGGCTCAACCCTAACCCTAACCCTAGACTCAGCCTAAGAAACAGCACTGGGCTGAAGTGAGTACCAGTTGGGAAAAGACGAAGGCTGCAAGGCTCAGGCAGTGTTGCGCTTCCTTTGGCATGCCTTTATGATTGTCAGTGTCCCTGGAGCTCTGGGCTCTGTGGTTTTCTGAACCCTAACCCTAGGCTCAACCCTAACCCTAGCTTCAGCATAAGAAAAAGCATTGGACTGATGGGAGTTCCAAAAAGGAACAGCGGATGGCTTCATGTTTGGGGCAGTGCCGCGCTACACTTGGCATGCCTTTTCCCTTGTCAGTGTCCCTGGAGCTCTGGGCTGGGCGGTTTTCTGAATCCTAACCCTAGGCTCAACCCTAACCCTAACCCTAACCCTAGGCTCAGCCTAAGAGGCAGCATTAGGATGACGCACATTCCAATTGAGAAAACACGAAGGCTGCATGTTTGGGGCAGTGCCGTGCTGCACTTGGCATGCCTTTAGCTTTGTCAGCGTCCCTGGAGCTCTGGGCTGTGTGGTTTTCTGAACTCGAACCCTAGGCTCAACCCTAACCCTAACCCTAAGCCTAGGCTCAGCCTCAGAGGCAGCACTGGGCTGAGGCAAGTTCCAGGCTGGAAAAGACGAAGGCTGCAAGGCTCAGGCAGTGTTACGCTTCACTTGGCATGCCTTTTCCCTTGTCAGTGTCCCTGGAGCTCTGGGCTGTGTGGTTTTCTGAACCCTAACCCTAGGCTCAGCCCTAACCCTAACCCTAGGCTCTGCCTAAGGGGTAGCATTGGGCTGAGGCCAGTTCCAATTGGGAAAACGAGAAGGCTTCATGTTTGGGGCAGTGCCGCGCTACACTTGGAATGCATTTCGCATCGCCAGTGGTGCTGAATCTCTGGGCTGTGTAGTTTTCATAACCCTAAGCCTAGGCTCAACCCTAACCCTAACCCTAACCCTAGACTCAGCCTAAGAAACAACACTGGGCTGAAGTGAGTACCAGTTGGGAAAAGACGAAGGCTGCAAGGCTCAGGCAGTGTTGTGCTTCCTTTGGCATGCCTTTACGATTGTCAGTGTCCCTGGAGCTCTGGGCTCTGTGGTTTTCTGAACCCTAACCCTAGGCTCAACCCTAACCCTAGCTTCAGCATAAGAAAAAGCATTGGACTGATGGGAGTTCCAAAAAGGAACAGCGGATGGCTTCATGTTTGGGGCAGTGCCGCGCTACACTTGGCATGCCTTTTCCCTTGTCAGTGTCCCTGGAGCTCTGGGCTGGGCGGTTTTCTGAACCCTAACCCTAGGCTCAACCCTAACCCTAACCCTAACCCTAGGCTCAGCCTAAGAGGCAGCATTAGGATGACGCACATTCCAATTGAGAAAACACGAAGGCTGCATGTTTGGGGCAGTGCCGTGCTGCACTTGGCATGCCTTTAGCTTTGTCAGCGTCCCTGGAGCTCTGGGCTGTGTGGTTTTCTGGACCCTAACCCTAGGCTCAACCCTAACCCTAGCTTCAGCATAAGAAAAAGCATTGGACTGATGGGAGTTCCAAAAAGGAACAGCGGATGGCTTCATGTTTGGGGCAGTGCCGCGCTACACTTGGCATGCCTTTTCCCTTGTCAGTGTCCCTGGAGCTCTGGGCTGGGCGGTTTTCTGAACTCGAACCCTAGGCTCAACCCTAACCCTAACCCTAAGCCTAGGCTCAGCCTCAGAGGCAGCACTGGGCTGAGGCAAGTTCCAGGCTGGAAAAGACGAAGGCTGCAAGGCTCAGGCAGTGTTACGCTTCACTTGGCATGCCTTTTCCCTTGTCAGTGTCCCTGGAGCTCTGGGCTGTGTGGTTTTCTGGACCCTAACCCTAGGCTCAGCCCTAACCCTAACCCTAGGCTCTGCCTAAGGGGCAGCATTGGGCTGAGGCCAGTTCCAATTGGGAAAACGAGAAGGCTTCATGTTTGGGGCAGTGCCGCGCTACACTTGGAATGCATTTCACATCGCCAGTGGTGCTGAATCTCTGGGCTGTGTAGTTTTCAGAACCCTAAGCCTAGGCTCAACCCTAACCCTAACCCTAACCCTAGACTCAGCCTAAGAAACAGCACTGGGCTGAAGTGAGTACCAGTTGGGAAAAGACGAAGGCTGCAAGGCTCAGGCAGTGTTACGCTTCACTTGGCATGCCTTTTCCCTTGGCAGTGTCCCTGGAGCTCTGGGCTCTGTGGTTTTCTGAACCCTAACCCTAGGCTCAACCCTAACCCTAGCTTCAGCATAAGAAAAAGCATTGGACTGATGGGAGTTCCAAAAAGGAACAGCGGATGGCTTCATGTTTGGGGCAGTGCCGCGCTACACTTGGCATGCCTTTTCCCTTGTCAGTGTCCCTGGAGCTCTGGGCTGGGCGGTTTTCTGAATCCTAACCCTAGGCTCAACCCTAACCCTAACCCTAACCCTAAGCCTAAGCTCAGCCTCAGAGGCAGCACTGGGCTGAGGCAAGTTCCAGGCTGGAAAAGACGAAGGCTGCAAGGCTCAGGCAGTGTTACGCTTCACTTGGCATGCCTTTTCCCTTGTCAGTGTCCCTGGAGCTCTGGGCTGTGTGGTTTTCTGGACCCTAACCCTAGGCTCAGCCCTAACCCTAACCCTAGGCTCTGCCTAAGGGGCAGCATTGGGCTGAGGCCAGTTCCAATTGGGAAAACGAGAAGGCTTCATGTTTGGGGCAGTGCCGCGCTACACTTGGAATGCATTTCACATCGCCAGTGGTGCTGAATCTCTGGGCTGTGTAGTTTTCAGAACCCTAAGCCTAGGCTCAACCCTAACCCTAACCCTAACCCTAGACTCAGCCTAAGAAACAGCACTGGGCTGAAGTGAGTACCAGTTGGGAAAAGACGAAGGCTGCAAGGCTCAGGCAGTGTTACGCTTCACTTGGCATGCCTTTTCCCTTGGCAGTGTCCCTGGAGCTCTGGGCTCTGTGGTTTTCTGAACCCTAACCCTAGGCTCAACCCTAACCCTAGCTTCAGCATAAGAAAAAGCATTGGACTGATGGGAGTTCCAAAAAGGAACAGCGGATGGTTTCATGTTTGGGGCAGTGCCGCGCTACACTTGGCATGCCTTTTCCCTTGTCAGTGTCCCTGGAGCTCTGGGCTGGGCGGTTTTCTGAATCCTAACCCTAGGCTCAACCCTAACCCTAACCCTAACCCTAAGCCTAGGCTCAGCCTCAGAGGCAGCACTGGGCTGAGGCAAGTTCCAGGCTGGAAAAGACGAAGGCTGCAAGGCTCAGGCAGTGTTACGCTTCACTTGGCATGCCTTTTCCCTTGTCAGTGTCCCTGGAGCTCTGGGCTGTGTGGTTTTCTGGACCCTAACCCTAGGCTCAGCCCTAACCCTAACCCTAGGCTCTGCCTAAGGGGCAGCATTGGGCTGAGGCCAGTTCCAATTGGGAAAACGAGAAGGCTTCATGTTTGGGGCAGTGCCGCGCTACACTTGGAATGCCTTACGCATCGCCAGTGGTGCTGAATCTCTGGGCTGTGTAGTTTTCAGAACCCTAAGCCTAGGCTCAACCCTAACCCTAACCCTAACCCTAACCCTAGACTCAGCCTAAGAAACAGCACTGGGCTGAAGTGAGTACCAGTTGGGAAAAGACGAAGGCTGCAAGGCTCAGGCAGTGTTGTGCTTCCTTTGGCATGCCTTTATGATTGTCAGTGTCCCTGGAGCTCTGGGCTCTGTGGTTTTCTGAACCCTAACCCTAGGCTCAACCCTAACCCTAGCTTCAGCATAAGAAAAAGCATTGGACTGATGGGAGTTCCAAAAAGGAACAGCGGATGGCTTCATGTTTGGGGCAGTGCCGCGCTACACTTGGCATGCCTTTTCCCTTGTCAGTGTCCCTGGAGCTCTGGGCTGGGCGGTTTTCTGAATCCTAACCCTAGGCTCAACCCTAACCCTAACCCTAACCCTAGGCTCAGCCTAAGAGGCAGCATTAGGATGACGCACATTCCAATTGAGAAAACACGAAGGCTGCATGTTTGGGGCAGTGCCGTGCTGCACTTGGCATGCCTTTAGCTTTGTCAGCGTCCCTGGAGCTCTGGGCTGTGTGGTTTTCTGAACTCGAACCCTAGGCTCAACCCTAACCCTAACCCTAAGCCTAGGCTCAGCCTCAGAGGCAGCACTGGGCTGAGGCAAGTTCCAGGCTGGAAAAGACGAAGGCTGCAAGGCTCAGGCAGTGTTACGCTTCACTTGGCATGCCTTTTCCCTTGTCAGTGTCCCTGGAGCTCTGGGCTGTGTGGTTTTCTGAACCCTAACCCTAGGCTCAGCCCTAACCCTAACCCTAGGCTCTGCCTAAGGGGTAGCATTGGGCTGAGGCCAGTTCCAATTGGGAAAACGAGAAGGCTTCATGTTTGGGGCAGTGCCGCGCTACACTTGGAATGCATTTCGCATCGCCAGTGGTGCTGAATCTCTGGGCTGTGTAGTTTTCATAACCCTAAGCCTAGGCTCAACCCTAACCCTAACCCTAACCCTAGACTCAGCCTAAGAAACAACACTGGGCTGAAGTGAGTACCAGTTGGGAAAAGACGAAGGCTGCAAGGCTCAGGCAGTGTTGTGCTTCCTTTGGCATGCCTTTATGATTGTCAGTGTCCCTGGAGCTCTGGGCTCTGTGGTTTTCTGAACCCTAACCCTAGGCTCAACCCTAACCCTAGCTTCAGCATAAGAAAAAGCATTGGACTGATGGGAGTTCCAAAAAGGAACAGCGGATGGCTTCATGTTTGGGGCAGTGCCGCGCTACACTTGGCATGCCTTTTCCCTTGTCAGTGTCCCTGGAGCTCTGGGCTGGGCGGTTTTCTGAACCCTAACCCTAAGCTCAACCCTAACCCTAACCCTAACCCTAGGCTCAGCCTAAGAGGCAGCATTAGGATGACGCACATTCCAATTGAGAAAACACGAAGGCTGCATGTTTGGGGCAGTGCCGTGCTGCACTTGGCATGCCTTTAGCTTTGTCAGCGTCCCTGGAGCTCTGGGCTCTGTGGTTTTCTGAACCCTAACCCTAGGCTCAGCCCTAACCCTAGCTTCAGCATAAGAAAAAGCATTGGACTGATGGGAGTTCCAAAAAGGAACAGCGGATGGCTTCATGTTTGGGGCAGTGCCGCGCTACACTTGGCATGCCTTTTCCCTTGTCAGTGTCCCTGGAGCTCTGGGCTGGGCGGTTTTCTGAACTCGAACCCTAGGCTCAACCCTAACCCTAACCCTAAGCCTAGGCTCAGCCTCAGAGGCAGCACTGGGCTGAGGCAAGTTCCAGGTTGGAAAAGACGAAGGCTGCAAGGCTCAGGCAGTGTTACGCTTCACTTGGCATGCCTTTTCCCTTGTCAGTGTCCCTGGAGCTCTGGGCTGTGTGGTTTTCTGGACCCTAACCCTAGGCTCAGCCCTAACCCTAACCCTAGGCTCTGCCTAAGGGGCAGCATTGGGCATAGGCCAGTTCCAATTGGGAAAACGAGAAGGCTTCATGTTTGGGGCAGTGCCGCGCTACACTTGGAATGCATTTCGCATCGCCAGTGGTGCTGAATCTCTGGGCTGTGTAGTTTTCAGAACCCTAAGCCTAGGCTCAACCCTAACCCTAACCCTAACCCTAGACTCAGCCTAAGAAACAGCACTGGGCTGAAGTGAGTACCAGTTGGGAAAAGACGAAGGCTGCAAGGCTCAGGCAGTGTTGCGCTTCCTTTGGCATGCCTTTATGATTGTCAGTGTCCCTGGAGCTCTGGGCTCTGTGGTTTTCTGAACCCTAACCCTAGGCGCAACCCTAACCCTAGCTTCAGCATAAGAAAAAGCATTGGACTGATGGGAGTTCCAAAAAGGAACAGCGGATGGCTTCATGTTTGGGGCAGTGCCGCGCTACACTTGGCATGCCTTTTCCCTTGTCAGTGTCCCTGGAGCTCTGGGCTGGGCGGTTTTCTGAACCCTAACCCTAAGCTCAACCCTAACCCTAACCCTAACCCTAGGCTCAGCCTAAGAGGCAGCATTAGGATGACGCATGTTCCAATTGAGAAAACACGAAGGCTGCATGTTTGGGGCAGTGCCGTGCTGCACTTGGCATGCCTTTAGCTTTGTCAGCGTCCCTGGAGCTCTGGGCTGTGTGGTTTTCTGAACCCTAACCCTAGGCTCAGCCCTAACCCTAGCTTCAGCATAAGAAAAAGCATTGGACTGATGGGAGTTCCAAAAAGGAACAGCGGATGGCTTCATGTTTGGGGCAGTGCCGCGCTACACTTGGCATGCCTTTTCCCTTGTCAGTGTCCCTGGAGCTCTGGGCTGGGCGGTTTTCTGAACCCTAACGCTAGGCTCAACCCTAACCCTAACCCTAAGCCTAGGCTCAGCCTAAGAGGCAGCATTAGGATGACGCACGTTCCAATTGAGAAAACACGAAGGCTGCATGTTTGGGGCAGTGCCGTGCTGCACTTGGCATGCCTTTAGCTTTGTCAGCGTCCCTGGAGCTCTGGGCTGTGTGGTTTTCTGAACCCTAACCCGAGGCTCAGCCCTAACCCTAACCCTAGCCTCCGCCTGAGAAAAAGCATTGGACTGATGCGAGTTCCAAAAAGGAACAGCGGATGGCTTCATGTTTGGGGCAGTGCCGCGCTACACTTGGCATGCCTTTTCCCTTGTCAGTGTCCCTGGAGCTCTGGGCTGTGTGGTTTTCTGAACCCTAACCCTAGGCTCAACCCTAACCCTAGCTTCAGCATAAGAAAAAGCATTGGACTGATGGGAGTTCCAAAAAGGAACAGCGGATGGCTTCATGTTTGGGGCAGTGCCGCGCTACACTTGGCATGCCTTTTCCCTTGTCAGTGTCCCTGGAGCTCTGGGCTGGGCGGTTTTCTGAATCCTAACCCTAGGCTCAACCCTAACCCTAACCCTAACCCTAGGCTCAGCCTAAGAGGCAGCATTAGGATGACGCACATTCCAATTGAGAAAACACGAAGGCTGCATGTTTGGGGCAGTGCCGTGCTGCACTTGGCATGCCTTTAGCTTTGTCAGCGTCCCTGGAGCTCTGGGCTGTGTGGTTTTCTGAACTCGAACCCTAGGCTCAACCCTAACCCTAACCCTAAGCCTAGGCTCAGCCTCAGAGGCAGCACTGGGCTGAGGCAAGTTCCAGGCTGGAAAAGACGAAGGCTGCAAGGCTCAGGCAGTGTTACGCTTCACTTGGCATGCCTTTTCCCTTGTCAGTGTCCCTGGAGCTCTGGGCTGTGTGGTTTTCTGAACCCTAACCCTAGGCTCAGCCCTAACCCTAACCCTAGGCTCTGCCTAAGGGGTAGCATTGGGCTGAGGCCAGTTCCAATTGGGAAAACGAGAAGGCTTCATGTTTGGGGCAGTGCCGCGCTACACTTGGAATGCATTTCGCATCGCCAGTGGTGCTGAATCTCTGGGCTGTGTAGTTTTCATAACCCTAAGCCTAGGCTCAACCCTAACCCTAACCCTAACCCTAGACTCAGCCTAAGAAACAACACTGGGCTGAAGTGAGTACCAGTTGGGAAAAGACGAAGGCTGCAAGGCTCAGGCAGTGTTGTGCTTCCTTTGGCATGCCTTTACGATTGTCAGTGTCCCTGGAGCTCTGGGCTCTGTGGTTTTCTGAACCCTAACCCTAGGCTCAACCCTAACCCTAGCTTCAGCATAAGAAAAAGCATTGGACTGATGGGAGTTCCAAAAAGGAACAGCGGATGGCTTCATGTTTGGGGCAGTGCCGCGCTACACTTGGCATGCCTTTTCCCTTGTCAGTGTCCCTGGAGCTCTGGGCTGGGCGGTTTTCTGAACCCTAACCCTAGGCTCAACCCTAACCCTAACCCTAACCCTAGGCTCAGCCTAAGAGGCAGCATTAGGATGACGCACATTCCAATTGAGAAAACACGAAGGCTGCATGTTTGGGGCAGTGCCGTGCTGCACTTGGCATGCCTTTAGCTTTGTCAGCGTCCCTGGAGCTCTGGGCTGTGTGGTTTTCTGGACCCTAACCCTAGGCTCAACCCTAACCCTAGCTTCAGCATAAGAAAAAGCATTGGACTGATGGGAGTTCCAAAAAGGAACAGCGGATGGCTTCATGTTTGGGGCAGTGCCGCGCTACACTTGGCATGCCTTTTCCCTTGTCAGTGTCCCTGGAGCTCTGGGCTGGGCGGTTTTCTGAACTCGAACCCTAGGCTCAACCCTAACCCTAACCCTAAGCCTAGGCTCAGCCTCAGAGGCAGCACTGGGCTGAGGCAAGTTCCAGGCTGGAAAAGACGAAGGCTGCAAGGCTCAGGCAGTGTTACGCTTCACTTGGCATGCCTTTTCCCTTGTCAGTGTCCCTGGAGCTCTGGGCTGTGTGGTTTTCTGGACCCTAACCCTAGGCTCAGCCCTAACCCTAACCCTAGGCTCTGCCTAAGGGGCAGCATTGGGCTGAGGCCAGTTCCAATTGGGAAAACGAGAAGGCTTCATGTTTGGGGCAGTGCCGCGCTACACTTGGAATGCATTTCACATCGCCAGTGGTGCTGAATCTCTGGGCTGTGTAGTTTTCAGAACCCTAAGCCTAGGCTCAACCCTAACCCTAACCCTAACCCTAGACTCAGCCTAAGAAACAGCACTGGGCTGAAGTGAGTACCAGTTGGGAAAAGACGAAGGCTGCAAGGCTCAGGCAGTGTTACGCTTCACTTGGCATGCCTTTTCCCTTGGCAGTGTCCCTGGAGCTCTGGGCTCTGTGGTTTTCTGAACCCTAACCCTAGGCTCAACCCTAACCCTAGCTTCAGCATAAGAAAAAGCATTGGACTGATGGGAGTTCCAAAAAGGAACAGCGGATGGCTTCATGTTTGGGGCAGTGCCGCGCTACACTTGGCATGCCTTTTCCCTTGTCAGTGTCCCTGGAGCTCTGGGCTGGGCGGTTTTCTGAATCCTAACCCTAGGCTCAACCCTAACCCTAACCCTAACCCTAAGCCTAAGCTCAGCCTCAGAGGCAGCACTGGGCTGAGGCAAGTTCCAGGCTGGAAAAGACGAAGGCTGCAAGGCTCAGGCAGTGTTACGCTTCACTTGGCATGCCTTTTCCCTTGTCAGTGTCCCTGGAGCTCTGGGCTGTGTGGTTTTCTGGACCCTAACCCTAGGCTCAGCCCTAACCCTAACCCTAGGCTCTGCCTAAGGGGCAGCATTGGGCTGAGGCCAGTTCCAATTGGGAAAACGAGAAGGCTTCATGTTTGGGGCAGTGCCGCGCTACACTTGGAATGCATTTCACATCGCCAGTGGTGCTGAATCTCTGGGCTGTGTAGTTTTCATAACCCTAAGCCTAGGCTCAACCCTAACCCTAACCCTAACCCTAGACTCAGCCTAAGAAACAGCACTGGGCTGAAGTGAGTACCAGTTGGGAAAAGACGAAGGCTGCAAGGCTCAGGCAGTGTTACGCTTCACTTGGCATGCCTTTTCCCTTGGCAGTGTCCCTGGAGCTCTGGGCTCTGTGGTTTTCTGAACCCTAACCCTAGGCTCAACCCTAACCCTAGCTTCAGCATAAGAAAAAGCATTGGACTGATGGGAGTTCCAAAAAGGAACAGCGGATGGTTTCATGTTTGGGGCAGTGCCGCGCTACACTTGGCATGCCTTTTCCCTTGTCAGTGTCCCTGGAGCTCTGGGCTTGGCGGTTTTCTGAATCCTAACCCTAGGCTCAACCCTAACCCTAACCCTAACCCTAAGCCTAGGCTCAGCCTCAGAGGCAGCACTGGGCTGAGGCAAGTTCCAGGCTGGAAAAGACGAAGGCTGCAAGGCTCAGGCAGTGTTACGCTTCACTTGGCATGCCTTTTCCCTTGTCAGTGTCCCTGGAGCTCTGGGCTGTGTGGTTTTCTGGACCCTAACCCTAGGCTCAGCCCTAACCCTAACCCTAGGCTCTGCCTAAGGGGCAGCATTGGGCTGAGGCCAGTTCCAATTGGGAAAACGAGAAGGCTTCATGTTTGGGGCAGTGCCGCGCTACACTTGGAATGCCTTACGCATCGCCAGTGGTGCTGAATCTCTGGGCTGTGTAGTTTTCATAACCCTAAGCCTAGGCTCAACCCTAACCCTAACCCTAGACTCAGCCTAAGAAACAGCACTGGGCTGAAGTGAGTACCAGTTGGGAAAAGACGAAGGCTGCAAGGCTCAGGCAGTGTTGCGCTTCCTTTGGCATGCCTTTATGATTGTCAGTGTCCCTGGAGCTCTGGGCTCTGTGGTTTTCTGAACCCTAACCCTAGGCTCAACCCTAACCCTAGCTTCAGCATAAGAAAAAGCATTGGACTGATGGGAGTTCCAAAAAGGAACAGCGGATGGCTTCATGTTTGGGGCAGTGCCGCGCTACACTTGGCATGCCTTTTCCCTTGTCAGTGTCCCTGGAGCTCTGGGCTGGGCGGTTTTCTGAACCCTAACCCTAAGCTCAACCCTAACCCTAACCCTAACCCTAGGCTCAGCCTAAGAGGCAGCATTAGGATGACGCATGTTCCAATTGAGAAAACACGAAGGCTGCATGTTTGGGGCAGTGCCGTGCTGCACTTGGCATGCCTTTAGCTTTGTCAGCGTCCCTGGAGCTCTGGGCTGTGTGGTTTTCTGAACCCTAACCCTAGGCTCAGCCCTAACCCTAGCTTCAGCATAAGAAAAAGCATTGGACTGATGGGAGTTCCAAAAAGGAACAGCGGATGGCTTCATGTTTGGGGCAGTGCCGCGCTACACTTGGCATGCCTTTTCCCTTGTCAGTGTCCCTGGAGCTCTGGGCTGGGCGGTTTTCTGAACTCGAACCCTAGGCTCAACCCTAACCCTAACCCTAAGCCTAGGCTCAGCCTCAGAGGCAGCACTGGGCTGAGGCAAGTTCCAGGTTGGAAAAGACGAAGGCTGCAAGGCTCAGGCAGTGTTACGCTTCACTTGGCATGCCTTTTCCCTTGTCAGTGTCCCTGGAGCTCTGGGCTGTGTGGTTTTCTGGACCCTAACCCTAGGCTCAGCCCTAACCCTAACCCTAGGCTCTGCCTAAGGGGCAGCATTGGGCTGAGGCCAGTTCCAATTGGGAAAACGAGAAGGCTTCATGTTTGGGGCAGTGCCGCGCTACACTTGGAATGCCTTACGCATCGCCAGTGGTGCTGAATCTCTGGGCTGTGTAGTTTTCAGAACCCTAAGCCTAGGCTCAACCCTAACCCTAACCCTAACCCTAGACTCAGCCTAAGAAACAGCACTGGGCTGAAGTGAGTACCAGTTGGGAAAAGACGAAGGCTGCAAGGCTCAGGCAGTGTTGCGCTTCCTTTGGCATGCCTTTATGATTGTCAGTGTCCCTGGAGCTCTGGGCTCTGTGGTTTTCTGAACCCTAACCCTAGGCGCAACCCTAACCCTAGCTTCAGCATAAGAAAAAGCATTGGACTGATGGGAGTTCCAAAAAGGAACAGCGGATGGCTTCATGTTTGGGGCAGTGCCGCGCTACACTTGGCATGCCTTTTCCCTTGTCAGTGTCCCTGGAGCTCTGGGCTGGGCGGTTTTCTGAACCCTAACCCTAAGCTCAACCCTAACCCTAACCCTAACCCTAGGCTCAGCCTAAGAGGCAGCATTAGGATGACGCATGTTCCAATTGAGAAAACACGAAGGCTGCATGTTTGGGGCAGTGCCGTGCTGCACTTGGCATGCCTTTAGCTTTGTCAGCGTCCCTGGAGCTCTGGGCTGTGTGGTTTTCTGAACCCTAACCCTAGGCTCAGCCCTAACCCTAGCTTCAGCATAAGAAAAAGCATTGGACTGATGGGAGTTCCAAAAAGGAACAGCGGATGGCTTCATGTTTGGGGCAGTGCCGCGCTACACTTGGCATGCCTTTTCCCTTGTCAGTGTCCCTGGAGCTCTGGGCTGGGCGGTTTTCTGAACTCGAACCCTAGGCTCAACCCTAACCCTAACCCTAAGCCTAGGCTCAGCCTCAGAGGCAGCACTGGGCTGAGGCAAGTTCCAGGCTGGAAAAGACGAAGGCTGCAAGGCTCAGGCAGTGTTACGCTTCACTTGGCATGCCTTTTCCCTTGTCAGTGTCCCTGGAGCTCTGGGCTGTGTGGTTTTCTGGACCCTAACCCTAGGCTCAGCCCTAACCCTAACCCTAGGCTCTGCCTAAGGGGCAGCATTGGGCTGAGGCCAGTTCCAATTGGGAAAACGAGAATTCTTCATGTTTGAAGCAGTGCCGCGCTACGCTTGGAATGCCTTTCGCATCGCCAGTGGTGCTGAATCTCCGGGCTGTGTAGTTTTCATAACCCTAAGCCTAGGCTCAACCCTAACCCTAACCCTAGACTCAGCCTAAGAAACAGCACTGGGCTGAAGTGAGTACCAGTTGGGAAAAGACGAAGGCTGCAAGGCTCAGGCAGTGTTGTGCTTCCTTTGGCATGCCTTTTCCCTTGTCAGTGTCCCTGGAGCTCTGGGCTGTGTGGTTTTCTGAACCCTAACCCTAGGCTCAACCCTAACCCTAGCTTCAGCATAAGAAAAAGCATTGGACTGATGGGAGTTCCAAAAAGGAACAGCGGATGGCTTCATGTTTGGGGCAGTGCCGCGCTACACTTGGCATGCCTTTTCCCTTGTCAGTGTCCCTGGAGCTCTGGGCTGGGCAGTTTTCTGAATCCTAACCCTAGGCTCAACCCTAACCCTAACCCTAACCCTAAGCCTAGGCTCAGCCTAATAGGCAGCACTGGGCTGAGGCAAGTTCCTGGTTGGAAAAGACGAAGGCTGCAAGGCTCAGGCAGTGTTACGCTTCACTTGGCATGCCTTTTCCCTTGTCAGTGTCCCTGGAGCTCTGGGCTGTGTGGTTTTCTGGACCCTAACCCTAGGCTCAGCCCTAACCCTAACCCGAGGCTCTGCCTAAGGGGCAGCATTGGGCTGAGGCCAGTTCCAATTGGGAAAACGAGAAGGCTTCATGTTTGGGGCAGTGCCGCGCTACACTTGGAATGCATTTCACATCGCCAGTGGTGCTGAATCTCTGGGCTGTGTAGTTTTCAGAACCCTAAGCCTAGGCTCAACCCTAACCCTAACCCTAACCCTAGACTCAGCCTAAGAAACAGCACTGGGCTGAAGTGAGTACCAGTTGGGAAAAGACGAAGGCTGCAAGGCTCAGGCAGTGTTGTGCTTCCTTTGGCATGCCTTTTCCCTTGTCAGTGTCCCTGGAGCTCTGGGCTGTGTGGTTTTCTGAACCCTAACCCTAGGCTCAACCCTAACCCTAGCTTCAGCATAAGAAAAAGCATTGGACTGATGGGAGTTCCAAAAAGGAACAGCGGATGGTTTCATGTTTGGGGCAGTGCCGCGCTACACTTGGCATGCCTTTTCCCTTGTCAGTGTCCCTGGAGCTCTGGGCTGGGCGGTTTTCTGAATCCTAACCCTAGGCTCAACCCTAACCCTAACCCTAACCCTAGGCTCAGCCTAAGAGGCAGCATTAGGATGACGCACGTTCCAATTGAGAAAACACGAAGGCTGCATGTTTGGGGCAGTGCCGTGCTGCACTTGGCATGCCTTTAGCTTTGTCAGCGTCCCTGGAGCTCTGGGCTGTGTGGTTTTCTGAACCCTAACCCGAGGCTCAGCCCTAACCCTAACCCTAGCCTCCGCCTGAGAAAAAGCATTGGACTGATGCGAGTTCCAAAAAGGAACAGCGGATGGCTTCATGTTTGGGGCAGTGCCGCGCTACACTTGGCATGCCTTTTCCCTTGTCAGTGTCCCTGGAGCTCTGGGCTGTGTGGTTTTCTGAACCCTAACCCTAGGCTCAGCCCTAACCCTAACCCTAGGCTCTGCCTAAGGGGCAGCATTGGGCTGAGGCCAGTTCCAATTGGGAAAACGAGAAGGCTTCATGTTTGGGGCAGTGCCGCGCTACACTTGGAATGCATTTCGCATCGCCAGTGGTGCTGAATCTCTGGGCTGTGTAGTTTTCATAACCCTAAGCCTAGGCTCAACCCTAACCCTAACCCTAGACTCAGCCTAAGAAACAGCACTGGGCTGAAGTGAGTACCAGTTGGGAAAAGACGAAGGCTGCAAGGCTCAGGCAGTGTTGCGCTTCCTTTGGCATGCCTTTATGATTGTCAGTGTCCCTGGAGCTCTGGGCTCTGTGGTTCTCTGAACCCTAACCCTAGGCTCAACCCTAACCCTAGCTTCAGCATAAGAAAAAGCATTGGACTGATGGGAGTTCCAAAAAGGAACAGCGGATGGCTTCATGTTTGGGGCAGTGCCGCGCTACACTTGGCATGCCTTTTCCCTTGTCAGTGTCCCTGGAGCTCTGGGCTGGGCGGTTTTCTGAACCCTAACCCTAAGCTCAACCCTAACCCTTACCCTAACCCTAGGCTCAGCCTAAGAGGCAGCATTAGGATGACGCACATTCCAATTGAGAAAACACGAAGGCTGCATGTTTGGGGCAGTGCCGTGCTGCACTTGGCATGCCTTTAGCTTTGTCAGCGTCCCTGGAGCTCTGGGCTGTGTGGTTTTCTGAACCCTAACCCTAGGCTCAGCCCTAACCCTAGCTTCAGCATAAGAAAAAGCATTGGACTGATGGGAGTTCCAAAAAGGAACAGCGGATGGCTTCATGTTTGGGGCAGTGCCGCGCTACACTTGGCATGCCTTTTCCCTTGTCAGTGTCCCTGGAGCTCTGGGCTGGGCGGTTTTCTGAACTCGAACCCTAGGCTCAACCCTAACCCTAACCCTAAGCCTAGGCTCAGCCTCAGAGGCAGCACTGGGCTGAGGCAAGTTCCAGGCTGGAAAAGACGAAGGCTGCAAGGCTCAGGCAGTGTTACGCTTCACTTGGCATGCCTTTTCCCTTGTCAGTGTCCCTGGAGCTCTGGGCTGTGTGGTTTTCTGGACCCTAACCCTAGGCTCAGCCCTAACCCTAACCCTAGGCTCTGCCTAAGGGGCAGCATTGGGCTGAGGCCAGTTCCAATTGGGAAAACGAGAAGGCTTCATGTTTGGGGCAGTGCCGCGCTACACTTGGAATGCCTTACGCATCGCCAGTGGTGCTGAATCTCTGGGCTGTGTAGTTTTCATAACCCTAAGCCTAGGCTCAACCCTAACCCTAACCCTAGACTCAGCCTAAGAAACAGCACTGGGCTGAAGTGAGTACCAGTTGGGAAAAGACGAAGGCTGCAAGGCTCAGGCAGTGTTGCGCTTCCTTTGGCATGCCTTTATGATTGTCAGTGTCCCTGGAGCTCTGGGCTCTGTGGTTTTCTGAACCCTAACCCTAGGCTCAACCCTAACCCTAGCTTCAGCATAAGAAAAAGCATTGGACTGATGGGAGTTCCAAAAAGGAACAGCGGATGGCTTCATGTTTGGGGCAGTGCCGCGCTACACTTGGCATGCCTTTTCCCTTGTCAGTGTCCCTGGAGCTCTGGGCTGGGCGGTTTTCTGAACCCTAACCCTAAGCTCAACCCTAACCCTAACCCTAACCCTAGGCTCAGCCTAAGAGGCAGCATTAGGATGACGCATGTTCCAATTGAGAAAACACGAAGGCTGCATGTTTGGGGCAGTGCCGTGCTGCACTTGGCATGCCTTTAGCTTTGTCAGCGTCCCTGGAGCTCTGGGCTGTGTGGTTTTCTGAACCCTAACCCTAGGCTCAGCCCTAACCCTAGCTTCAGCATAAGAAAAAGCATTGGACTGATGGGAGTTCCAAAAAGGAACAGCGGATGGCTTCATGTTTGGGGCAGTGCCGCGCTACACTTGGCATGCCTTTTCCCTTGTCAGTGTCCCTGGAGCTCTGGGCTGGGCGGTTTTCTGAACTCGAACCCTAGGCTCAACCCTAACCCTAACCCTAAGCCTAGGCTCAGCCTCAGAGGCAGCACTGGGCTGAGGCAAGTTCCAGGCTGGAAAAGACGAAGGCTGCAAGGCTCAGGCAGTGTTACGCTTCACTTGGCATGCCTTTTCCCTTGTCAGTGTCCCTGGAGCTCTGGGCTGTGTGGTTTTCTGGACCCTAACCCTAGGCTCAGCCCTAACCCTAACCCTAGGCTCTGCCTAAGGGGCAGCATTGGGCATAGGCCAGTTCCAATTGGGAAAACGAGAAGGCTTCATGTTTGGGGCAGTGCCGCGCTACACTTGGAATGCATTTCGCATCGCCAGTGGTGCTGAATCTCTGGGCTGTGTAGTTTTCAGAACCCTAAGCCTAGGCTCAACCCTAACCCTAACCCTAACCCTAGACTCAGCCTAAGAAACAGCACTGGGCTGAAGTGAGTACCAGTTGGGAAAAGACGAAGGCTGCAAGGCTCAGGCAGTGTTACGCTTCACTTGGCATGCCTTTTCCCTTGGCAGTGTCCCTGGAGCTCTGGGCTCTGTGGTTTTCTGAACCCTAACCCTAGGCTCAACCCTAACCCTAGCTTCAGCATAAGAAAAAGCATTGGACTGATGGGAGTTCCAAAAAGGAACAGCGGATGGCTTCATGTTTGGGGCAGTGCCGCGCTACACTTGGCATGCCTTTTCCCTTGTCAGTGTCCCTGGAGCTCTGGGCTGGGCGGTTTTCTGAATCCTAACCCTAGGCTCAACCCTAACCCTAACCCTAATCCTAAGCCTAAGCTCAGCCTCAGAGGCAGCACTGGGCTGAGGCAAGTTCCAGGCTGGAAAAGACGAAGGCTGCAAGGCTCAGGCAGTGTTACGCTTCACTTGGCATGCCTTTTCCCTTGTCAGTGTCCCTGGAGCTCTGGGCTGTGTGGTTTTCTGGACCCTAACCCTAGGCTCAGCCCTAACCCTAACCCTAGGCTCTGCCTAAGGGGCAGCATTGGGCTGAGGCCAGTTCCAATTGGGAAAACGAGAAGGCTTCATGTTTGGGGCAGTGCCGCGCTACACTTGGAATGCATTTCGCATCGCCAGTGGTGCTGAATCTCTGGGCTGTGTAGTTTTCAGAACCCTAAGCCTAGGCTCAACCCTAACCCTAACCCTAACCCTAGACTCAGCCTAAGAAACAGCACTGGGCTGAAGTGAGTACCAGTTGGGAAAAGACGAAGGCTGCAAGGCTCAGGCAGTGTTACGCTTCACTTGGCATGCCTTTTCCCTTGGCAGTGTCCCTGGAGCTCTGGGCTCTGTGGTTTTCTGAACCCTAACCCTAGGCTCAACCCTAACCCTAGCTTCAGCATAAGAAAAAGCATTGGACTGATGGGAGTTCCAAAAAGGAACAGCGGATGGTTTCATGTTTGGGGCAGTGCCGCGCTACACTTGGCATGCCTTTTCCCTTGTCAGTGTCCCTGGAGCTCTGGGCTGGGCGGTTTTCTGAATCCTAACCCTAGGCTCAACCCTAACCCTAACCCTAACCCTAAGCCTAGGCTCAGCCTCAGAGGCAGCACTGGGCTGAGGCAAGTTCCAGGCTGGAAAAGACGAAGGCTGCAAGGCTCAGGCAGTGTTACGCTTCACTTGGCATGCCTTTTCCCTTGTCAGTGTCCCTGGAGCTCTGGGCTGTGTGGTTTTCTGGACCCTAACCCTAGGCTCAGCCCTAACCCTAACCCTAGGCTCTGCCTAAGGGGCAGCATTGGGCTGAGGCCAGTTCCAATTGGGAAAACGAGAAGGCTTCATGTTTGGGGCAGTGCCGCGCTACACTTGGAATGCCTTACGCATCGCCAGTGGTGCTGAATCTCTGGGCTGTGTAGTTTTCATAACCCTAAGCCTAGGCTCAACCCTAACCCTAACCCTAGACTCAGCCTAAGAAACAGCACTGGGCTGAAGTGAGTACCAGTTGGGAAAAGACGAAGGCTGCAAGGCTCAGGCAGTGTTGCGCTTCCTTTGGCATGCCTTTATGATTGTCAGTGTCCCTGGAGCTCTGGGCTCTGTGGTTTTCTGAACCCTAACCCTAGGCTCAACCCTAACCCTAGCTTCAGCATAAGAAAAAGCATTGGACTGATGGGAGTTCCAAAAAGGAACAGCGGATGGCTTCATGTTTGGGGCAGTGCCGCGCTACACTTGGCATGCCTTTTCCCTTGTCAGTGTCCCTGGAGCTCTGGGCTGGGCGGTTTTCTGAACCCTAACCCTAAGCTCAACCCTAACCCTAACCCTAACCCTAGGCTCAGCCTAAGAGGCAGCATTAGGATGACGCATGTTCCAATTGAGAAAACACGAAGGCTGCATGTTTGGGGCAGTGCCGTGCTGCACTTGGCATGCCTTTAGCTTTGTCAGCGTCCCTGGAGCTCTGGGCTGTGTGGTTTTCTGAACCCTAACCCTAGGCTCAGCCCTAACCCTAGCTTCAGCATAAGAAAAAGCATTGGACTGATGGGAGTTCCAAAAAGGAACAGCGGATGGCTTCATGTTTGGGGCAGTGCCGCGCTACACTTGGCATGCCTTTTCCCTTGTCAGTGTCCCTGGAGCTCTGGGCTGGGCGGTTTTCTGAACTCGAACCCTAGGCTCAACCCTAACCCTAACCCTAAGCCTAGGCTCAGCCTCAGAGGCAGCACTGGGCTGAGGCAAGTTCCAGGTTGGAAAAGACGAAGGCTGCAAGGCTCAGGCAGTGTTACGCTTCACTTGGCATGCCTTTTCCCTTGTCAGTGTCCCTGGAGCTCTGGGCTGTGTGGTTTTCTGGACCCTAACCCTAGGCTCAGCCCTAACCCTAACCCTAGGCTCTGCCTAAGGGGCAGCATTGGGCATAGGCCAGTTCCAATTGGGAAAACGAGAAGGCTTCATGTTTGGGGCAGTGCCGCGCTACACTTGGAATGCATTTCGCATCGCCAGTGGTGCTGAATCTCTGGGCTGTGTAGTTTTCAGAACCCTAAGCCTAGGCTCAACCCTAACCCTAACCCTAACCCTAGACTCAGCCTAAGAAACAGCACTGGGCTGAAGTGAGTACCAGTTGGGAAAAGACGAAGGCTGCAAGGCTCAGGCAGTGTTGCGCTTCCTTTGGCATGCCTTTATGATTGTCAGTGTCCCTGGAGCTCTGGGCTCTGTGGTTTTCTGAACCCTAACCCTAGGCGCAACCCTAACCCTAGCTTCAGCATAAGAAAAAGCATTGGACTGATGGGAGTTCCAAAAAGGAACAGCGGATGGCTTCATGTTTGGGGCAGTGCCGCGCTACACTTGGCATGCCTTTTCCCTTGTCAGTGTCCCTGGAGCTCTGGGCTGGGCGGTTTTCTGAACCCTAACCCTAAGCTCAACCCTAACCCTAACCCTAACCCTAGGCTCAGCCTAAGAGGCAGCATTAGGATGACGCATGTTCCAATTGAGAAAACACGAAGGCTGCATGTTTGGGGCAGTGCCGTGCTGCACTTGGCATGCCTTTAGCTTTGTCAGCGTCCCTGGAGCTCTGGGCTGTGTGGTTTTCTGAACCCTAACCCTAGGCTCAGCCCTAACCCTAGCTTCAGCATAAGAAAAAGCATTGGACTGATGGGAGTTCCAAAAAGGAACAGCGGATGGCTTCATGTTTGGGGCAGTGCCGCGCTACACTTGGCATGCCTTTTCCCTTGTCAGTGTCCCTGGAGCTCTGGGCTGGGCGGTTTTCTGAACTCGAACCCTAGGCTCAACCCTAACCCTAACCCTAAGCCTAGGCTCAGCCTCAGAGGCAGCACTGGGCTGAGGCAAGTTCCAGGCTGGAAAAGACGAAGGCTGCAAGGCTCAGGCAGTGTTACGCTTCACTTGGCATGCCTTTTCCCTTGTCAGTGTCCCTGGAGCTCTGGGCTGTGTGGTTTTCTGGACCCTAACCCTAGGCTCAGCCCTAACCCTAACCCTAGGCTCTGCCTAAGGGGCAGCATTGGGCTGAGGCCAGTTCCAATTGGGAAAACGAGAAGGCTTCATGTTTGGGGCAGTGCCGCGCCACACTTGGAATGCATTTCGCATCGCCAGTGGTGCTGAATCTCTGGGCTGTGTAGTTTTCAGAACCCTAAGCCTAGGCTCAACCCTAACCCTAACCCTAACCCTAACCCTAGACTCAGCCTAAGAAACAGCACTGGGCTGAAGTGAGTACCAGTTGGGAAAAGACGAAGGCTGCAAGGCTCAGGCAGTGTTGTGCTTCCTTTGGCATGCCTTTATGATTGTCAGTGTCCCTGGAGCTCTGGGCTCTGTGGTTTTCTGAACCCTAACCCTAGGCTCAACCCTAACCCTAGCTTCAGCATAAGAAAAAGCATTGGACTGATGGGAGTTCCAAAAAGGAACAGCGGATGGCTTCATGTTTGGGGCAGTGCCGCGCTACACTTGGCATGCCTTTTCCCTTGTCAGTGTCCCTGGAGCTCTGGGCTGGGCGGTTTTCTGAATCCTAACCCTAGGCTCAACCCTAACCCTAACCCTAACCCTAGGCTCAGCCTAAGAGGCAGCATTAGGATGACGCACATTCCAATTGAGAAAACACGAAGGCTGCATGTTTGGGGCAGTGCCGTGCTGCACTTGGCATGCCTTTAGCTTTGTCAGCGTCCCTGGAGCTCTGGGCTGTGTGGTTTTCTGAACTCGAACCCTAGGCTCAACCCTAACCCTAACCCTAAGCCTAGGCTCAGCCTCAGAGGCAGCACTGGGCTGAGGCAAGTTCCAGGCTGGAAAAGACGAAGGCTGCAAGGCTCAGGCAGTGTTACGCTTCACTTGGCATGCCTTTTCCCTTGTCAGTGTCCCTGGAGCTCTGGGCTGTGTGGTTTTCTGAACCCTAACCCTAGGCTCAGCCCTAACCCTAACCCTAGGCTCTGCCTAAGGGGTAGCATTGGGCTGAGGCCAGTTCCAATTGGGAAAACGAGAAGGCTTCATGTTTGGGGCAGTGCCGCGCTACACTTGGAATGCATTTCGCATCGCCAGTGGTGCTGAATCTCTGGGCTGTGTAGTTTTCATAACCCTAAGCCTAGGCTCAACCCTAACCCTAACCCTAACCCTAGACTCAGCCTAAGAAACAACACTGGGCTGAAGTGAGTACCAGTTGGGAAAAGACGAAGGCTGCAAGGCTCAGGCAGTGTTGTGCTTCCTTTGGCATGCCTTTATGATTGTCAGTGTCCCTGGAGCTCTGGGCTCTGTGGTTTTCTGAACCCTAACCCTAGGCTCAACCCTAACCCTAGCTTCAGCATAAGAAAAAGCATTGGACTGATGGGAGTTCCAAAAAGGAACAGCGGATGGCTTCATGTTTGGGGCAGTGCCGCGCTACACTTGGCATGCCTTTTCCCTTGTCAGTGTCCCTGGAGCTCTGGGCTGGGCGGTTTTCTGAACCCTAACCCTAAGCTCAACCCTAACCCTAACCCTAACCCTAGGCTCAGCCTAAGAGGCAGCATTAGGATGACGCACATTCCAATTGAGAAAACACGAAGGCTGCATGTTTGGGGCAGTGCCGTGCTGCACTTGGCATGCCTTTAGCTTTGTCAGCGTCCCTGGAGCTCTGGGCTGTGTGGTTTTCTGAACCCTAACCCTAGGCTCAGCCCTAACCCTAGCTTCAGCATAAGAAAAAGCATTGGACTGATGGGAGTTCCAAAAAGGAACAGCGGATGGCTTCATGTTTGGGGCAGTGCCGCGCTACACTTGGCATGCCTTTTCCCTTGTCAGTGTCCCTGGAGCTCTGGGCTGGGCGGTTTTCTGAACTCGAACCCTAGGCTCAACCCTAACCCTAACCCTAAGCCTAGGCTCAGCCTCAGAGGCAGCACTGGGCTGAGGCAAGTTCCAGGTTGGAAAAGACGAAGGCTGCAAGGCTCAGGCAGTGTTACGCTTCACTTGGCATGCCTTTTCCCTTGTCAGTGTCCCTGGAGCTCTGGGCTGTGTGGTTTTCTGGACCCTAACCCTAGGCTCAGCCCTAACCCTAACCCTAGGCTCTGCCTAAGGGGCAGCATTGGGCATAGGCCAGTTCCAATTGGGAAAACGAGAAGGCTTCATGTTTGGGGCAGTGCCGCGCTACACTTGGAATGCATTTCGCATCGCCAGTGGTGCTGAATCACTGGGCTGTGTAGTTTTCAGAACCCTAAGCCTAGGCTCAACCCTAACCCTAACCCTAACCCTAGACTCAGCCTAAGAAACAGCACTGGGCTGAAGTGAGTACCAGTTGGGAAAAGACGAAGGCTGCAAGGCTCAGGCAGTGTTGCGCTTCCTTTGGCATGCCTTTATGATTGTCAGTGTCCCTGGAGCTCTGGGCTGTGTGGTTTTCTGAACCCTAACCCTAGGCGCAACCCTAACCCTAGCTTCAGCATAAGAAAAAGCATTGGACTGATGGGAGTTCCAAAAAGGAACAGCGGATGGCTTCATGTTTGGGGCAGTGCCGCGCTACACTTGGCATGCCTTTTCCCTTGTCAGTGTCCCTGGAGCTCTGGGCTGGGCGGTTTTCTGAACCCTAACCCTAAGCTCAACCCTAACCCTAACCCTAACCCTAGGCTCAGCCTAAGAGGCAGCATTAGGATGACGCATGTTCCAATTGAGAAAACACGAAGGCTGCATGTTTGGGGCAGTGCCGTGCTGCACTTGGCATGCCTTTAGCTTTGTCAGCGTCCCTGGAGCTCTGGGCTGTGTGGTTTTCTGAACCCTAACCCTAGGCTCAGCCCTAACCCTAGCTTCAGCATAAGAAAAAGCATTGGACTGATGGGAGTTCCAAAAAGGAACAGCGGATGGCTTCATGTTTGGGGCAGTGCCGCGCTACACTTGGCATGCCTTTTCCCTTGTCAGTGTCCCTGGAGCTCTGGGCTGGGCGGTTTTCTGAACCCTAACGCTAGGCTCAACCCTAACCCTAACCCTAAGCCTAGGCTCAGCCTAAGAGGCAGCATTAGGATGACGCACGTTCCAATTGAGAAAACACGAAGGCTGCATGTTTGGGGCAGTGCCGTGCTGCACTTGGCATGCCTTTAGCTTTGTCAGCGTCCCTGGAGCTCTGGGCTGTGTGGTTTTCTGAACCCTAACCCGAGGCTCAGCCCTAACCCTAACCCTAGCCTCCGCCTGAGAAAAAGCATTGGACTGATGCGAGTTCCAAAAAGGAACAGCGGATGGCTTCATGTTTGGGGCAGTGCCGCGCTACACTTGGCATGCCTTTTCCCTTGTCAGTGTCCCTGGAGCTCTGGGCTGTGTGGTTTTCTGAACCCTAACCCTAGGCTCAACCCTAACCCTAGCTTCAGCATAAGAAAAAGCATTGGACTGATGGGAGTTCCAAAAAGGAACAGCGGATGGCTTCATGTTTGGGGCAGTGCCGCGCTACACTTGGCATGCCTTTTCCCTTGTCAGTGTCCCTGGAGCTCTGGGCTGGGCGGTTTTCTGAATCCTAACCCTAGGCTCAACCCTAACCCTAACCCTAACCCTAGGCTCAGCCTAAGAGGCAGCATTAGGATGACGCACATTCCAATTGAGAAAACACGAAGGCTGCATGTTTGGGGCAGTGCCGTGCTGCACTTGGCATGCCTTTAGCTTTGTCAGCGTCCCTGGAGCTCTGGGCTGTGTGGTTTTCTGAACTCGAACCCTAGGCTCAACCCTAACCCTAACCCTAAGCCTAGGCTCAGCCTCAGAGGCAGCACTGGGCTGAGGCAAGTTCCAGGCTGGAAAAGACGAAGGCTGCAAGGCTCAGGCAGTGTTACGCTTCACTTGGCATGCCTTTTCCCTTGTCAGTGTCCCTGGAGCTCTGGGCTGTGTGGTTTTCTGAACCCTAACCCTAGGCTCAGCCCTAACCCTAACCCTAGGCTCTGCCTAAGGGGTAGCATTGGGCTGAGGCCAGTTCCAATTGGGAAAACGAGAAGGCTTCATGTTTGGGGCAGTGCCGCGCTACACTTGGAATGCATTTCGCATCGCCAGTGGTGCTGAATCTCTGGGCTGTGTAGTTTTCATAACCCTAAGCCTAGGCTCAACCCTAACCCTAACCCTAACCCTAGACTCAGCCTAAGAAACAACACTGGGCTGAAGTGAGTACCAGTTGGGAAAAGACGAAGGCTGCAAGGCTCAGGCAGTGTTGCGCTTCCTTTGGCATGCCTTTACGATTGTCAGTGTCCCTGGAGCTCTGGGCTCTGTGGTTTTCTGAACCCTAACCCTAGGCTCAACCCTAACCCTAGCTTCAGCATAAGAAAAAGCATTGGACTGATGGGAGTTCCAAAAAGGAACAGCGGATGGCTTCATGTTTGGGGCAGTGCCGCGCTACACTTGGCATGCCTTTTCCCTTGTCAGTGTCCCTGGAGCTCTGGGCTGGGCGGTTTTCTGAACCCTAACCCTAGGCTCAACCCTAACCCTAACCCTAACCCTAGGCTCAGCCTAAGAGGCAGCATTAGGATGACGCACATTCCAATTGAGAAAACACGAAGGCTGCATGTTTGGGGCAGTGCCGTGCTGCACTTGGCATGCCTTTAGCTTTGTCAGCGTCCCTGGAGCTCTGGGCTGTGTGGTTTTCTGGACCCTAACCCTAGGCTCAACCCTAACCCTAGCTTCAGCATAAGAAAAAGCATTGGACTGATGGGAGTTCCAAAAAGGAACAGCGGATGGCTTCATGTTTGGGGCAGTGCCGCGCTACACTTGGCATGCCTTTTCCCTTGTCAGTGTCCCTGGAGCTCTGGGCTGGGCGGTTTTCTGAACTCGAACCCTAGGCTCAACCCTAACCCTAACCCTAAGCCTAGGCTCAGCCTCAGAGGCAGCACTGGGCTGAGGCAAGTTCCAGGCTGGAAAAGACGAAGGCTGCAAGGCTCAGGCAGTGTTACGCTTCACTTGGCATGCCTTTTCCCTTGTCAGTGTCCCTGGAGCTCTGGGCTGGGCGGTTTTCTGAACCCTAACCCTAAGCTCAACCCTAACCCTAACCCTAACCCTAGGCTCAGCCTAAGAGGCAGCATTAGGATGACGCATGTTCCAATTGAGAAAACACGAAGGCTGCATGTTTGGGGCAGTGCCGTGCTGCACTTGGCATGCCTTTAGCTTTGTCAGCGTCCCTGGAGCTCTGGGCTGTGTGGTTTTCTGAACCCTAACCCTAGGCTCAGCCCTAACCCTAGCTTCAGCATAAGAAAAAGCATTGGACTGATGGGAGTTCCAAAAAGGAACAGCGGATGGCTTCATGTTTGGGGCAGTGCCGCGCTACACTTGGCATGCCTTTTCCCTTGTCAGTGTCCCTGGAGCTCTGGGCTGGGCGGTTTTCTGAACCCTAACGCTAGGCTCAACCCTAACCCTAACCCTAAGCCTAGGCTCAGCCTAAGAGGCAGCATTAGGATGACGCACGTTCCAATTGAGAAAACACGAAGGCTGCATGTTTGGGGCAGTGCCGTGCTGCACTTGGCATGCCTTTAGCTTTGTCAGCGTCCCTGGAGCTCTGGGCTGTGTGGTTTTCTGAACCCTAACCCGAGGCTCAGCCCTAACCCTAACCCTAGCCTCCGCCTGAGAAAAAGCATTGGACTGATGCGAGTTCCAAAAAGGAACAGCGGATGGCTTCATGTTTGGGGCAGTGCCGCGCTACACTTGGCATGCCTTTTCCCTTGTCAGTGTCCCTGGAGCTCTGGGCTGTGTGGTTTTCTGAACCCTAACCCTAGGCTCAGCCCTAACCCTAACCCTAGGCTCTGCCTAAGGGGCAGCATTGGGCTGAGGCCAGTTCCAATTGGGAAAACGAGAAGGCTTCGTGTTTGGGGCAGTGCCGCGCTACACTTGGAATGCATTTCGCATCGCCAGTGGTGCTGAATCTCTGGGCTGTGTAGTTTTCATAACCCTAAGCCTAGGCTCAACCCTAACCCTAACCCTAGACTCAGCCTAAGAAACAGCACTGGGCTGAAGTGAGTACCAGTTGGGAAAAGACGAAGGCTGCAAGGCTCAGGCAGTGTTGCGCTTCCTTTGGCATGCCTTTATGATTGTCAGTGTCCCTGGAGCTCTGGGCTCTGTGGTTTTCTGAACCCTAACCCTAGGCTCAACCCTAACCCTAGCTTCAGCATAAGAAAAAGCATTGGACTGATGGGAGTTCCAAAAAGGAACAGCGGATGGCTTCATGTTTGGGGCAGTGCCGCGCTACACTTGGCATGCCTTTTCCCTTGTCAGTGTCCCTGGAGCTCTGGGCTGGGCGGTTTTCTGAATCCTAACCCTAGGCTCAACCCTAACCCTAACCCTAACCCTAGGCTCAGCCTAAGAGGCAGCATTAGGATGACGCACATTCCAATTGAGAAAACACGAAGGCTGCATGTTTGGGGCAGTGCCGTGCTGCACTTGGCATGCCTTTAGCTTTGTCAGCGTCCCTGGAGCTCTGGGCTGTGTGGTTTTCTGAACTCGAACCCTAGGCTCAACCCTAACCCTAACCCTAAGCCTAGGCTCAGCCTCAGAGGCAGCACTGGGCTGAGGCAAGTTCCAGGCTGGAAAAGACGAAGGCTGCAAGGCTCAGGCAGTGTTACGCTTCACTTGGCATGCCTTTTCCCTTGTCAGTGTCCCTGGAGCTCTGGGCTGTGTGGTTTTCTGAACCCTAACCCTAGGCTCAGCCCTAACCCTAACCCTAGGCTCTGCCTAAGGGGTAGCATTGGGCTGAGGCCAGTTCCAATTGGGAAAACGAGAAGGCTTCATGTTTGGGGCAGTGCCGCGCTACACTTGGAATGCATTTCGCATCGCCAGTGGTGCTGAATCTCTGGGCTGTGTAGTTTTCATAACCCTAAGCCTAGGCTCAACCCTAACCCTAACCCTAACCCTAGACTCAGCCTAAGAAACAACACTGGGCTGAAGTGAGTACCAGTTGGGAAAAGACGAAGGCTGCAAGGCTCAGGCAGTGTTGTGCTTCCTTTGGCATGCCTTTACGATTGTCAGTGTCCCTGGAGCTCTGGGCTCTGTGGTTTTCTGAACCCTAACCCTAGGCTCAACCCTAACCCTAGCTTCAGCATAAGAAAAAGCATTGGACTGATGGGAGTTCCAAAAAGGAACAGCGGATGGCTTCATGTTTGGGGCAGTGCCGCGCTACACTTGGCATGCCTTTTCCCTTGTCAGTGTCCCTGGAGCTCTGGGCTGGGCGGTTTTCTGAACCCTAACCCTAGGCTCAACCCTAACCCTAACCCTAACCCTAGGCTCAGCCTAAGAGGCAGCATTAGGATGACGCACATTCCAATTGAGAAAACACGAAGGCTGCATGTTTGGGGCAGTGCCGTGCTGCACTTGGCATGCCTTTAGCTTTGTCAGCGTCCCTGGAGCTCTGGGCTGTGTGGTTTTCTGGACCCTAACCCTAGGCTCAACCCTAACCCTAGCTTCAGCATAAGAAAAAGCATTGGACTGATGGGAGTTCCAAAAAGGAACAGCGGATGGCTTCATGTTTGGGGCAGTGCCGCGCTACACTTGGCATGCCTTTTCCCTTGTCAGTGTCCCTGGAGCTCTGGGCTGGGCGGTTTTCTGAACTCGAACCCTAGGCTCAACCCTAACCCTAACCCTAAGCCTAGGCTCAGCCTCAGAGGCAGCACTGGGCTGAGGCAAGTTCCAGGCTGGAAAAGACGAAGGCTGCAAGGCTCAGGCAGTGTTACGCTTCACTTGGCATGCCTTTTCCCTTGTCAGTGTCCCTGGAGCTCTGGGCTGTGTGGTTTTCTGGACCCTAACCCTAGGCTCAGCCCTAACCCTAACCCTAGGCTCTGCCTAAGGGGCAGCATTGGGCTGAGGCCAGTTCCAATTGGGAAAACGAGAAGGCTTCATGTTTGGGGCAGTGCCGCGCTACACTTGGAATGCATTTCACATCGCCAGTGGTGCTGAATCTCTGGGCTGTGTAGTTTTCAGAACCCTAAGCCTAGGCTCAACCCTAACCCTAACCCTAACCCTAGACTCAGCCTAAGAAACAGCACTGGGCTGAAGTGAGTACCAGTTGGGAAAAGACGAAGGCTGCAAGGCTCAGGCAGTGTTACGCTTCACTTGGCATGCCTTTTCCCTTGGCAGTGTCCCTGGAGCTCTGGGCTCTGTGGTTTTCTGAACCCTAACCCTAGGCTCAACCCTAACCCTAGCTTCAGCATAAGAAAAAGCATTGGACTGATGGGAGTTCCAAAAAGGAACAGCGGATGGCTTCATGTTTGGGGCAGTGCCGCGCTACACTTGGCATGCCTTTTCCCTTGTCAGTGTCCCTGGAGCTCTGGGCTGGGCGGTTTTCTGAATCCTAACCCTAGGCTCAACCCTAACCCTAACCCTAACCCTAAGCCTAAGCTCAGCCTCAGAGGCAGCACTGGGCTGAGGCAAGTTCCAGGCTGGAAAAGACGAAGGCTGCAAGGCTCAGGCAGTGTTACGCTTCACTTGGCATGCCTTTTCCCTTGTCAGTGTCCCTGGAGCTCTGGGCTGTGTGGTTTTCTGGACCCTAACCCTAGGCTCAGCCCTAACCCTAACCCTAGGCTCTGCCTAAGGGGCAGCATTGGGCTGAGGCCAGTTCCAATTGGGAAAACGAGAAGGCTTCATGTTTGGGGCAGTGCCGCGCTACACTTGGAATGCATTTCACATCGCCAGTGGTGCTGAATCTCTGGGCTGTGTAGTTTTCAGAACCCTAAGCCTAGGCTCAACCCTAACCCTAACCCTAACCCTAGACTCAGCCTAAGAAACAGCACTGGGCTGAAGTGAGTACCAGTTGGGAAAAGACGAAGGCTGCAAGGCTCAGGCAGTGTTACGCTTCACTTGGCATGCCTTTTCCCTTGGCAGTGTCCCTGGAGCTCTGGGCTCTGTGGTTTTCTGAACCCTAACCCTAGGCTCAACCCTAACCCTAGCTTCAGCATAAGAAAAAGCATTGGACTGATGGGAGTTCCAAAAAGGAACAGCGGATGGTTTCATGTTTGGGGCAGTGCCGCGCTACACTTGGCATGCCTTTTCCCTTGTCAGTGTCCCTGGAGCTCTGGGCTGGGCGGTTTTCTGAATCCTAACCCTAGGCTCAACCCTAACCCTAACCCTAACCCTAAGCCTAGGCTCAGCCTCAGAGGCAGCACTGGGCTGAGGCAAGTTCCAGGCTGGAAAAGACGAAGGCTGCAAGGCTCAGGCAGTGTTACGCTTCACTTGGCATGCCTTTTCCCTTGTCAGTGTCCCTGGAGCTCTGGGCTGTGTGGTTTTCTGGACCCTAACCCTAGGCTCAGCCCTAACCCTAACCCTAGGCTCTGCCTAAGGGGCAGCATTGGGCTGAGGCCAGTTCCAATTGGGAAAACGAGAAGGCTTCATGTTTGGGGCAGTGCCGCGCTACACTTGGAATGCCTTACGCATCGCCAGTGGTGCTGAATCTCTGGGCTGTGTAGTTTTCATAACCCTAAGCCTAGGCTCAACCCTAACCCTAACCCTAGACTCAGCCTAAGAAACAGCACTGGGCTGAAGTGAGTACCAGTTGGGAAAAGACGAAGGCTGCAAGGCTCAGGCAGTGTTGCGCTTCCTTTGGCATGCCTTTATGATTGTCAGTGTCCCTGGAGCTCTGGGCTCTGTGGTTTTCTGAACCCTAACCCTAGGCTCAACCCTAACCCTAGCTTCAGCATAAGAAAAAGCATTGGACTGATGGGAGTTCCAAAAAGGAACAGCGGATGGCTTCATGTTTGGGGCAGTGCCGCGCTACACTTGGCATGCCTTTTCCCTTGTCAGTGTCCCTGGAGCTCTGGGCTGGGCGGTTTTCTGAACCCTAACCCTAAGCTCAACCCTAACCCTAACCCTAACCCTAGGCTCAGCCTAAGAGGCAGCATTAGGATGACGCATGTTCCAATTGAGAAAACACGAAGGCTGCATGTTTGGGGCAGTGCCGTGCTGCACTTGGCATGCCTTTAGCTTTGTCAGCGTCCCTGGAGCTCTGGGCTGTGTGGTTTTCTGAACCCTAACCCTAGGCTCAGCCCTAACCCTAGCTTCAGCATAAGAAAAAGCATTGGACTGATGGGAGTTCCAAAAAGGAACAGCGGATGGCTTCATGTTTGGGGCAGTGCCGCGCTACACTTGGCATGCCTTTTCCCTTGTCAGTGTCCCTGGAGCTCTGGGCTGGGCGGTTTTCTGAACTCGAACCCTAGGCTCAACCCTAACCCTAACCCTAAGCCTAGGCTCAGCCTCAGAGGCAGCACTGGGCTGAGGCAAGTTCCAGGTTGGAAAAGACGAAGGCTGCAAGGCTCAGGCAGTGTTACGCTTCACTTGGCATGCCTTTTCCCTTGTCAGTGTCCCTGGAGCTCTGGGCTGTGTGGTTTTCTGGACCCTAACCCTAGGCTCAGCCCTAACCCTAACCCTAGGCTCTGCCTAAGGGGCAGCATTGGGCATAGGCCAGTTCCAATTGGGAAAACGAGAAGGCTTCATGTTTGGGGCAGTGCCGCGCTACACTTGGAATGCATTTCGCATCGCCAGTGGTGCTGAATCTCTGGGCTGTGTAGTTTTCAGAACCCTAAGCCTAGGCTCAACCCTAACCCTAACCCTAACCCTAGACTCAGCCTAAGAAACAGCACTGGGCTGAAGTGAGTACCAGTTGGGAAAAGACGAAGGCTGCAAGGCTCAGGCAGTGTTGCGCTTCCTTTGGCATGCCTTTATGATTGTCAGTGTCCCTGGAGCTCTGGGCTCTGTGGTTTTCTGAACCCTAACCCTAGGCGCAACCCTAACCCTAGCTTCAGCATAAGAAAAAGCATTGGACTGATGGGAGTTCCAAAAAGGAACAGCGGATGGCTTCATGTTTGGGGCAGTGCCGCGCTACACTTGGCATGCCTTTTCCCTTGTCAGTGTCCCTGGAGCTCTGGGCTGGGCGGTTTTCTGAACCCTAACCCTAAGCTCAACCCTAACCCTAACCCTAACCCTAGGCTCAGCCTAAGAGGCAGCATTAGGATGACGCATGTTCCAATTGAGAAAACACGAAGGCTGCATGTTTGGGGCAGTGCCGTGCTGCACTTGGCATGCCTTTAGCTTTGTCAGCGTCCCTGGAGCTCTGGGCTGTGTGGTTTTCTGAACCCTAACCCTAGGCTCAGCCCTAACCCTAGCTTCAGCATAAGAAAAAGCATTGGACTGATGGGAGTTCCAAAAAGGAACAGCGGATGGCTTCATGTTTGGGGCAGTGCCGCGCTACACTTGGCATGCCTTTTCCCTTGTCAGTGTCCCTGGAGCTCTGGGCTGGGCGGTTTTCTGAACTCGAACCCTAGGCTCAACCCTAACCCTAACCCTAAGCCTAGGCTCAGCCTCAGAGGCAGCACTGGGCTGAGGCAAGTTCCAGGCTGGAAAAGACGAAGGCTGCAAGGCTCAGGCAGTGTTACGCTTCACTTGGCATGCCTTTTCCCTTGTCAGTGTCCCTGGAGCTCTGGGCTGTGTGGTTTTCTGGACCCTAACCCTAGGCTCAGCCCTAACCCTAACCCTAGGCTCTGCCTAAGGGGCAGCATTGGGCTGAGGCCAGTTCCAATTGGGAAAACGAGAAGGCTTCATGTTTGGGGCAGTGCCGCGCCACACTTGGAATGCATTTCGCATCGCCAGTGGTGCTGAATCTCTGGGCTGTGTAGTTTTCAGAACCCTAAGCCTAGGCTCAACCCTAACCCTAACCCTAACCCTAACCCTAGACTCAGCCTAAGAAACAGCACTGGGCTGAAGTGAGTACCAGTTGGGAAAAGACGAAGGCTGCAAGGCTCAGGCAGTGTTGTGCTTCCTTTGGCATGCCTTTATGATTGTCAGTGTCCCTGGAGCTCTGGGCTCTGTGGTTTTCTGAACCCTAACCCTAGGCTCAACCCTAACCCTAGCTTCAGCATAAGAAAAAGCATTGGACTGATGGGAGTTCCAAAAAGGAACAGCGGATGGCTTCATGTTTGGGGCAGTGCCGCGCTACACTTGGCATGCCTTTTCCCTTGTCAGTGTCCCTGGAGCTCTGGGCTGGGCGGTTTTCTGAATCCTAACCCTAGGCTCAACCCTAACCCTAACCCTAACCCTAGGCTCAGCCTAAGAGGCAGCATTAGGATGACGCACATTCCAATTGAGAAAACACGAAGGCTGCATGTTTGGGGCAGTGCCGTGCTGCACTTGGCATGCCTTTAGCTTTGTCAGCGTCCCTGGAGCTCTGGGCTGTGTGGTTTTCTGAACTCGAACCCTAGGCTCAACCCTAACCCTAACCCTAAGCCTAGGCTCAGCCTCAGAGGCAGCACTGGGCTGAGGCAAGTTCCAGGCTGGAAAAGACGAAGGCTGCAAGGCTCAGGCAGTGTTACGCTTCACTTGGCATGCCTTTTCCCTTGTCAGTGTCCCTGGAGCTCTGGGCTGTGTGGTTTTCTGAACCCTAACCCTAGGCTCAGCCCTAACCCTAACCCTAGGCTCTGCCTAAGGGGTAGCATTGGGCTGAGGCCAGTTCCAATTGGGAAAACGAGAAGGCTTCATGTTTGGGGCAGTGCCGCGCTACACTTGGAATGCATTTCGCATCGCCAGTGGTGCTGAATCTCTGGGCTGTGTAGTTTTCATAACCCTAAGCCTAGGCTCAACCCTAACCCTAACCCTAACCCTAGACTCAGCCTAAGAAACAACACTGGGCTGAAGTGAGTACCAGTTGGGAAAAGACGAAGGCTGCAAGGCTCAGGCAGTGTTGTGCTTCCTTTGGCATGCCTTTATGATTGTCAGTGTCCCTGGAGCTCTGGGCTCTGTGGTTTTCTGAACCCTAACCCTAGGCTCAACCCTAACCCTAGCTTCAGCATAAGAAAAAGCATTGGACTGATGGGAGTTCCAAAAAGGAACAGCGGATGGCTTCATGTTTGGGGCAGTGCCGCGCTACACTTGGCATGCCTTTTCCCTTGTCAGTGTCCCTGGAGCTCTGGGCTGGGCGGTTTTCTGAACCCTAACCCTAAGCTCAACCCTAACCCTAACCCTAACCCTAGGCTCAGCCTAAGAGGCAGCATTAGGATGACGCACATTCCAATTGAGAAAACACGAAGGCTGCATGTTTGGGGCAGTGCCGTGCTGCACTTGGCATGCCTTTAGCTTTGTCAGCGTCCCTGGAGCTCTGGGCTGTGTGGTTTTCTGAACCCTAACCCTAGGCTCAGCCCTAACCCTAGCTTCAGCATAAGAAAAAGCATTGGACTGATGGGAGTTCCAAAAAGGAACAGCGGATGGCTTCATGTTTGGGGCAGTGCCGCGCTACACTTGGCATGCCTTTTCCCTTGTCAGTGTCCCTGGAGCTCTGGGCTGGGCGGTTTTCTGAACTCGAACCCTAGGCTCAACCCTAACCCTAACCCTAAGCCTAGGCTCAGCCTCAGAGGCAGCACTGGGCTGAGGCAAGTTCCAGGTTGGAAAAGACGAAGGCTGCAAGGCTCAGGCAGTGTTACGCTTCACTTGGCATGCCTTTTCCCTTGTCAGTGTCCCTGGAGCTCTGGGCTGTGTGGTTTTCTGGACCCTAACCCTAGGCTCAGCCCTAACCCTAACCCTAGGCTCTGCCTAAGGGGCAGCATTGGGCATAGGCCAGTTCCAATTGGGAAAACGAGAAGGCTTCATGTTTGGGGCAGTGCCGCGCTACACTTGGAATGCATTTCGCATCGCCAGTGGTGCTGAATCTCTGGGCTGTGTAGTTTTCAGAACCCTAAGCCTAGGCTCAACCCTAACCCTAACCCTAACCCTAGACTCAGCCTAAGAAACAGCACTGGGCTGAAGTGAGTACCAGTTGGGAAAAGACGAAGGCTGCAAGGCTCAGGCAGTGTTGCGCTTCCTTTGGCATGCCTTTATGATTGTCAGTGTCCCTGGAGCTCTGGGCTCTGTGGTTTTCTGAACCCTAACCCTAGGCGCAACCCTAACCCTAGCTTCAGCATAAGAAAAAGCATTGGACTGATGGGAGTTCCAAAAAGGAACAGCGGATGGCTTCATGTTTGGGGCAGTGCCGCGCTACACTTGGCATGCCTTTTCCCTTGTCAGTGTCCCTGGAGCTCTGGGCTGGGCGGTTTTCTGAACCCTAACCCTAAGCTCAACCCTAACCCTAACCCTAACCCTAGGCTCAGCCTAAGAGGCAGCATTAGGATGACGCATGTTCCAATTGAGAAAACACGAAGGCTGCATGTTTGGGGCAGTGCCGTGCTGCACTTGGCATGCCTTTAGCTTTGTCAGCGTCCCTGGAGCTCTGGGCTGTGTGGTTTTCTGAACCCTAACCCTAGGCTCAGCCCTAACCCTAGCTTCAGCATAAGAAAAAGCATTGGACTGATGGGAGTTCCAAAAAGGAACAGCGGATGGCTTCATGTTTGGGGCAGTGCCGCGCTACACTTGGCATGCCTTTTCCCTTGTCAGTGTCCCTGGAGCTCTGGGCTGGGCGGTTTTCTGAACCCTAACGCTAGGCTCAACCCTAACCCTAACCCTAAGCCTAGGCTCAGCCTAAGAGGCAGCATTAGGATGACGCACGTTCCAATTGAGAAAACACGAAGGCTGCATGTTTGGGGCAGTGCCGTGCTGCACTTGGCATGCCTTTAGCTTTGTCAGCGTCCCTGGAGCTCTGGGCTGTGTGGTTTTCTGAACCCTAACCCGAGGCTCAGCCCTAACCCTAACCCTAGCCTCCGCCTGAGAAAAAGCATTGGACTGATGCGAGTTCCAAAAAGGAACAGCGGATGGCTTCATGTTTGGGGCAGTGCCGCGCTACACTTGGCATGCCTTTTCCCTTGTCAGTGTCCCTGGAGCTCTGGGCTGGGCGGTTTTCTGAATCCTAACCCTAGGCTCAACCCTAACCCTAACCCTAACCCTAGGCTCAGCCTAAGAGGCAGCATTAGGATGACGCACATTCCAATTGAGAAAACACGAAGGCTGCATGTTTGGGGCAGTGCCGTGCTGCACTTGGCATGCCTTTAGCTTTGTCAGCGTCCCTGGAGCTCTGGGCTGTGTGGTTTTCTGAACTCGAACCCTAGGCTCAACCCTAACCCTAACCCTAAGCCTAGGCTCAGCCTCAGAGGCAGCACTGGGCTGAGGCAAGTTCCAGGCTGGAAAAGACGAAGGCTGCAAGGCTCAGGCAGTGTTACGCTTCACTTGGCATGCCTTTTCCCTTGTCAGTGTCCCTGGAGCTCTGGGCTGTGTGGTTTTCTGAACCCTAACCCTAGGCTCAGCCCTAACCCTAACCCTAGGCTCTGCCTAAGGGGTAGCATTGGGCTGAGGCCAGTTCCAATTGGGAAAACGAGAAGGCTTCATGTTTGGGGCAGTGCCGCGCTACACTTGGAATGCATTTCGCATCGCCAGTGGTGCTGAATCTCTGGGCTGTGTAGTTTTCATAACCCTAAGCCTAGGCTCAACCCTAACCCTAACCCTAACCCTAGACTCAGCCTAAGAAACAACACTGGGCTGAAGTGAGTACCAGTTGGGAAAAGACGAAGGCTGCAAGGCTCAGGCAGTGTTGTGCTTCCTTTGGCATGCCTTTACGATTGTCAGTGTCCCTGGAGCTCTGGGCTCTGTGGTTTTCTGAACCCTAACCCTAGGCTCAACCCTAACCCTAGCTTCAGCATAAGAAAAAGCATTGGACTGATGGGAGTTCCAAAAAGGAACAGCGGATGGCTTCATGTTTGGGGCAGTGCCGCGCTACACTTGGCATGCCTTTTCCCTTGTCAGTGTCCCTGGAGCTCTGGGCTGGGCGGTTTTCTGAACCCTAACCCTAGGCTCAACCCTAACCCTAACCCTAACCCTAGGCTCAGCCTAAGAGGCAGCATTAGGATGACGCACATTCCAATTGAGAAAACACGAAGGCTGCATGTTTGGGGCAGTGCCGTGCTGCACTTGGCATGCCTTTAGCTTTGTCAGCGTCCCTGGAGCTCTGGGCTGTGTGGTTTTCTGGACCCTAACCCTAGGCTCAACCCTAACCCTAGCTTCAGCATAAGAAAAAGCATTGGACTGATGGGAGTTCCAAAAAGGAACAGCGGATGGCTTCATGTTTGGGGCAGTGCCGCGCTACACTTGGCATGCCTTTTCCCTTGTCAGTGTCCCTGGAGCTCTGGGCTGGGCGGTTTTCTGAACTCGAACCCTAGGCTCAACCCTAACCCTAACCCTAAGCCTAGGCTCAGCCTCAGAGGCAGCACTGGGCTGAGGCAAGTTCCAGGCTGGAAAAGACGAAGGCTGCAAGGCTCAGGCAGTGTTACGCTTCACTTGGCATGCCTTTTCCCTTGTCAGTGTCCCTGGAGCTCTGGGCTGTGTGGTTTTCTGGACCCTAACCCTAGGCTCAGCCCTAACCCTAACCCTAGGCTCTGCCTAAGGGGCAGCATTGGGCTGAGGCCAGTTCCAATTGGGAAAACGAGAAGGCTTCATGTTTGGGGCAGTGCCGCGCTACACTTGGAATGCATTTCACATCGCCAGTGGTGCTGAATCTCTGGGCTGTGTAGTTTTCAGAACCCTAAGCCTAGGCTCAACCCTAACCCTAACCCTAACCCTAGACTCAGCCTAAGAAACAGCACTGGGCTGAAGTGAGTACCAGTTGGGAAAAGACGAAGGCTGCAAGGCTCAGGCAGTGTTACGCTTCACTTGGCATGCCTTTTCCCTTGGCAGTGTCCCTGGAGCTCTGGGCTCTGTGGTTTTCTGAACCCTAACCCTAGGCTCAACCCTAACCCTAGCTTCAGCATAAGAAAAAGCATTGGACTGATGGGAGTTCCAAAAAGGAACAGCGGATGGCTTCATGTTTGGGGCAGTGCCGCGCTACACTTGGCATGCCTTTTCCCTTGTCAGTGTCCCTGGAGCTCTGGGCTGGGCGGTTTTCTGAATCCTAACCCTAGGCTCAACCCTAACCCTAACCCTAACCCTAAGCCTAAGCTCAGCCTCAGAGGCAGCACTGGGCTGAGGCAAGTTCCAGGCTGGAAAAGACGAAGGCTGCAAGGCTCAGGCAGTGTTACGCTTCACTTGGCATGCCTTTTCCCTTGTCAGTGTCCCTGGAGCTCTGGGCTGTGTGGTTTTCTGGACCCTAACCCTAGGCTCAGCCCTAACCCTAACCCTAGGCTCTGCCTAAGGGGCAGCATTGGGCTGAGGCCAGTTCCAATTGGGAAAACGAGAAGGCTTCATGTTTGGGGCAGTGCCGCGCTACACTTGGAATGCATTTCACATCGCCAGTGGTGCTGAATCTCTGGGCTGTGTAGTTTTCAGAACCCTAAGCCTAGGCTCAACCCTAACCCTAACCCTAACCCTAGACTCAGCCTAAGAAACAGCACTGGGCTGAAGTGAGTACCAGTTGGGAAAAGACGAAGGCTGCAAGGCTCAGGCAGTGTTACGCTTCACTTGGCATGCCTTTTCCCTTGGCAGTGTCCCTGGAGCTCTGGGCTCTGTGGTTTTCTGAACCCTAACCCTAGGCTCAACCCTAACCCTAGCTTCAGCATAAGAAAAAGCATTGGACTGATGGGAGTTCCAAAAAGGAACAGCGGATGGTTTCATGTTTGGGGCAGTGCCGCGCTACACTTGGCATGCCTTTTCCCTTGTCAGTGTCCCTGGAGCTCTGGGCTTGGCGGTTTTCTGAATCCTAACCCTAGGCTCAACCCTAACCCTAACCCTAACCCTAAGCCTAGGCTCAGCCTCAGAGGCAGCACTGGGCTGAGGCAAGTTCCAGGCTGGAAAAGACGAAGGCTGCAAGGCTCAGGCAGTGTTACGCTTCACTTGGCATGCCTTTTCCCTTGTCAGTGTCCCTGGAGCTCTGGGCTGTGTGGTTTTCTGGACCCTAACCCTAGGCTCAGCCCTAACCCTAACCCTAGGCTCTGCCTAAGGGGCAGCATTGGGCTGAGGCCAGTTCCAATTGGGAAAACGAGAAGGCTTCATGTTTGGGGCAGTGCCGCGCTACACTTGGAATGCCTTACGCATCGCCAGTGGTGCTGAATCTCTGGGCTGTGTAGTTTTCATAACCCTAAGCCTAGGCTCAACCCTAACCCTAACCCTAGACTCAGCCTAAGAAACAGCACTGGGCTGAAGTGAGTACCAGTTGGGAAAAGACGAAGGCTGCAAGGCTCAGGCAGTGTTGCGCTTCCTTTGGCATGCCTTTATGATTGTCAGTGTCCCTGGAGCTCTGGGCTCTGTGGTTTTCTGAACCCTAACCCTAGGCTCAACCCTAACCCTAGCTTCAGCATAAGAAAAAGCATTGGACTGATGGGAGTTCCAAAAAGGAACAGCGGATGGCTTCATGTTTGGGGCAGTGCCGCGCTACACTTGGCATGCCTTTTCCCTTGTCAGTGTCCCTGGAGCTCTGGGCTGGGCGGTTTTCTGAACCCTAACCCTAAGCTCAACCCTAACCCTAACCCTAACCCTAGGCTCAGCCTAAGAGGCAGCATTAGGATGACGCATGTTCCAATTGAGAAAACACGAAGGCTGCATGTTTGGGGCAGTGCCGTGCTGCACTTGGCATGCCTTTAGCTTTGTCAGCGTCCCTGGAGCTCTGGGCTGTGTGGTTTTCTGAACCCTAACCCTAGGCTCAGCCCTAACCCTAGCTTCAGCATAAGAAAAAGCATTGGACTGATGGGAGTTCCAAAAAGGAACAGCGGATGGCTTCATGTTTGGGGCAGTGCCGCGCTACACTTGGCATGCCTTTTCCCTTGTCAGTGTCCCTGGAGCTCTGGGCTGGGCGGTTTTCTGAACTCGAACCCTAGGCTCAACCCTAACCCTAACCCTAAGCCTAGGCTCAGCCTCAGAGGCAGCACTGGGCTGAGGCAAGTTCCAGGTTGGAAAAGACGAAGGCTGCAAGGCTCAGGCAGTGTTACGCTTCACTTGGCATGCCTTTTCCCTTGTCAGTGTCCCTGGAGCTCTGGGCTGTGTGGTTTTCTGGACCCTAACCCTAGGCTCAGCCCTAACCCTAACCCTAGGCTCTGCCTAAGGGGCAGCATTGGGCATAGGCCAGTTCCAATTGGGAAAACGAGAAGGCTTCATGTTTGGGGCAGTGCCGCGCTACACTTGGAATGCCTTACGCATCGCCAGTGGTGCTGAATCTCTGGGCTGTGTAGTTTTCAGAACCCTAAGCCTAGGCTCAACCCTAACCCTAACCCTAACCCTAGACTCAGCCTAAGAAACAGCACTGGGCTGAAGTGAGTACCAGTTGGGAAAAGACGAAGGCTGCAAGGCTCAGGCAGTGTTGCGCTTCCTTTGGCATGCCTTTATGATTGTCAGTGTCCCTGGAGCTCTGGGCTCTGTGGTTTTCTGAACCCTAACCCTAGGCGCAACCCTAACCCTAGCTTCAGCATAAGAAAAAGCATTGGACTGATGGGAGTTCCAAAAAGGAACAGCGGATGGCTTCATGTTTGGGGCAGTGCCGCGCTACACTTGGCATGCCTTTTCCCTTGTCAGTGTCCCTGGAGCTCTGGGCTGGGCGGTTTTCTGAACCCTAACCCTAAGCTCAACCCTAACCCTAACCCTAACCCTAGGCTCAGCCTAAGAGGCAGCATTAGGATGACGCATGTTCCAATTGAGAAAACACGAAGGCTGCATGTTTGGGGCAGTGCCGTGCTGCACTTGGCATGCCTTTAGCTTTGTCAGCGTCCCTGGAGCTCTGGGCTGTGTGGTTTTCTGAACCCTAACCCTAGGCTCAGCCCTAACCCTAGCTTCAGCATAAGAAAAAGCATTGGACTGATGGGAGTTCCAAAAAGGAACAGCGGATGGCTTCATGTTTGGGGCAGTGCCGCGCTACACTTGGCATGCCTTTTCCCTTGTCAGTGTCCCTGGAGCTCTGGGCTGGGCGGTTTTCTGAACTCGAACCCTAGGCTCAACCCTAACCCTAACCCTAAGCCTAGGCTCAGCCTCAGAGGCAGCACTGGGCTGAGGCAAGTTCCAGGCTGGAAAAGACGAAGGCTGCAAGGCTCAGGCAGTGTTACGCTTCACTTGGCATGCCTTTTCCCTTGTCAGTGTCCCTGGAGCTCTGGGCTGTGTGGTTTTCTGGACCCTAACCCTAGGCTCAGCCCTAACCCTAACCCTAGGCTCTGCCTAAGGGGCAGCATTGGGCTGAGGCCAGTTCCAATTGGGAAAACGAGAAGGCTTCATGTTTGGGGCAGTGCCGCGCCACACTTGGAATGCATTTCGCATCGCCAGTGGTGCTGAATCTCTGGGCTGTGTAGTTTTCAGAACCCTAAGCCTAGGCTCAACCCTAACCCTAACCCTAACCCTAACCCTAGACTCAGCCTAAGAAACAGCACTGGGCTGAAGTGAGTACCAGTTGGGAAAAGACGAAGGCTGCAAGGCTCAGGCAGTGTTGTGCTTCCTTTGGCATGCCTTTATGATTGTCAGTGTCCCTGGAGCTCTGGGCTCTGTGGTTTTCTGAACCCTAACCCTAGGCTCAACCCTAACCCTAGCTTCAGCATAAGAAAAAGCATTGGACTGATGGGAGTTCCAAAAAGGAACAGCGGATGGCTTCATGTTTGGGGCAGTGCCGCGCTACACTTGGCATGCCTTTTCCCTTGTCAGTGTCCCTGGAGCTCTGGGCTGGGCGGTTTTCTGAACCCTAACCCTAGGCTCAACCCTAACCCTAACCCTAACCCTAGGCTCAGCCTAAGAGGCAGCATTAGGATGACGCATGTTCCAATTGAGAAAACACGAAGGCTGCATGTTTGGGGCAGTGCCGTGCTGCACTTGGCATGCCTTTAGCTTTGTCAGCGTCCCTGGAGCTCTGGGCTGTGTGGTTTTCTGAACCCTAACCCTAGGCTCAGCCCTAACCCTAGCTTCAGCATAAGAAAAAGCATTGGACTGATGCGAGTTCCAATCAGGAACAGCGGATGGCTTCATGTTTGGGGCAGTGCCAGCGCTACAGTTGGCATGCCTTCTGCCTTTTCAGTGTCCCTGGAGCTCTGGGTTGAGCGGTTTTCTGAACTCGAACCCTAGGCTCAACCCTCACCCTAACCCTAAGCCTAGGCTCAGCCTAAGAGGCAGCACTGGGCTGAGGCAAGTTCCAGGTTGGAAAAGACGAAGGCTGCAAGGCTCAGGCAGTGTTGCGCTTCCTTTGGCATGCCTTTATGATTGTCAGTGTCCCTGGAGCTCTGGGCTGTGTGGTTTTCTGGACCCTAACCCTAGGCTCAACCCTAACCCTAGCTTCAGCATAAGAAAAAGCATTGGACTGATGGGAGTTCCAAAAAGGAACAGCGGATGGCTTCATGTTTGGGGCAGTGCCGCGCTACACTTGGCATGCCTTTTCCCTTGTCAGTGTCCCTGGAGCTCTGGGCTGGGCGGTTTTCTGAACTCGAACCCTAGGCTCAACCCTAACCCTAACCCTAAGCCTAAGCTCAGCCTCAGAGGCAGCACTTGCCTGAGGCAAGTTCCAGGCTGGAAAAGACGAAGGCTGCAAGGCTCAGGCAGTGTTACGCTTCACTTGGCATGCCTTTTCCCTTGTCAGTGTCCCTGGAGCTCTGGGCTGTGTGGTTTTCTGGACCCTAACCCTAGGCTCAGCCCTAACCCTAACCCTAGGCTCTGCCTAAGGGGCAGCATTGGGCTGAGGCCAGTTCCAATTGGGAAAACGAGAAGGCTTCATGTTTGGGGCAGTGCCGCGCTACACTTGGAATGCATTTCACATCGCCAGTGGTGCTGAATCTCTGGGCTGTGTAGTTTTCAGAACCCTAAGCCTAGGCTCAACCCTAACCCTAACCCTAACCCTAGACTCAGCCTAAGAAACAGCACTGGGCTGAAGTGAGTACCAGTTGGGAAAAGACGAAGGCTGCAAGGCTCAGGCAGTGTTACGCTTCACTTGGCATGCCTTTTCCCTTGGCAGTGTCCCTGGAGCTCTGGGCTCTGTGGTTTTCTGAACCCTAACCCTAGGCTCAACCCTAACCCTAGCTTCAGCATAAGAAAAAGCATTGGACTGATGGGAGTTCCAAAAAGGAACAGCGGATGGCTTCATGTTTGGGGCAGTGCCGCGCTACACTTGGCATGCCTTTTCCCTTGTCAGTGTCCCTGGAGCTCTGGGCTGGGCGGTTTTCTGAATCCTAACCCTAGGCTCAACCCTAACCCTAACCCTAACCCTAAGCCTAGGCTCAGCCTAATAGGCAGCACTGGGCTGAGGCAAGTTCCTGGCTGGAAAAGACGAAGGCTGCAAGGCTCAGGCAGTGTTACGCTTCACTTGGCATGCCTTTTCCCTTGTCAGTGTCCCTGGAGCTCTGGGCTGTGTGGTTTTCTGAACCCTAACCCTAGGCTCAGCCCTAACCCTAACCCTAGGCTCTGCCTAAGGGGCAGCATTGGGCTGAGGCCAGTTCCAATTGGGAAAACGAGAATTCTTCATGTTTGAAGCAGTGCCGCGCTACGCTTGGAATGCCTTTCGCATCGCCAGTGGTGCTGAATCTCCGGGCTGTGTAGTTTTCATAACCCTAAGCCTAGGCTCAACCCTAACCCTAACCCTAGACTCAGCCTAAGAAACAGCACTGGGCTGAAGTGAGTACCAGTTGGGAAAAGACGAAGGCTGCAAGGCTCAGGCAGTGTTGTGCTTCCTTTGGCATGCCTTTTCCCTTGTCAGTGTCCCTGGAGCTCTGGGCTGTGTGGTTTTCTGAACCCTAACCCTAGGCTCAACCCTAACCCTAGCTTCAGCATAAGAAAAAGCATTGGACTGATGGGAGTTCCAAAAAGGAACAGCGGATGGCTTCATGTTTGGGGCAGTGCCGCGCTACACTTGGCATGCCTTTTCCCTTGTCAGTGTCCCTGGAGCTCTGGGCTGGGCAGTTTTCTGAATCCTAAACCTAGGCTCAACCCTAACCCTAACCCTAACCCTAAGCCTAGGCTCAGCCTAATAGGCAGCACTGGGCTGAGGCAAGTTCCTGGTTGGAAAAGACGAAGGCTGCAAGGCTCAGGCAGTGTTACGCTTCACTTGGCATGCCTTTTCCCTTGTCAGTGTCCCTGGAGCTCTGGGCTGTGTGGTTTTCTGGACCCTAACCCTAGGCTCAGCCCTAACCCTAACCCGAGGCTCTGCCTAAGGGGCAGCATTGGGCTGAGGCCAGTTCCAATTGGGAAAACGAGAAGGCTTCATGTTTGGGGCAGTGCCGCGCTACACTTGGAATGCATTTCACATCGCCAGTGGTGCTGAATCTCTGGGCTGTGTAGTTTTCAGAACCCTAAGCCTAGGCTCAACCCTAACCCTAACCCTAACCCTAGACTCAGCCTAAGAAACAGCACTGGGCTGAAGTGAGTACCAGTTGGGAAAAGACGAAGGCTGCAAGGCTCAGGCAGTGTTGTGCTTCCTTTGGCATGCCTTTTCCCTTGTCAGTGTCCCTGGAGCTCTGGGCTGTGTGGTTTTCTGAACCCTAACCCTAGGCTCAACCCTAACCCTAGCTTCAGCATAAGAAAAAGCATTGGACTGATGGGAGTTCCAAAAAGGAACAGCGGATGGTTTCATGTTTGGGGCAGTGCCGCGCTACACTTGGCATGCCTTTTCCCTTGTCAGTGTCCCTGGAGCTCTGGGCTGGGCGGTTTTCTGAATCCTAACCCTAGGCTCAACCCTAACCCTAACCCTAACCCTAGGCTCAGCCTAAGAGGCAGCATTAGGATGACGCACGTTCCAATTGAGAAAACACGAAGGCTGCATGTTTGGGGCAGTGCCGTGCTGCACTTGGCATGCCTTTAGCTTTGTCAGCGTCCCTGGAGCTCTGGGCTGTGTGGTTTTCTGAACCCTAACCCGAGGCTCAGCCCTAACCCTAACCCTAGCCTCCGCCTGAGAAAAAGCATTGGACTGATGCGAGTTCCAAAAAGGAACAGCGGATGGCTTCATGTTTGGGGCAGTGCCGCGCTACACTTGGCATGCCTTTTCCCTTGTCAGTGTCCCTGGAGCTCTGGGCTGTGTGGTTTTCTGAACCCTAACCCTAGGCTCAGCCCTAACCCTAACCCTAGGCTCTGCCTAAGGGGCAGCATTGGGCTGAGGCCAGTTCCAATTGGGAAAACGAGAAGGCTTCATGTTTGGGGCAGTGCCGCGCTACACTTGGAATGCATTTCGCATCGCCAGTGGTGCTGAATCTCTGGGCTGTGTAGTTTTCATAACCCTAAGCCTAGGCTCAACCCTAACCCTAACCCTAGACTCAGCCTAAGAAACAGCACTGGGCTGAAGTGAGTACCAGTTGGGAAAAGACGAAGGCTGCAAGGCTCAGGCAGTGTTGCGCTTCCTTTGGCATGCCTTTATGATTGTCAGTGTCCCTGGAGCTCTGGGCTCTGTGGTTCTCTGAACCCTAACCCTAGGCTCAACCCTAACCCTAGCTTCAGCATAAGAAAAAGCATTGGACTGATGGGAGTTCCAAAAAGGAACAGCGGATGGCTTCATGTTTGGGGCAGTGCCGCGCTACACTTGGCATGCCTTTTCCCTTGTCAGTGTCCCTGGAGCTCTGGGCTGGGCGGTTTTCTGAATCCTAACCCTAGGCTCAACCCTAACCCTAACCCTAACCCTAGGCTCAGCCTAAGAGGCAGCATTAGGATGACGCACATTCCAATTGAGAAAACACGAAGGCTGCATGTTTGGGGCAGTGCCGTGCTGCACTTGGCATGCCTTTAGCTTTGTCAGCGTCCCTGGAGCTCTGGGCTGTGTGGTTTTCTGAACCCTAACCCTAGGCTCAGCCCTAACCCTAGCTTCAGCATAAGAAAAAGCATTGGACTGATGGGAGTTCCAAAAAGGAACAGCGGATGGCTTCATGTTTGGGGCAGTGCCGCGCTACACTTGGCATGCCTTTTCCCTTGTCAGTGTCCCTGGAGCTCTGGGCTGGGCGGTTTTCTGAACTCGAACCCTAGGCTCAACCCTAACCCTAACCCTAAGCCTAGGCTCAGCCTCAGAGGCAGCACTGGGCTGAGGCAAGTTCCAGGCTGGAAAAGACGAAGGCTGCAAGGCTCAGGCAGTGTTACGCTTCACTTGGCATGCCTTTTCCCTTGTCAGTGTCCCTGGAGCTCTGGGCTGTGTGGTTTTCTGGACCCTAACCCTAGGCTCAGCCCTAACCCTAACCCTAGGCTCTGCCTAAGGGGCAGCATTGGGCTGAGGCCAGTTCCAATTGGGAAAACGAGAAGGCTTCATGTTTGGGGCAGTGCCGCGCTACACTTGGAATGCCTTACGCATCGCCAGTGGTGCTGAATCTCTGGGCTGTGTAGTTTTCATAACCCTAAGCCTAGGCTCAACCCTAACCCTAACCCTAGACTCAGCCTAAGAAACAGCACTGGGCTGAAGTGAGTACCAGTTGGGAAAAGACGAAGGCTGCAAGGCTCAGGCAGTGTTGCGCTTCCTTTGGCATGCCTTTATGATTGTCAGTGTCCCTGGAGCTCTGGGCTCTGTGGTTTTCTGAACCCTAACCCTAGGCTCAACCCTAACCCTAGCTTCAGCATAAGAAAAAGCATTGGACTGATGGGAGTTCCAAAAAGGAACAGCGGATGGCTTCATGTTTGGGGCAGTGCCGCGCTACACTTGGCATGCCTTTTCCCTTGTCAGTGTCCCTGGAGCTCTGGGCTGGGCGGTTTTCTGAACCCTAACCCTAAGCTCAACCCTAACCCTAACCCTAAGCCTAGGCTCAGCCTAAGAGGCAGCATTAGGATGACGCATGTTCCAATTGAGAAAACACGAAGGCTGCATGTTTGGGGCAGTGCCGTGCTGCACTTGGCATGCCTTTAGCTTTGTCAGCGTCCCTGGAGCTCTGGGCTGTGTGGTTTTCTGAACCCTAACCCTAGGCTCAGCCCTAACCCTAGCTTCAGCATAAGAAAAAGCATTGGACTGATGGGAGTTCCAAAAAGGAACAGCGGATGGCTTCATGTTTGGGGCAGTGCCGCGCTACACTTGGCATGCCTTTTCCCTTGTCAGTGTCCCTGGAGCTCTGGGCTGGGCGGTTTTCTGAACTCGAACCCTAGGCTCAACCCTAACCCTAACCCTAAGCCTAGGCTCAGCCTCAGAGGCAGCACTGGGCTGAGGCAAGTTCCAGGCTGGAAAAGACGAAGGCTGCAAGGCTCAGGCAGTGTTACGCTTCACTTGGCATGCCTTTTCCCTTGTCAGTGTCCCTGGAGCTCTGGGCTGTGTGGTTTTCTGGACCCTAACCCTAGGCTCAGCCCTAACCCTAACCCTAGGCTCTGCCTAAGGGGCAGCATTGGGCATAGGCCAGTTCCAATTGGGAAAACGAGAAGGCTTCATGTTTGGGGCAGTGCCGCGCTACACTTGGAATGCATTTCGCATCGCCAGTGGTGCTGAATCTCTGGGCTGTGTAGTTTTCAGAACCCTAAGCCTAGGCTCAACCCTAACCCTAACCCTAACCCTAGACTCAGCCTAAGAAACAGCACTGGGCTGAAGTGAGTACCAGTTGGGAAAAGACGAAGGCTGCAAGGCTCAGGCAGTGTTACGCTTCACTTGGCATGCCTTTTCCCTTGGCAGTGTCCCTGGAGCTCTGGGCTCTGTGGTTTTCTGAACCCTAACCCTAGGCTCAACCCTAACCCTAGCTTCAGCATAAGAAAAAGCATTGGACTGATGGGAGTTCCAAAAAGGAACAGCGGATGGCTTCATGTTTGGGGCAGTGCCGCGCTACACTTGGCATGCCTTTTCCCTTGTCAGTGTCCCTGGAGCTCTGGGCTGGGCGGTTTTCTGAATCCTAACCCTAGGCTCAACCCTAACCCTAACCCTAACCCTAAGCCTAAGCTCAGCCTCAGAGGCAGCACTGGGCTGAGGCAAGTTCCAGGCTGGAAAAGACGAAGGCTGCAAGGCTCAGGCAGTGTTACGCTTCACTTGGCATGCCTTTTCCCTTGTCAGTGTCCCTGGAGCTCTGGGCTGTGTGGTTTTCTGGACCCTAACCCTAGGCTCAGCCCTAACCCTAACCCTAGGCTCTGCCTAAGGGGCAGCATTGGGCTGAGGCCAGTTCCAATTGGGAAAACGAGAAGGCTTCATGTTTGGGGCAGTGCCGCGCTACACTTGGAATGCATTTCACATCGCCAGTGGTGCTGAATCTCTGGGCTGTGTAGTTTTCAGAACCCTAAGCCTAGGCTCAACCCTAACCCTAACCCTAACCCTAGACTCAGCCTAAGAAACAGCACTGGGCTGAAGTGAGTACCAGTTGGGAAAAGACGAAGGCTGCAAGGCTCAGGCAGTGTTACGCTTCACTTGGCATGCCTTTTCCCTTGGCAGTGTCCCTGGAGCTCTGGGCTCTGTGGTTTTCTGAACCCTAACCCTAGGCTCAACCCTAACCCTAGCTTCAGCATAAGAAAAAGCATTGGACTGATGGGAGTTCCAAAAAGGAACAGCGGATGGTTTCATGTTTGGGGCAGTGCCGCGCTACACTTGGCATGCCTTTTCCCTTGTCAGTGTCCCTGGAGCTCTGGGCTGGGCGGTTTTCTGAATCCTAACCCTAGGCTCAACCCTAACCCTAACCCTAACCCTAAGCCTAGGCTCAGCCTCAGAGGCAGCACTGGGCTGAGGCAAGTTCCAGGCTGGAAAAGACGAAGGCTGCAAGGCTCAGGCAGTGTTACGCTTCACTTGGCATGCCTTTTCCCTTGTCAGTGTCCCTGGAGCTCTGGGCTGTGTGGTTTTCTGGACCCTAACCCTAGGCTCAGCCCTAACCCTAACCCTAGGCTCTGCCTAAGGGGCAGCATTGGGCATAGGCCAGTTCCAATTGGGAAAACGAGAAGGCTTCATGTTTGGGGCAGTGCCGCGCTACACTTGGAATGCCTTACGCATCGCCAGTGGTGCTGAATCTCTGGGCTGTGTAGTTTTCAGAACCCTAAGCCTAGGCTCAACCCTAACCCTAACCCTAACCCTAGACTCAGCCTAAGAAACAGCACTGGGCTGAAGTGAGTACCAGTTGGGAAAAGACGAAGGCTGCAAGGCTCAGGCAGTGTTGCGCTTCCTTTGGCATGCCTTTATGATTGTCAGTGTCCCTGGAGCTCTGGGCTCTGTGGTTTTCTGAACCCTAACCCTAGGCGCAACCCTAACCCTAGCTTCAGCATAAGAAAAAGCATTGGACTGATGGGAGTTCCAAAAAGGAACAGCGGATGGCTTCATGTTTGGGGCAGTGCCGCGCTACACTTGGCATGCCTTTTCCCTTGTCAGTGTCCCTGGAGCTCTGGGCTGGGCGGTTTTCTGAACCCTAACCCTAAGCTCAACCCTAACCCTAACCCTAACCCTAGGCTCAGCCTAAGAGGCAGCATTAGGATGACGCATGTTCCAATTGAGAAAACACGAAGGCTGCATGTTTGGGGCAGTGCCGTGCTGCACTTGGCATGCCTTTAGCTTTGTCAGCGTCCCTGGAGCTCTGGGCTGTGTGGTTTTCTGAACCCTAACCCTAGGCTCAGCCCTAACCCTAGCTTCAGCATAAGAAAAAGCATTGGACTGATGGGAGTTCCAAAAAGGAACAGCGGATGGCTTCATGTTTGGGGCAGTGCCGCGCTACACTTGGCATGCCTTTTCCCTTGTCAGTGTCCCTGGAGCTCTGGGCTGGGCGGTTTTCTGAACTCGAACCCTAGGCTCAACCCTAACCCTAACCCTAAGCCTAGGCTCAGCCTCAGAGGCAGCACTGGGCTGAGGCAAGTTCCAGGCTGGAAAAGACGAAGGCTGCAAGGCTCAGGCAGTGTTACGCTTCACTTGGCATGCCTTTTCCCTTGTCAGTGTCCCTGGAGCTCTGGGCTGTGTGGTTTTCTGGACCCTAACCCTAGGCTCAGCCCTAACCCTAACCCTAGGCTCTGCCTAAGGGGCAGCATTGGGCTGAGGCCAGTTCCAATTGGGAAAACGAGAAGGCTTCATGTTTGGGGCAGTGCCGCGCCACACTTGGAATGCATTTCGCATCGCCAGTGGTGCTGAATCTCTGGGCTGTGTAGTTTTCAGAACCCTAAGCCTAGGCTCAACCCTAACCCTAACCCTAACCCTAACCCTAGACTCAGCCTAAGAAACAGCACTGGGCTGAAGTGAGTACCAGTTGGGAAAAGACGAAGGCTGCAAGGCTCAGGCAGTGTTGTGCTTCCTTTGGCATGCCTTTATGATTGTCAGTGTCCCTGGAGCTCTGGGCTGTGTGGTTTTCTGAACCCTAACCCTAGGCTCAACCCTAACCCTAGCTTCAGCATAAGAAAAAGCATTGGACTGATGGGAGTTCCAAAAAGGAACAGCGGATGGCTTCATGTTTGGGGCAGTGCCGCGCTACACTTGGCATGCCTTTTCCCTTGTCAGTGTCCCTGGAGCTCTGGGCTGGGCGGTTTTCTGAATCCTAACCCTAGGCTCAACCCTAACCCTAACCCTAACCCTAGGCTCAGCCTAAGAGGCAGCATTAGGATGACGCACATTCCAATTGAGAAAACACGAAGGCTGCATGTTTGGGGCAGTGCCGTGCTGCACTTGGCATGCCTTTAGCTTTGTCAGCGTCCCTGGAGCTCTGGGCTGTGTGGTTTTCTGAACTCGAACCCTAGGCTCAACCCTAACCCTAACCCTAAGCCTAGGCTCAGCCTCAGAGGCAGCACTGGGCTGAGGCAAGTTCCAGGCTGGAAAAGACGAAGGCTGCAAGGCTCAGGCAGTGTTACGCTTCACTTGGCATGCCTTTTCCCTTGTCAGTGTCCCTGGAGCTCTGGGCTGTGTGGTTTTCTGAACCCTAACCCTAGGCTCAGCCCTAACCCTAACCCTAGGCTCTGCCTAAGGGGTAGCATTGGGCTGAGGCCAGTTCCAATTGGGAAAACGAGAAGGCTTCATGTTTGGGGCAGTGCCGCGCTACACTTGGAATGCATTTCGCATCGCCAGTGGTGCTGAATCTCTGGGCTGTGTAGTTTTCAGAACCCTAAGCCTAGGCTCAACCCTAACCCTAACCCTAACCCTAGACTCAGCCTAAGAAACAACACTGGGCTGAAGTGAGTACCAGTTGGGAAAAGACGAAGGCTGCAAGGCTCAGGCAGTGTTGTGCTTCCTTTGGCATGCCTTTATGATTGTCAGTGTCCCTGGAGCTCTGGGCTCTGTGGTTTTCTGAACCCTAACCCTAGGCTCAACCCTAACCCTAGCTTCAGCATAAGAAAAAGCATTGGACTGATGGGAGTTCCAAAAAGGAACAGCGGATGGCTTCATGTTTGGGGCAGTGCCGCGCTACACTTGGCATGCCTTTTCCCTTGTCAGTGTCCCTGGAGCTCTGGGCTGGGCGGTTTTCTGAACCCTAACCCTAAGCTCAACCCTAACCCTAACCCTAACCCTAGGCTCAGCCTAAGAGGCAGCATTAGGATGACGCACATTCCAATTGAGAAAACACGAAGGCTGCATGTTTGGGGCAGTGCCGTGCTGCACTTGGCATGCCTTTAGCTTTGTCAGCGTCCCTGGAGCTCTGGGCTGTGTGGTTTTCTGAACCCTAACCCTAGGCTCAGCCCTAACCCTAGCTTCAGCATAAGAAAAAGCATTGGACTGATGGGAGTTCCAAAAAGGAACAGCGGATGGCTTCATGTTTGGGGCAGTGCCGCGCTACACTTGGCATGCCTTTTCCCTTGTCAGTGTCCCTGGAGCTCTGGGCTGGGCGGTTTTCTGAACTCGAACCCTAGGCTCAACCCTAACCCTAACCCTAAGCCTAGGCTCAGCCTCAGAGGCAGCACTGGGCTGAGGCAAGTTCCAGGTTGGAAAAGACGAAGGCTGCAAGGCTCAGGCAGTGTTACGCTTCACTTGGCATGCCTTTTCCCTTGTCAGTGTCCCTGGAGCTCTGGGCTGTGTGGTTTTCTGGACCCTAACCCTAGGCTCAGCCCTAACCCTAACCCTAGGCTCTGCCTAAGGGGCAGCATTGGGCATAGGCCAGTTCCAATTGGGAAAACGAGAAGGCTTCATGTTTGGGGCAGTGCCGCGCTACACTTGGAATGCATTTCGCATCGCCAGTGGTGCTGAATCTCTGGGCTGTGTAGTTTTCAGAACCCTAAGCCTAGGCTCAACCCTAACCCTAACCCTAACCCTAGACTCAGCCTAAGAAACAGCACTGGGCTGAAGTGAGTACCAGTTGGGAAAAGACGAAGGCTGCAAGGCTCAGGCAGTGTTGCGCTTCCTTTGGCATGCCTTTATGATTGTCAGTGTCCCTGGAGCTCTGGGCTCTGTGGTTTTCTGAACCCTAACCCTAGGCGCAACCCTAACCCTAGCTTCAGCATAAGAAAAAGCATTGGACTGATGGGAGTTCCAAAAAGGAACAGCGGATGGCTTCATGTTTGGGGCAGTGCCGCGCTACACTTGGCATGCCTTTTCCCTTGTCAGTGTCCCTGGAGCTCTGGGCTGGGCGGTTTTCTGAACCCTAACCCTAAGCTCAACCCTAACCCTAACCCTAACCCTAGGCTCAGCCTAAGAGGCAGCATTAGGATGACGCATGTTCCAATTGAGAAAACACGAAGGCTGCATGTTTGGGGCAGTGCCGTGCTGCACTTGGCATGCCTTTAGCTTTGTCAGCGTCCCTGGAGCTCTGGGCTGTGTGGTTTTCTGAACCCTAACCCTAGGCTCAGCCCTAACCCTAGCTTCAGCATAAGAAAAAGCATTGGACTGATGGGAGTTCCAAAAAGGAACAGCGGATGGCTTCATGTTTGGGGCAGTGCCGCGCTACACTTGGCATGCCTTTTCCCTTGTCAGTGTCCCTGGAGCTCTGGGCTGGGCGGTTTTCTGAACCCTAACCCTAGGCTCAACCCTAACCCTAACCCTAAGCCTAGGCTCAGCCTAAGAGGCAGCATTAGGATGACGCACGTTCCAATTGAGAAAACACGAAGGCTGCATGTTTGGGGCAGTGCCATGCTGCACTTGGCATGCCTTTAGCTTTGTCAGCGTCCCTGGAGCTCTGGGCTGTGTGGTTTTCTGAACCCTAACCCGAGGCTCAGCCCTAACCCTAACCCTAGCCTCCGCCTGAGAAAAAGCATTGGACTGATGCGAGTTCCAAAAAGGAACAGCGGATGGCTTCATGTTTGGGGCAGTGCCGCGCTACACTTGGCATGCCTTTTCCCTTGTCAGTGTCCCTGGAGCTCTGGGCTGTGTGGTTTTCTGAACCCTAACCCTAGGCTCAACCCTAACCCTAGCTTCAGCATAAGAAAAAGCATTGGACTGATGGGAGTTCCAAAAAGGAACAGCGGATGGCTTCATGTTTGGGGCAGTGCCGCGCTACACTTGGCATGCCTTTTCCCTTGTCAGTGTCCCTGGAGCTCTGGGCTGGGCGGTTTTCTGAATCCTAACCCTAGGCTCAACCCTAACCCTAACCCTAACCCTAGGCTCAGCCTAAGAGGCAGCATTAGGATGACGCACATTCCAATTGAGAAAACACGAAGGCTGCATGTTTGGGGCAGTGCCGTGCTGCACTTGGCATGCCTTTAGCTTTGTCAGCGTCCCTGGAGCTCTGGGCTGTGTGGTTTTCTGAACTCGAACCCTAGGCTCAACCCTAACCCTAACCCTAAGCCTAGGCTCAGCCTCAGAGGCAGCACTGGGCTGAGGCAAGTTCCAGGCTGGAAAAGACGAAGGCTGCAAGGCTCAGGCAGTGTTACGCTTCACTTGGCATGCCTTTTCCCTTGTCAGTGTCCCTGGAGCTCTGGGCTGTGTGGTTTTCTGAACCCTAACCCTAGGCTCAGCCCTAACCCTAACCCTAGGCTCTGCCTAAGGGGTAGCATTGGGCTGAGGCCAGTTCCAATTGGGAAAACGAGAAGGCTTCATGTTTGGGGCAGTGCCGCGCTACACTTGGAATGCATTTCGCATCGCCAGTGGTGCTGAATCTCTGGGCTGTGTAGTTTTCATAACCCTAAGCCTAGGCTCAACCCTAACCCTAACCCTAACCCTAGACTCAGCCTAAGAAACAACACTGGGCTGAAGTGAGTACCAGTTGGGAAAAGACGAAGGCTGCAAGGCTCAGGCAGTGTTGTGCTTCCTTTGGCATGCCTTTACGATTGTCAGTGTCCCTGGAGCTCTGGGCTCTGTGGTTTTCTGAACCCTAACCCTAGGCTCAACCCTAACCCTAGCTTCAGCATAAGAAAAAGCATTGGACTGATGGGAGTTCCAAAAAGGAACAGCGGATGGCTTCATGTTTGGGGCAGTGCCGCGCTACACTTGGCATGCCTTTTCCCTTGTCAGTGTCCCTGGAGCTCTGGGCTGGGCGGTTTTCTGAACCCTAACCCTAGGCTCAACCCTAACCCTAACCCTAACCCTAGGCTCAGCCTAAGAGGCAGCATTAGGATGACGCACATTCCAATTGAGAAAACACGAAGGCTGCATGTTTGGGGCAGTGCCGTGCTGCACTTGGCATGCCTTTAGCTTTGTCAGCGTCCCTGGAGCTCTGGGCTGTGTGGTTTTCTGGACCCTAACCCTAGGCTCAACCCTAACCCTAGCTTCAGCATAAGAAAAAGCATTGGACTGATGGGAGTTCCAAAAAGGAACAGCGGATGGCTTCATGTTTGGGGCAGTGCCGCGCTACACTTGGCATGCCTTTTCCCTTGTCAGTGTCCCTGGAGCTCTGGGCTGGGCGGTTTTCTGAACTCGAACCCTAGGCTCAACCCTAACCCTAACCCTAAGCCTAGGCTCAGCCTCAGAGGCAGCACTGGGCTGAGGCAAGTTCCAGGCTGGAAAAGACGAAGGCTGCAAGGCTCAGGCAGTGTTACGCTTCACTTGGCATGCCTTTTCCCTTGTCAGTGTCCCTGGAGCTCTGGGCTGTGTGGTTTTCTGGACCCTAACCCTAGGCTCAGCCCTAACCCTAACCCTAGGCTCTGCCTAAGGGGCAGCATTGGGCTGAGGCCAGTTCCAATTGGGAAAACGAGAAGGCTTCATGTTTGGGGCAGTGCCGCGCTACACTTGGAATGCATTTCACATCGCCAGTGGTGCTGAATCTCTGGGCTGTGTAGTTTTCAGAACCCTAAGCCTAGGCTCAACCCTAACCCTAACCCTAACCCTAGACTCAGCCTAAGAAACAGCACTGGGCTGAAGTGAGTACCAGTTGGGAAAAGACGAAGGCTGCAAGGCTCAGGCAGTGTTACGCTTCACTTGGCATGCCTTTTCCCTTGGCAGTGTCCCTGGAGCTCTGGGCTCTGTGGTTTTCTGAACCCTAACCCTAGGCTCAACCCTAACCCTAGCTTCAGCATAAGAAAAAGCATTGGACTGATGGGAGTTCCAAAAAGGAACAGCGGATGGCTTCATGTTTGGGGCAGTGCCGCGCTACACTTGGCATGCCTTTTCCCTTGTCAGTGTCCCTGGAGCTCTGGGCTGGGCGGTTTTCTGAATCCTAACCCTAGGCTCAACCCTAACCCTAACCCTAACCCTAAGCCTAAGCTCAGCCTCAGAGGCAGCACTGGGCTGAGGCAAGTTCCAGGCTGGAAAAGACGAAGGCTGCAAGGCTCAGGCAGTGTTACGCTTCACTTGGCATGCCTTTTCCCTTGTCAGTGTCCCTGGAGCTCTGGGCTGTGTGGTTTTCTGGACCCTAACCCTAGGCTCAGCCCTAACCCTAACCCTAGGCTCTGCCTAAGGGGCAGCATTGGGCTGAGGCCAGTTCCAATTGGGAAAACGAGAAGGCTTCATGTTTGGGGCAGTGCCGCGCTACACTTGGAATGCATTTCACATCGCCAGTGGTGCTGAATCTCTGGGCTGTGTAGTTTTCAGAACCCTAAGCCTAGGCTCAACCCTAACCCTAACCCTAACCCTAGACTCAGCCTAAGAAACAGCACTGGGCTGAAGTGAGTACCAGTTGGGAAAAGACGAAGGCTGCAAGGCTCAGGCAGTGTTACGCTTCACTTGGCATGCCTTTTCCCTTGGCAGTGTCCCTGGAGCTCTGGGCTCTGTGGTTTTCTGAACCCTAACCCTAGGCTCAACCCTAACCCTAGCTTCAGCATAAGAAAAAGCATTGGACTGATGGGAGTTCCAAAAAGGAACAGCGGATGGTTTCATGTTTGGGGCAGTGCCGCGCTACACTTGGCATGCCTTTTCCCTTGTCAGTGTCCCTGGAGCTCTGGGCTTGGCGGTTTTCTGAATCCTAACCCTAGGCTCAACCCTAACCCTAACCCTAACCCTAAGCCTAGGCTCAGCCTCAGAGGCAGCACTGGGCTGAGGCAAGTTCCAGGCTGGAAAAGACGAAGGCTGCAAGGCTCAGGCAGTGTTACGCTTCACTTGGCATGCCTTTTCCCTTGTCAGTGTCCCTGGAGCTCTGGGCTGTGTGGTTTTCTGGACCCTAACCCTAGGCTCAGCCCTAACCCTAACCCTAGGCTCTGCCTAAGGGGCAGCATTGGGCTGAGGCCAGTTCCAATTGGGAAAACGAGAAGGCTTCATGTTTGGGGCAGTGCCGCGCTACACTTGGAATGCCTTACGCATCGCCAGTGGTGCTGAATCTCTGGGCTGTGTAGTTTTCATAACCCTAAGCCTAGGCTCAACCCTAACCCTAACCCTAGACTCAGCCTAAGAAACAGCACTGGGCTGAAGTGAGTACCAGTTGGGAAAAGACGAAGGCTGCAAGGCTCAGGCAGTGTTGCGCTTCCTTTGGCATGCCTTTATGATTGTCAGTGTCCCTGGAGCTCTGGGCTCTGTGGTTTTCTGAACCCTAACCCTAGGCTCAACCCTAACCCTAGCTTCAGCATAAGAAAAAGCATTGGACTGATGGGAGTTCCAAAAAGGAACAGCGGATGGCTTCATGTTTGGGGCAGTGCCGCGCTACACTTGGCATGCCTTTTCCCTTGTCAGTGTCCCTGGAGCTCTGGGCTGGGCGGTTTTCTGAACCCTAACCCTAAGCTCAACCCTAACCCTAACCCTAACCCTAGGCTCAGCCTAAGAGGCAGCATTAGGATGACGCATGTTCCAATTGAGAAAACACGAAGGCTGCATGTTTGGGGCAGTGCCGTGCTGCACTTGGCATGCCTTTAGCTTTGTCAGCGTCCCTGGAGCTCTGGGCTGTGTGGTTTTCTGAACCCTAACCCTAGGCTCAGCCCTAACCCTAGCTTCAGCATAAGAAAAAGCATTGGACTGATGGGAGTTCCAAAAAGGAACAGCGGATGGCTTCATGTTTGGGGCAGTGCCGCGCTACACTTGGCATGCCTTTTCCCTTGTCAGTGTCCCTGGAGCTCTGGGCTGGGCGGTTTTCTGAACTCGAACCCTAGGCTCAACCCTAACCCTAACCCTAAGCCTAGGCTCAGCCTCAGAGGCAGCACTGGGCTGAGGCAAGTTCCAGGTTGGAAAAGACGAAGGCTGCAAGGCTCAGGCAGTGTTACGCTTCACTTGGCATGCCTTTTCCCTTGTCAGTGTCCCTGGAGCTCTGGGCTGTGTGGTTTTCTGGACCCTAACCCTAGGCTCAGCCCTAACCCTAACCCTAGGCTCTGCCTAAGGGGCAGCATTGGGCATAGGCCAGTTCCAATTGGGAAAACGAGAAGGCTTCATGTTTGGGGCAGTGCCGCGCTACACTTGGAATGCCTTACGCATCGCCAGTGGTGCTGAATCTCTGGGCTGTGTAGTTTTCAGAACCCTAAGCCTAGGCTCAACCCTAACCCTAACCCTAACCCTAGACTCAGCCTAAGAAACAGCACTGGGCTGAAGTGAGTACCAGTTGGGAAAAGACGAAGGCTGCAAGGCTCAGGCAGTGTTGCGCTTCCTTTGGCATGCCTTTATGATTGTCAGTGTCCCTGGAGCTCTGGGCTCTGTGGTTTTCTGAACCCTAACCCTAGGCGCAACCCTAACCCTAGCTTCAGCATAAGAAAAAGCATTGGACTGATGGGAGTTCCAAAAAGGAACAGCGGATGGCTTCATGTTTGGGGCAGTGCCGCGCTACACTTGGCATGCCTTTTCCCTTGTCAGTGTCCCTGGAGCTCTGGGCTGGGCGGTTTTCTGAACCCTAACCCTAAGCTCAACCCTAACCCTAACCCTAACCCTAGGCTCAGCCTAAGAGGCAGCATTAGGATGACGCATGTTCCAATTGAGAAAACACGAAGGCTGCATGTTTGGGGCAGTGCCGTGCTGCACTTGGCATGCCTTTAGCTTTGTCAGCGTCCCTGGAGCTCTGGGCTGTGTGGTTTTCTGAACCCTAACCCTAGGCTCAGCCCTAACCCTAGCTTCAGCATAAGAAAAAGCATTGGACTGATGGGAGTTCCAAAAAGGAACAGCGGATGGCTTCATGTTTGGGGCAGTGCCGCGCTACACTTGGCATGCCTTTTCCCTTGTCAGTGTCCCTGGAGCTCTGGGCTGGGCGGTTTTCTGAACTCGAACCCTAGGCTCAACCCTAACCCTAACCCTAAGCCTAGGCTCAGCCTCAGAGGCAGCACTGGGCTGAGGCAAGTTCCAGGCTGGAAAAGACGAAGGCTGCAAGGCTCAGGCAGTGTTACGCTTCACTTGGCATGCCTTTTCCCTTGTCAGTGTCCCTGGAGCTCTGGGCTGTGTGGTTTTCTGGACCCTAACCCTAGGCTCAGCCCTAACCCTAACCCTAGGCTCTGCCTAAGGGGCAGCATTGGGCTGAGGCCAGTTCCAATTGGGAAAACGAGAAGGCTTCATGTTTGGGGCAGTGCCGCGCCACACTTGGAATGCATTTCGCATCGCCAGTGGTGCTGAATCTCTGGGCTGTGTAGTTTTCAGAACCCTAAGCCTAGGCTCAACCCTAACCCTAACCCTAACCCTAACCCTAGACTCAGCCTAAGAAACAGCACTGGGCTGAAGTGAGTACCAGTTGGGAAAAGACGAAGGCTGCAAGGCTCAGGCAGTGTTGTGCTTCCTTTGGCATGCCTTTATGATTGTCAGTGTCCCTGGAGCTCTGGGCTCTGTGGTTTTCTGAACCCTAACCCTAGGCTCAACCCTAACCCTAGCTTCAGCATAAGAAAAAGCATTGGACTGATGGGAGTTCCAAAAAGGAACAGCGGATGGCTTCATGTTTGGGGCAGTGCCGCGCTACACTTGGCATGCCTTTTCCCTTGTCAGTGTCCCTGGAGCTCTGGGCTGGGCGGTTTTCTGAACCCTAACCCTAGGCTCAACCCTAACCCTAACCCTAACCCTAGGCTCAGCCTAAGAGGCAGCATTAGGATGACGCATGTTCCAATTGAGAAAACACGAAGGCTGCATGTTTGGGGCAGTGCCGTGCTGCACTTGGCATGCCTTTAGCTTTGTCAGCATCCCTGGAGCTCTGGGCTGTGTGGTTTTCTGAACCCTAACCCTAGGCTCAGCCCTAACCCTAGCTTCAGCATAAGAAAAAGCATTGGACTGATGCGAGTTCCAATCAGGAACAGCGGATGGCTTCATGTTTGGGGCAGTGCCAGCGCTACAGTTGGCATGCCTTCTGCCTTTTCAGTGTCCCTGGAGCTCTGGGTTGAGCGGTTTTCTGAACTCGAACCCTAGGCTCAACCCTCACCCTAACCCTAAGCCTAGGCTCAGCCTAAGAGGCAGCACTGGGCTGAGGCAAGTTCCAGGTTGGAAAAGACGAAGGCTGCAAGGCTCAGGCAGTGTTGCGCTTCCTTTGGCATGCCTTTATGATTGTCAGTGTCCCTGGAGCTCTGGGCTGTGTGGTTTTCTGGACCCTAACCCTAGGCTCAACCCTAACCCTAGCTTCAGCATAAGAAAAAGCATTGGACTGATGGGAGTTCCAAAAAGGAACAGCGGATGGCTTCATGTTTGGGGCAGTGCCGCGCTACACTTGGCATGCCTTTTCCCTTGTCAGTGTCCCTGGAGCTCTGGGCTGGGCGGTTTTCTGAACTCGAACCCTAGGCTCAACCCTAACCCTAACCCTAAGCCTAAGCTCAGCCTCAGAGGCAGCACTTGCCTGAGGCAAGTTCCAGGCTGGAAAAGACGAAGGCTGCAAGGCTCAGGCAGTGTTACGCTTCACTTGGCATGCCTTTTCCCTTGTCAGTGTCCCTGGAGCTCTGGGCTGTGTGGTTTTCTGGACCCTAACCCTAGGCTCAGCCCTAACCCTAACCCTAGGCTCTGCCTAAGGGGCAGCATTGGGCTGAGGCCAGTTCCAATTGGGAAAACGAGAAGGCTTCATGTTTGGGGCAGTGCCGCGCTACACTTGGAATGCATTTCACATCGCCAGTGGTGCTGAATCTCTGGGCTGTGTAGTTTTCAGAACCCTAAGCCTAGGCTCAACCCTAACCCTAACCCTAACCCTAGACTCAGCCTAAGAAACAGCACTGGGCTGAAGTGAGTACCAGTTGGGAAAAGACGAAGGCTGCAAGGCTCAGGCAGTGTTACGCTTCACTTGGCATGCCTTTTCCCTTGGCAGTGTCCCTGGAGCTCTGGGCTCTGTGGTTTTCTGAACCCTAACCCTAGGCTCAACCCTAACCCTAACCCTAAGCCTAGGCTCAGCCTCAGAGGCAGCACTGGGCTGAGGCAAGTTCCAGGCTGGAAAAGACGAAGGCTGCAAGGCTCAGGCAGTGTTACGCTTCACTTGGCATGCCTTTTCCCTTGTCAGTGTCCCTGGAGCTCTGGGCTGTGTGGTTTTCTGGACCCTAACCCTAGGCTCAGCCCTAACCCTAACCCTAGGCTCTGCCTAAGGGGCAGCATTGGGCTGAGGCCAGTTCCAATTGGGAAAACGAGAAGGCTTCATGTTTGGGGCAGTGCCGCGCTACACTTGGAATGCCTTACGCATCGCCAGTGGTGCTGAATCTCTGGGCTGTGTAGTTTTCATAACCCTAAGCCTAGGCTCAACCCTAACCCTAACCCTAGACTCAGCCTAAGAAACAGCACTGGGCTGAAGTGAGTACCAGTTGGGAAAAGACGAAGGCTGCAAGGCTCAGGCAGTGTTGCGCTTCCTTTGGCATGCCTTTATGATTGTCAGTGTCCCTGGAGCTCTGGGCTCTGTGGTTTTCTGAACCCTAACCCTAGGCTCAACCCTAACCCTAGCTTCAGCATAAGAAAAAGCATTGGACTGATGGGAGTTCCAAAAAGGAACAGCGGATGGCTTCATGTTTGGGGCAGTGCCGCGCTACACTTGGCATGCCTTTTCCCTTGTCAGTGTCCCTGGAGCTCTGGGCTGGGCGGTTTTCTGAACCCTAACCCTAAGCTCAACCCTAACCCTAACCCTAACCCTAGGCTCAGCCTAAGAGGCAGCATTAGGATGACGCATGTTCCAATTGAGAAAACACGAAGGCTGCATGTTTGGGGCAGTGCCGTGCTGCACTTGGCATGCCTTTAGCTTTGTCAGCGTCCCTGGAGCTCTGGGCTGTGTGGTTTTCTGAACCCTAACCCTAGGCTCAGCCCTAACCCTAGCTTCAGCATAAGAAAAAGCATTGGACTGATGGGAGTTCCAAAAAGGAACAGCGGATGGCTTCATGTTTGGGGCAGTGCCGCGCTACACTTGGCATGCCTTTTCCCTTGTCAGTGTCCCTGGAGCTCTGGGCTGGGCGGTTTTCTGAACTCGAACCCTAGGCTCAACCCTAACCCTAACCCTAAGCCTAGGCTCAGCCTCAGAGGCAGCACTGGGCTGAGGCAAGTTCCAGGTTGGAAAAGACGAAGGCTGCAAGGCTCAGGCAGTGTTACGCTTCACTTGGCATGCCTTTTCCCTTGTCAGTGTCCCTGGAGCTCTGGGCTGTGTGGTTTTCTGGACCCTAACCCTAGGCTCAGCCCTAACCCTAACCCTAGGCTCTGCCTAAGGGGCAGCATTGGGCATAGGCCAGTTCCAATTGGGAAAACGAGAAGGCTTCATGTTTGGGGCAGTGCCGCGCTACACTTGGAATGCCTTACGCATCGCCAGTGGTGCTGAATCTCTGGGCTGTGTAGTTTTCAGAACCCTAAGCCTAGGCTCAACCCTAACCCTAACCCTAACCCTAGACTCAGCCTAAGAAACAGCACTGGGCTGAAGTGAGTACCAGTTGGGAAAAGACGAAGGCTGCAAGGCTCAGGCAGTGTTGCGCTTCCTTTGGCATGCCTTTATGATTGTCAGTGTCCCTGGAGCTCTGGGCTCTGTGGTTTTCTGAACCCTAACCCTAGGCGCAACCCTAACCCTAGCTTCAGCATAAGAAAAAGCATTGGACTGATGGGAGTTCCAAAAAGGAACAGCGGATGGCTTCATGTTTGGGGCAGTGCCGCGCTACACTTGGCATGCCTTTTCCCTTGTCAGTGTCCCTGGAGCTCTGGGCTGGGCGGTTTTCTGAACCCTAACCCTAAGCTCAACCCTAACCCTAACCCTAACCCTAGGCTCAGCCTAAGAGGCAGCATTAGGATGACGCATGTTCCAATTGAGAAAACACGAAGGCTGCATGTTTGGGGCAGTGCCGTGCTGCACTTGGCATGCCTTTAGCTTTGTCAGCGTCCCTGGAGCTCTGGGCTGTGTGGTTTTCTGAACCCTAACCCTAGGCTCAGCCCTAACCCTAGCTTCAGCATAAGAAAAAGCATTGGACTGATGGGAGTTCCAAAAAGGAACAGCGGATGGCTTCATGTTTGGGGCAGTGCCGCGCTACACTTGGCATGCCTTTTCCCTTGTCAGTGTCCCTGGAGCTCTGGGCTGGGCGGTTTTCTGAACTCGAACCCTAGGCTCAACCCTAACCCTAACCCTAAGCCTAGGCTCAGCCTCAGAGGCAGCACTGGGCTGAGGCAAGTTCCAGGCTGGAAAAGACGAAGGCTGCAAGGCTCAGGCAGTGTTACGCTTCACTTGGCATGCCTTTTCCCTTGTCAGTGTCCCTGGAGCTCTGGGCTGTGTGGTTTTCTGGACCCTAACCCTAGGCTCAGCCCTAACCCTAACCCTAGGCTCTGCCTAAGGGGCAGCATTGGGCTGAGGCCAGTTCCAATTGGGAAAACGAGAAGGCTTCATGTTTGGGGCAGTGCCGCGCCACACTTGGAATGCATTTCGCATCGCCAGTGGTGCTGAATCTCTGGGCTGTGTAGTTTTCAGAACCCTAAGCCTAGGCTCAACCCTAACCCTAACCCTAACCCTAACCCTAGACTCAGCCTAAGAAACAGCACTGGGCTGAAGTGAGTACCAGTTGGGAAAAGACGAAGGCTGCAAGGCTCAGGCAGTGTTGTGCTTCCTTTGGCATGCCTTTATGATTGTCAGTGTCCCTGGAGCTCTGGGCTCTGTGGTTTTCTGAACCCTAACCCTAGGCTCAACCCTAACCCTAGCTTCAGCATAAGAAAAAGCATTGGACTGATGGGAGTTCCAAAAAGGAACAGCGGATGGCTTCATGTTTGGGGCAGTGCCGCGCTACACTTGGCATGCCTTTTCCCTTGTCAGTGTCCCTGGAGCTCTGGGCTGGGCGGTTTTCTGAACCCTAACCCTAGGCTCAACCCTAACCCTAACCCTAACCCTAGGCTCAGCCTAAGAGGCAGCATTAGGATGACGCATGTTCCAATTGAGAAAACACGAAGGCTGCATGTTTGGGGCAGTGCCGTGCTGCACTTGGCATGCCTTTAGCTTTGTCAGCATCCCTGGAGCTCTGGGCTGTGTGGTTTTCTGAACCCTAACCCTAGGCTCAGCCCTAACCCTAGCTTCAGCATAAGAAAAAGCATTGGACTGATGCGAGTTCCAATCAGGAACAGCGGATGGCTTCATGTTTGGGGCAGTGCCAGCGCTACAGTTGGCATGCCTTCTGCCTTTTCAGTGTCCCTGGAGCTCTGGGTTGAGCGGTTTTCTGAACTCGAACCCTAGGCTCAACCCTCACCCTAACCCTAAGCCTAGGCTCAGCCTAAGAGGCAGCACTGGGCTGAGGCAAGTTCCAGGTTGGAAAAGACGAAGGCTGCAAGGCTCAGGCAGTGTTGCGCTTCCTTTGGCATGCCTTTATGATTGTCAGTGTCCCTGGAGCTCTGGGCTGTGTGGTTTTCTGGACCCTAACCCTAGGCTCAACCCTAACCCTAGCTTCAGCATAAGAAAAAGCATTGGACTGATGGGAGTTCCAAAAAGGAACAGCGGATGGCTTCATGTTTGGGGCAGTGCCGCGCTACACTTGGCATGCCTTTTCCCTTGTCAGTGTCCCTGGAGCTCTGGGCTGGGCGGTTTTCTGAACTCGAACCCTAGGCTCAACCCTAACCCTAACCCTAAGCCTAAGCTCAGCCTCAGAGGCAGCACTTGCCTGAGGCAAGTTCCAGGCTGGAAAAGACGAAGGCTGCAAGGCTCAGGCAGTGTTACGCTTCACTTGGCATGCCTTTTCCCTTGTCAGTGTCCCTGGAGCTCTGGGCTGTGTGGTTTTCTGGACCCTAACCCTAGGCTCAGCCCTAACCCTAACCCTAGGCTCTGCCTAAGGGGCAGCATTGGGCTGAGGCCAGTTCCAATTGGGAAAACGAGAAGGCTTCATGTTTGGGGCAGTGCCGCGCTACACTTGGAATGCATTTCACATCGCCAGTGGTGCTGAATCTCTGGGCTGTGTAGTTTTCAGAACCCTAAGCCTAGGCTCAACCCTAACCCTAACCCTAACCCTAGACTCAGCCTAAGAAACAGCACTGGGCTGAAGTGAGTACCAGTTGGGAAAAGACGAAGGCTGCAAGGCTCAGGCAGTGTTACGCTTCACTTGGCATGCCTTTTCCCTTGGCAGTGTCCCTGGAGCTCTGGGCTCTGTGGTTTTCTGAACCCTAACCCTAGGCTCAACCCTAACCCTAGCTTCAGCATAAGAAAAAGCATTGGACTGATGGGAGTTCCAAAAAGGAACAGCGGATGGCTTCATGTTTGGGGCAGTGCCGCGCTACACTTGGCATGCCTTTTCCCTTGTCAGTGTCCCTGGAGCTCTGGGCTGGGCGGTTTTCTGAATCCTAACCCTAGGCTCAACCCTAACCCTAACCCTAACCCTAAGCCTAGGCTCAGCCTAATAGGCAGCACTGGGCTGAGGCAAGTTCCTGGCTGGAAAAGACGAAGGCTGCAAGGCTCAGGCAGTGTTACGCTTCACTTGGCATGCCTTTTCCCTTGTCAGTGTCCCTGGAGCTCTGGGCTGTGTGGTTTTCTGAACCCTAACCCTAGGCTCAGCCCTAACCCTAACCCTAGGCTCTGCCTAAGGGGCAGCATTGGGCTGAGGCCAGTTCCAATTGGGAAAACGAGAATTCTTCATGTTTGAAGCAGTGCCGCGCTACGCTTGGAATGCCTTTCGCATCGCCAGTGGTGCTGAATCTCCGGGCTGTGTAGTTTTCATAACCCTAAGCCTAGGCTCAACCCTAACCCTAACCCTAGACTCAGCCTAAGAAACAGCACTGGGCTGAAGTGAGTACCAGTTGGGAAAAGACGAAGGCTGCAAGGCTCAGGCAGTGTTGTGCTTCCTTTGGCATGCCTTTTCCCTTGTCAGTGTCCCTGGAGCTCTGGGCTGTGTGGTTTTCTGAACCCTAACCCTAGGCTCAACCCTAACCCTAGCTTCAGCATAAGAAAAAGCATTGGACTGATGGGAGTTCCAAAAAGGAACAGCGGATGGCTTCATGTTTGGGGCAGTGCCGCGCTACACTTGGCATGCCTTTTCCCTTGTCAGTGTCCCTGGAGCTCTGGGCTGGGCAGTTTTCTGAATCCTAACCCTAGGCTCAACCCTAACCCTAACCCTAACCCTAAGCCTAGGCTCAGCCTAATAGGCAGCACTGGGCTGAGGCAAGTTCCTGGTTGGAAAAGACGAAGGCTGCAAGGCTCAGGCAGTGTTACGCTTCACTTGGCATGCCTTTTCCCTTGTCAGTGTCCCTGGAGCTCTGGGCTGTGTGGTTTTCTGGACCCTAACCCTAGGCTCAGCCCTAACCCTAACCCGAGGCTCTGCCTAAGGGGCAGCATTGGGCTGAGGCCAGTTCCAATTGGGAAAACGAGAAGGCTTCATGTTTGGGGCAGTGCCGCGCTACACTTGGAATGCATTTCACATCGCCAGTGGTGCTGAATCTCTGGGCTGTGTAGTTTTCAGAACCCTAAGCCTAGGCTCAACCCTAACCCTAACCCTAACCCTAGACTCAGCCTAAGAAACAGCACTGGGCTGAAGTGAGTACCAGTTGGGAAAAGACGAAGGCTGCAAGGCTCAGGCAGTGTTGTGCTTCCTTTGGCATGCCTTTTCCCTTGTCAGTGTCCCTGGAGCTCTGGGCTCTGTGGTTTTCTGAACCCTAACCCTAGGCTCAACCCTAACCCTAGCTTCAGCATAAGAAAAAGCATTGGACTGATGGGAGTTCCAAAAAGGAACAGCGGATGGTTTCATGTTTGGGGCAGTGCCGCGCTACACTTGGCATGCCTTTTCCCTTGTCAGTGTCCCTGGAGCTCTGGGCTGGGCGGTTTTCTGAATCCTAACCCTAGGCTCAACCCTAACCCTAACCCTAACCCTAGGCTCAGCCTAAGAGGCAGCATTAGGATGACGCACGTTCCAATTGAGAAAACACGAAGGCTGCATGTTTGGGGCAGTGCCGTGCTGCACTTGGCATGCCTTTAGCTTTGTCAGCGTCCCTGGAGCTCTGGGCTGTGTGGTTTTCTGAACCCTAACCCGAGGCTCAGCCCTAACCCTAACCCTAGCCTCCGCCTGAGAAAAAGCATTGGACTGATGCGAGTTCCAAAAAGGAACAGCGGATGGCTTCATGTTTGGGGCAGTGCCGCGCTACACTTGGCATGCCTTTTCCCTTGTCAGTGTCCCTGGAGCTCTGGGCTGTGTGGTTTTCTGAACCCTAACCCTAGGCTCAGCCCTAACCCTAACCCTAGGCTCTGCCTAAGGGGCAGCATTGGGCTGAGGCCAGTTCCAATTGGGAAAACGAGAAGGCTTCATGTTTGGGGCAGTGCCGCGCTACACTTGGAATGCATTTCGCATCGCCAGTGGTGCTGAATCTCTGGGCTGTGTAGTTTTCATAACCCTAAGCCTAGGCTCAACCCTAACCCTAACCCTAGACTCAGCCTAAGAAACAGCACTGGGCTGAAGTGAGTACCAGTTGGGAAAAGACGAAGGCTGCAAGGCTCAGGCAGTGTTGCGCTTCCTTTGGCATGCCTTTATGATTGTCAGTGTCCCTGGAGCTCTGGGCTCTGTGGTTCTCTGAACCCTAACCCTAGGCTCAACCCTAACCCTAGCTTCAGCATAAGAAAAAGCATTGGACTGATGGGAGTTCCAAAAAGGAACAGCGGATGGCTTCATGTTTGGGGCAGTGCCGCGCTACACTTGGCATGCCTTTTCCCTTGTCAGTGTCCCTGGAGCTCTGGGCTGGGCGGTTTTCTGAATCCTAACCCTAGGCTCAACCCTAACCCTAACCCTAACCCTAGGCTCAGCCTAAGAGGCAGCATTAGGATGACGCACATTCCAATTGAGAAAACACGAAGGCTGCATGTTTGGGGCAGTGCCGTGCTGCACTTGGCATGCCTTTAGCTTTGTCAGCGTCCCTGGAGCTCTGGGCTGTGTGGTTTTCTGAACCCTAACCCTAGGCTCAGCCCTAACCCTAGCTTCAGCATAAGAAAAAGCATTGGACTGATGGGAGTTCCAAAAAGGAACAGCGGATGGCTTCATGTTTGGGGCAGTGCCGCGCTACACTTGGCATGCCTTTTCCCTTGTCAGTGTCCCTGGAGCTCTGGGCTGGGCGGTTTTCTGAACTCGAACCCTAGGCTCAACCCTAACCCTAACCCTAAGCCTAGGCTCAGCCTCAGAGGCAGCACTGGGCTGAGGCAAGTTCCAGGCTGGAAAAGACGAAGGCTGCAAGGCTCAGGCAGTGTTACGCTTCACTTGGCATGCCTTTTCCCTTGTCAGTGTCCCTGGAGCTCTGGGCTGTGTGGTTTTCTGGACCCTAACCCTAGGCTCAGCCCTAACCCTAACCCTAGGCTCTGCCTAAGGGGCAGCATTGGGCTGAGGCCAGTTCCAATTGGGAAAACGAGAAGGCTTCATGTTTGGGGCAGTGCCGCGCTACACTTGGAATGCCTTACGCATCGCCAGTGGTGCTGAATCTCTGGGCTGTGTAGTTTTCATAACCCTAAGCCTAGGCTCAACCCTAACCCTAACCCTAGACTCAGCCTAAGAAACAGCACTGGGCTGAAGTGAGTACCAGTTGGGAAAAGACGAAGGCTGCAAGGCTCAGGCAGTGTTGCGCTTCCTTTGGCATGCCTTTATGATTGTCAGTGTCCCTGGAGCTCTGGGCTCTGTGGTTTTCTGAACCCTAACCCTAGGCTCAACCCTAACCCTAGCTTCAGCATAAGAAAAAGCATTGGACTGATGGGAGTTCCAAAAAGGAACAGCGGATGGCTTCATGTTTGGGGCAGTGCCGCGCTACACTTGGCATGCCTTTTCCCTTGTCAGTGTCCCTGGAGCTCTGGGCTGGGCGGTTTTCTGAACCCTAACCCTAAGCTCAACCCTAACCCTAACCCTAACCCTAGGCTCAGCCTAAGAGGCAGCATTAGGATGACGCATGTTCCAATTGAGAAAACACGAAGGCTGCATGTTTGGGGCAGTGCCGTGCTGCACTTGGCATGCCTTTAGCTTTGTCAGCGTCCCTGGAGCTCTGGGCTGTGTGGTTTTCTGAACCCTAACCCTAGGCTCAGCCCTAACCCTAGCTTCAGCATAAGAAAAAGCATTGGACTGATGGGAGTTCCAAAAAGGAACAGCGGATGGCTTCATGTTTGGGGCAGTGCCGCGCTACACTTGGCATGCCTTTTCCCTTGTCAGTGTCCCTGGAGCTCTGGGCTGGGCGGTTTTCTGAACTCGAACCCTAGGCTCAACCCTAACCCTAACCCTAAGCCTAGGCTCAGCCTCAGAGGCAGCACTGGGCTGAGGCAAGTTCCAGGCTGGAAAAGACGAAGGCTGCAAGGCTCAGGCAGTGTTACGCTTCACTTGGCATGCCTTTTCCCTTGTCAGTGTCCCTGGAGCTCTGGGCTGTGTGGTTTTCTGGACCCTAACCCTAGGCTCAGCCCTAACCCTAACCCTAGGCTCTGCCTAAGGGGCAGCATTGGGCATAGGCCAGTACCAATTGGGAAAACGAGAAGGCTTCATGTTTGGGGCAGTGCCGCGCTACACTTGGAATGCATTTCGCATCGCCAGTGGTGCTGAATCTCTGGGCTGTGTAGTTTTCAGAACCCTAAGCCTAGGCTCAACCCTAACCCTAACCCTAACCCTAGACTCAGCCTAAGAAACAGCACTGGGCTGAAGTGAGTACCAGTTGGGAAAAGACGAAGGCTGCAAGGCTCAGGCAGTGTTACGCTTCACTTGGCATGCCTTTTCCCTTGGCAGTGTCCCTGGAGCTCTGGGCTCTGTGGTTTTCTGAACCCTAACCCTAGGCTCAACCCTAACCCTAGCTTCAGCATAAGAAAAAGCATTGGACTGATGGGAGTTCCAAAAAGGAACAGCGGATGGCTTCATGTTTGGGGCAGTGCCGCGCTACACTTGGCATGCCTTTTCCCTTGTCAGTGTCCCTGGAGCTCTGGGCTGGGCGGTTTTCTGAATCCTAACCCTAGGCTCAACCCTAACCCTAACCCTAACCCTAAGCCTAAGCTCAGCCTCAGAGGCAGCACTGGGCTGAGGCAAGTTCCAGGCTGGAAAAGACGAAGGCTGCAAGGCTCAGGCAGTGTTACGCTTCACTTGGCATGCCTTTTCCCTTGTCAGTGTCCCTGGAGCTCTGGGCTGTGTGGTTTTCTGGACCCTAACCCTAGGCTCAGCCCTAACCCTAACCCTAGGCTCTGCCTAAGGGGCAGCATTGGGCTGAGGCCAGTTCCAATTGGGAAAACGAGAAGGCTTCATGTTTGGGGCAGTGCCGCGCTACACTTGGAATGCATTTCACATCGCCAGTGGTGCTGAATCTCTGGGCTGTGTAGTTTTCAGAACCCTAAGCCTAGGCTCAACCCTAACCCTAACCCTAACCCTAGACTCAGCCTAAGAAACAGCACTGGGCTGAAGTGAGTACCAGTTGGGAAAAGACGAAGGCTGCAAGGCTCAGGCAGTGTTACGCTTCACTTGGCATGCCTTTTCCCTTGGCAGTGTCCCTGGAGCTCTGGGCTCTGTGGTTTTCTGAACCCTAACCCTAGGCTCAACCCTAACCCTAGCTTCAGCATAAGAAAAAGCATTGGACTGATGGGAGTTCCAAAAAGGAACAGCGGATGGTTTCATGTTTGGGGCAGTGCCGCGCTACACTTGGCATGCCTTTTCCCTTGTCAGTGTCCCTGGAGCTCTGGGCTTGGCGGTTTTCTGAATCCTAACCCTAGGCTCAACCCTAACCCTAACCCTAACCCTAAGCCTAGGCTCAGCCTCAGAGGCAGCACTGGGCTGAGGCAAGTTCCAGGCTGGAAAAGACGAAGGCTGCAAGGCTCAGGCAGTGTTACGCTTCACTTGGCATGCCTTTTCCCTTGTCAGTGTCCCTGGAGCTCTGGGCTGTGTGGTTTTCTGGACCCTAACCCTAGGCTCAGCCCTAACCCTAACCCTAGGCTCTGCCTAAGGGGCAGCATTGGGCTGAGGCCAGTTCCAATTGGGAAAACGAGAAGGCTTCATGTTTGGGGCAGTGCCGCGCTACACTTGGAATGCCTTACGCATCGCCAGTGGTGCTGAATCTCTGGGCTGTGTAGTTTTCATAACCCTAAGCCTAGGCTCAACCCTAACCCTAACCCTAGACTCAGCCTAAGAAACAGCACTGGGCTGAAGTGAGTACCAGTTGGGAAAAGACGAAGGCTGCAAGGCTCAGGCAGTGTTGCGCTTCCTTTGGCATGCCTTTATGATTGTCAGTGTCCCTGGAGCTCTGGGCTCTGTGGTTTTCTGAACCCTAACCCTAGGCTCAACCCTAACCCTAGCTTCAGCATAAGAAAAAGCATTGGACTGATGGGAGTTCCAAAAAGGAACAGCGGATGGCTTCATGTTTGGGGCAGTGCCGCGCTACACTTGGCATGCCTTTTCCCTTGTCAGTGTCCCTGGAGCTCTGGGCTGGGCGGTTTTCTGAACCCTAACCCTAAGCTCAACCCTAACCCTAACCCTAACCCTAGGCTCAGCCTAAGAGGCAGCATTAGGATGACGCATGTTCCAATTGAGAAAACACGAAGGCTGCATGTTTGGGGCAGTGCCGTGCTGCACTTGGCATGCCTTTAGCTTTGTCAGCGTCCCTGGAGCTCTGGGCTGTGTGGTTTTCTGAACCCTAACCCTAGGCTCAGCCCTAACCCTAGCTTCAGCATAAGAAAAAGCATTGGACTGATGGGAGTTCCAAAAAGGAACAGCGGATGGCTTCATGTTTGGGGCAGTGCCGCGCTACACTTGGCATGCCTTTTCCCTTGTCAGTGTCCCTGGAGCTCTGGGCTGGGCGGTTTTCTGAACTCGAACCCTAGGCTCAACCCTAACCCTAACCCTAAGCCTAGGCTCAGCCTCAGAGGCAGCACTGGGCTGAGGCAAGTTCCAGGTTGGAAAAGACGAAGGCTGCAAGGCTCAGGCAGTGTTACGCTTCACTTGGCATGCCTTTTCCCTTGTCAGTGTCCCTGGAGCTCTGGGCTGTGTGGTTTTCTGGACCCTAACCCTAGGCTCAGCCCTAACCCTAACCCTAGGCTCTGCCTAAGGGGCAGCATTGGGCATAGGCCAGTTCCAATTGGGAAAACGAGAAGGCTTCATGTTTGGGGCAGTGCCGCGCTACACTTGGAATGCCTTACGCATCGCCAGTGGTGCTGAATCTCTGGGCTGTGTAGTTTTCAGAACCCTAAGCCTAGGCTCAACCCTAACCCTAACCCTAACCCTAGACTCAGCCTAAGAAACAGCACTGGGCTGAAGTGAGTACCAGTTGGGAAAAGACGAAGGCTGCAAGGCTCAGGCAGTGTTGCGCTTCCTTTGGCATGCCTTTATGATTGTCAGTGTCCCTGGAGCTCTGGGCTCTGTGGTTTTCTGAACCCTAACCCTAGGCGCAACCCTAACCCTAGCTTCAGCATAAGAAAAAGCATTGGACTGATGGGAGTTCCAAAAAGGAACAGCGGATGGCTTCATGTTTGGGGCAGTGCCGCGCTACACTTGGCATGCCTTTTCCCTTGTCAGTGTCCCTGGAGCTCTGGGCTGGGCGGTTTTCTGAACCCTAACCCTAAGCTCAACCCTAACCCTAACCCTAACCCTAGGCTCAGCCTAAGAGGCAGCATTAGGATGACGCATGTTCCAATTGAGAAAACACGAAGGCTGCATGTTTGGGGCAGTGCCGTGCTGCACTTGGCATGCCTTTAGCTTTGTCAGCGTCCCTGGAGCTCTGGGCTGTGTGGTTTTCTGAACCCTAACCCTAGGCTCAGCCCTAACCCTAGCTTCAGCATAAGAAAAAGCATTGGACTGATGGGAGTTCCAAAAAGGAACAGCGGATGGCTTCATGTTTGGGGCAGTGCCGCGCTACACTTGGCATGCCTTTTCCCTTGTCAGTGTCCCTGGAGCTCTGGGCTGGGCGGTTTTCTGAACTCGAACCCTAGGCTCAACCCTAACCCTAACCCTAAGCCTAGGCTCAGCCTCAGAGGCAGCACTGGGCTGAGGCAAGTTCCAGGCTGGAAAAGACGAAGGCTGCAAGGCTCAGGCAGTGTTACGCTTCACTTGGCATGCCTTTTCCCTTGTCAGTGTCCCTGGAGCTCTGGGCTGTGTGGTTTTCTGGACCCTAACCCTAGGCTCAGCCCTAACCCTAACCCTAGGCTCTGCCTAAGGGGCAGCATTGGGCTGAGGCCAGTTCCAATTGGGAAAACGAGAAGGCTTCATGTTTGGGGCAGTGCCGCGCCACACTTGGAATGCATTTCGCATCGCCAGTGGTGCTGAATCTCTGGGCTGTGTAGTTTTCAGAACCCTAAGCCTAGGCTCAACCCTAACCCTAACCCTAACCCTAACCCTAGACTCAGCCTAAGAAACAGCACTGGGCTGAAGTGAGTACCAGTTGGGAAAAGACGAAGGCTGCAAGGCTCAGGCAGTGTTGTGCTTCCTTTGGCATGCCTTTATGATTGTCAGTGTCCCTGGAGCTCTGGGCTCTGTGGTTTTCTGAACCCTAACCCTAGGCTCAACCCTAACCCTAGCTTCAGCATAAGAAAAAGCATTGGACTGATGGGAGTTCCAAAAAGGAACAGCGGATGGCTTCATGTTTGGGGCAGTGCCGCGCTACACTTGGCATGCCTTTTCCCTTGTCAGTGTCCCTGGAGCTCTGGGCTGGGCGGTTTTCTGAACCCTAACCCTAGGCTCAACCCTAACCCTAACCCTAACCCTAGGCTCAGCCTAAGAGGCAGCATTAGGATGACGCATGTTCCAATTGAGAAAACACGAAGGCTGCATGTTTGGGGCAGTGCCGTGCTGCACTTGGCATGCCTTTAGCTTTGTCAGCATCCCTGGAGCTCTGGGCTGTGTGGTTTTCTGAACCCTAACCCTAGGCTCAGCCCTAACCCTAGCTTCAGCATAAGAAAAAGCATTGGACTGATGCGAGTTCCAATCAGGAACAGCGGATGGCTTCATGTTTGGGGCAGTGCCAGCGCTACAGTTGGCATGCCTTCTGCCTTTTCAGTGTCCCTGGAGCTCTGGGTTGAGCGGTTTTCTGAACTCGAACCCTAGGCTCAACCCTCACCCTAACCCTAAGCCTAGGCTCAGCCTAAGAGGCAGCACTGGGCTGAGGCAAGTTCCAGGTTGGAAAAGACGAAGGCTGCAAGGCTCAGGCAGTGTTGCGCTTCCTTTGGCATGCCTTTATGATTGTCAGTGTCCCTGGAGCTCTGGGCTGTGTGGTTTTCTGGACCCTAACCCTAGGCTCAACCCTAACCCTAGCTTCAGCATAAGAAAAAGCATTGGACTGATGGGAGTTCCAAAAAGGAACAGCGGATGGCTTCATGTTTGGGGCAGTGCCGCGCTACACTTGGCATGCCTTTTCCCTTGTCAGTGTCCCTGGAGCTCTGGGCTGGGCGGTTTTCTGAACTCGAACCCTAGGCTCAACCCTAACCCTAACCCTAAGCCTAAGCTCAGCCTCAGAGGCAGCACTTGCCTGAGGCAAGTTCCAGGCTGGAAAAGACGAAGGCTGCAAGGCTCAGGCAGTGTTACGCTTCACTTGGCATGCCTTTTCCCTTGTCAGTGTCCCTGGAGCTCTGGGCTGTGTGGTTTTCTGGACCCTAACCCTAGGCTCAGCCCTAACCCTAACCCTAGGCTCTGCCTAAGGGGCAGCATTGGGCTGAGGCCAGTTCCAATTGGGAAAACGAGAAGGCTTCATGTTTGGGGCAGTGCCGCGCTACACTTGGAATGCATTTCACATCGCCAGTGGTGCTGAATCTCTGGGCTGTGTAGTTTTCAGAACCCTAAGCCTAGGCTCAACCCTAACCCTAACCCTAACCCTAGACTCAGCCTAAGAAACAGCACTGGGCTGAAGTGAGTACCAGTTGGGAAAAGACGAAGGCTGCAAGGCTCAGGCAGTGTTACGCTTCACTTGGCATGCCTTTTCCCTTGGCAGTGTCCCTGGAGCTCTGGGCTCTGTGGTTTTCTGAACCCTAACCCTAGGCTCAACCCTAACCCTAGCTTCAGCATAAGAAAAAGCATTGGACTGATGGGAGTTCCAAAAAGGAACAGCGGATGGCTTCATGTTTGGGGCAGTGCCGCGCTACACTTGGCATGCCTTTTCCCTTGTCAGTGTCCCTGGAGCTCTGGGCTGGGCGGTTTTCTGAATCCTAACCCTAGGCTCAACCCTAACCCTAACCCTAACCCTAAGCCTAGGCTCAGCCTAATAGGCAGCACTGGGCTGAGGCAAGTTCCTGGCTGGAAAAGACGAAGGCTGCAAGGCTCAGGCAGTGTTACGCTTCACTTGGCATGCCTTTTCCCTTGTCAGTGTCCCTGGAGCTCTGGGCTGTGTGGTTTTCTGAACCCTAACCCTAGGCTCAGCCCTAACCCTAACCCTAGGCTCTGCCTAAGGGGCAGCATTGGGCTGAGGCCAGTTCCAATTGGGAAAACGAGAATTCTTCATGTTTGAAGCAGTGCCGCGCTACGCTTGGAATGCCTTTCGCATCGCCAGTGGTGCTGAATCTCCGGGCTGTGTAGTTTTCATAACCCTAAGCCTAGGCTCAACCCTAACCCTAACCCTAGACTCAGCCTAAGAAACAGCACTGGGCTGAAGTGAGTACCAGTTGGGAAAAGACGAAGGCTGCAAGGCTCAGGCAGTGTTGTGCTTCCTTTGGCATGCCTTTTCCCTTGTCAGTGTCCCTGGAGCTCTGGGCTGTGTGGTTTTCTGAACCCTAACCCTAGGCTCAACCCTAACCCTAGCTTCAGCATAAGAAAAAGCATTGGACTGATGGGAGTTCCAAAAAGGAACAGCGGATGGCTTCATGTTTGGGGCAGTGCCGCGCTACACTTGGCATGCCTTTTCCCTTGTCAGTGTCCCTGGAGCTCTGGGCTGGGCAGTTTTCTGAATCCTAACCCTAGGCTCAACCCTAACCCTAACCCTAACCCTAAGCCTAGGCTCAGCCTAATAGGCAGCACTGGGCTGAGGCAAGTTCCTGGTTGGAAAAGACGAAGGCTGCAAGGCTCAGGCAGTGTTACGCTTCACTTGGCATGCCTTTTCCCTTGTCAGTGTCCCTGGAGCTCTGGGCTGTGTGGTTTTCTGGACCCTAACCCTAGGCTCAGCCCTAACCCTAACCCGAGGCTCTGCCTAAGGGGCAGCATTGGGCTGAGGCCAGTTCCAATTGGGAAAACGAGAAGGCTTCATGTTTGGGGCAGTGCCGCGCTACACTTGGAATGCATTTCACATCGCCAGTGGTGCTGAATCTCTGGGCTGTGTAGTTTTCAGAACCCTAAGCCTAGGCTCAACCCTAACCCTAACCCTAACCCTAGACTCAGCCTAAGAAACAGCACTGGGCTGAAGTGAGTACCAGTTGGGAAAAGACGAAGGCTGCAAGGCTCAGGCAGTGTTGTGCTTCCTTTGGCATGCCTTTTCCCTTGTCAGTGTCCCTGGAGCTCTGGGCTGTGTGGTTTTCTGAACCCTAACCCTAGGCTCAACCCTAACCCTAGCTTCAGCATAAGAAAAAGCATTGGACTGATGGGAGTTCCAAAAAGGAACAGCGGATGGTTTCATGTTTGGGGCAGTGCCGCGCTACACTTGGCATGCCTTTTCCCTTGTCAGTGTCCCTGGAGCTCTGGGCTGGGCGGTTTTCTGAATCCTAACCCTAGGCTCAACCCTAACCCTAACCCTAACCCTAGGCTCAGCCTAAGAGGCAGCATTAGGATGACGCACGTTCCAATTGAGAAAACACGAAGGCTGCATGTTTGGGGCAGTGCCGTGCTGCACTTGGCATGCCTTTAGCTTTGTCAGCGTCCCTGGAGCTCTGGGCTGTGTGGTTTTCTGAACCCTAACCCGAGGCTCAGCCCTAACCCTAACCCTAGCCTCCGCCTGAGAAAAAGCATTGGACTGATGCGAGTTCCAAAAAGGAACAGCGGATGGCTTCATGTTTGGGGCAGTGCCGCGCTACACTTGGCATGCCTTTTCCCTTGTCAGTGTCCCTGGAGCTCTGGGCTGTGTGGTTTTCTGAACCCTAACCCTAGGCTCAGCCCTAACCCTAACCCTAGGCTCTGCCTAAGGGGCAGCATTGGGCTGAGGCCAGTTCCAATTGGGAAAACGAGAAGGCTTCATGTTTGGGGCAGTGCCGCGCTACACTTGGAATGCATTTCGCATCGCCAGTGGTGCTGAATCTCTGGGCTGTGTAGTTTTCATAACCCTAAGCCTAGGCTCAACCCTAACCCTAACCCTAGACTCAGCCTAAGAAACAGCACTGGGCTGAAGTGAGTACCAGTTGGGAAAAGACGAAGGCTGCAAGGCTCAGGCAGTGTTGCGCTTCCTTTGGCATGCCTTTATGATTGTCAGTGTCCCTGGAGCTCTGGGCTCTGTGGTTCTCTGAACCCTAACCCTAGGCTCAACCCTAACCCTAGCTTCAGCATAAGAAAAAGCATTGGACTGATGGGAGTTCCAAAAAGGAACAGCGGATGGCTTCATGTTTGGGGCAGTGCCGCGCTACACTTGGCATGCCTTTTCCCTTGTCAGTGTCCCTGGAGCTCTGGGCTGGGCGGTTTTCTGAATCCTAACCCTAGGCTCAACCCTAACCCTAACCCTAACCCTAGGCTCAGCCTAAGAGGCAGCATTAGGATGACGCACATTCCAATTGAGAAAACACGAAGGCTGCATGTTTGGGGCAGTGCCGTGCTGCACTTGGCATGCCTTTAGCTTTGTCAGCGTCCCTGGAGCTCTGGGCTGTGTGGTTTTCTGAACCCTAACCCTAGGCTCAGCCCTAACCCTAGCTTCAGCATAAGAAAAAGCATTGGACTGATGGGAGTTCCAAAAAGGAACAGCGGATGGCTTCATGTTTGGGGCAGTGCCGCGCTACACTTGGCATGCCTTTTCCCTTGTCAGTGTCCCTGGAGCTCTGGGCTGGGCGGTTTTCTGAACTCGAACCCTAGGCTCAACCCTAACCCTAACCCTAAGCCTAGGCTCAGCCTCAGAGGCAGCACTGGGCTGAGGCAAGTTCCAGGCTGGAAAAGACGAAGGCTGCAAGGCTCAGGCAGTGTTACGCTTCACTTGGCATGCCTTTTCCCTTGTCAGTGTCCCTGGAGCTCTGGGCTGTGTGGTTTTCTGGACCCTAACCCTAGGCTCAGCCCTAACCCTAACCCTAGGCTCTGCCTAAGGGGCAGCATTGGGCTGAGGCCAGTTCCAATTGGGAAAACGAGAAGGCTTCATGTTTGGGGCAGTGCCGCGCTACACTTGGAATGCCTTACGCATCGCCAGTGGTGCTGAATCTCTGGGCTGTGTAGTTTTCATAACCCTAAGCCTAGGCTCAACCCTAACCCTAACCCTAGACTCAGCCTAAGAAACAGCACTGGGCTGAAGTGAGTACCAGTTGGGAAAAGACGAAGGCTGCAAGGCTCAGGCAGTGTTGCGCTTCCTTTGGCATGCCTTTATGATTGTCAGTGTCCCTGGAGCTCTGGGCTCTGTGGTTTTCTGAACCCTAACCCTAGGCTCAACCCTAACCCTAGCTTCAGCATAAGAAAAAGCATTGGACTGATGGGAGTTCCAAAAAGGAACAGCGGATGGCTTCATGTTTGGGGCAGTGCCGCGCTACACTTGGCATGCCTTTTCCCTTGTCAGTGTCCCTGGAGCTCTGGGCTGGGCGGTTTTCTGAACCCTAACCCTAAGCTCAACCCTAACCCTAACCCTAACCCTAGGCTCAGCCTAAGAGGCAGCATTAGGATGACGCATGTTCCAATTGAGAAAACACGAAGGCTGCATGTTTGGGGCAGTGCCGTGCTGCACTTGGCATGCCTTTAGCTTTGTCAGCGTCCCTGGAGCTCTGGGCTGTGTGGTTTTCTGAACCCTAACCCTAGGCTCAGCCCTAACCCTAGCTTCAGCATAAGAAAAAGCATTGGACTGATGGGAGTTCCAAAAAGGAACAGCGGATGGCTTCATGTTTGGGGCAGTGCCGCGCTACACTTGGCATGCCTTTTCCCTTGTCAGTGTCCCTGGAGCTCTGGGCTGGGCGGTTTTCTGAACTCGAACCCTAGGCTCAACCCTAACCCTAACCCTAAGCCTAGGCTCAGCCTCAGAGGCAGCACTGGGCTGAGGCAAGTTCCAGGCTGGAAAAGACGAAGGCTGCAAGGCTCAGGCAGTGTTACGCTTCACTTGGCATGCCTTTTCCCTTGTCAGTGTCCCTGGAGCTCTGGGCTGTGTGGTTTTCTGGACCCTAACCCTAGGCTCAGCCCTAACCCTAACCCTAGGCTCTGCCTAAGGGGCAGCATTGGGCATAGGCCAGTTCCAATTGGGAAAACGAGAAGGCTTCATGTTTGGGGCAGTGCCGCGCTACACTTGGAATGCATTTCGCATCGCCAGTGGTGCTGAATCTCTGGGCTGTGTAGTTTTCAGAACCCTAAGCCTAGGCTCAACCCTAACCCTAACCCTAACCCTAGACTCAGCCTAAGAAACAGCACTGGGCTGAAGTGAGTACCAGTTGGGAAAAGACGAAGGCTGCAAGGCTCAGGCAGTGTTGCGCTTCCTTTGGCATGCCTTTATGATTGTCAGTGTCCCTGGAGCTCTGGGCTCTGTGGTTTTCTGAACCCTAACCCTAGGCGCAACCCTAACCCTAGCTTCAGCATAAGAAAAAGCATTGGACTGATGGGAGTTCCAAAAAGGAACAGCGGATGGCTTCATGTTTGGGGCAGTGCCGCGCTACACTTGGCATGCCTTTTCCCTTGTCAGTGTCCCTGGAGCTCTGGGCTGGGCGGTTTTCTGAACCCTAACCCTAAGCTCAACCCTAACCCTAACCCTAACCCTAGGCTCAGCCTAAGAGGCAGCATTAGGATGATGCATGTTCCAATTGAGAAAACACGAAGGCTGCATGTTTGGGGCAGTGCCGTGCTGCACTTGGCATGCCTTTAGCTTTGTCAGCGTCCCTGGAGCTCTGGGCTGTGTGGTTTTCTGAACCCTAACCCTAGGCTCAGCCCTAACCCTAGCTTCAGCATAAGAAAAAGCATTGGACTGATGGGAGTTCCAAAAAGGAACAGCGGATGGCTTCATGTTTGGGGCAGTGCCGCGCTACACTTGGCATGCCTTTTCCCTTGTCAGTGTCCCTGGAGCTCTGGGCTGGGCGGTTTTCTGAACTCGAACCCTAGGCTCAACCCTAACCCTAACCCTAAGCCTAGGCTCAGCCTCAGAGGCAGCACTGGGCTGAGGCAAGTTCCAGGCTGGAAAAGACGAAGGCTGCAAGGCTCAGGCAGTGTTACGCTTCACTTGGCATGCCTTTTCCCTTGTCAGTGTCCCTGGAGCTCTGGGCTGTGTGGTTTTCTGGACCCTAACCCTAGGCTCAGCCCTAACCCTAACCCGAGGCTCTGCCTAAGGGGCAGCATTGGGCTGAGGCCAGTTCCAATTGGGAAAACGAGAAGGCTTCATGTTTGGGGCAGTGCCGCGCCACACTTGGAATGCATTTCGCATCGCCAGTGGTGCTGAATCTCTGGGCTGTGTAGTTTTCAGAACCCTAAGCCTAGGCTCAACCCTAACCCTAACCCTAACCCTAACCCTAGACTCAGCCTAAGAAACAGCACTGGGCTGAAGTGAGTACCAGTTGGGAAAAGACGAAGGCTGCAAGGCTCAGGCAGTGTTGTGCTTCCTTTGGCATGCCTTTATGATTGTCAGTGTCCCTGGAGCTCTGGGCTCTGTGGTTTTCTGAACCCTAACCCTAGGCTCAACCCTAACCCTAGCTTCAGCATAAGAAAAAGCATTGGACTGATGGGAGTTCCAAAAAGGAACAGCGGATGGCTTCATGTTTGGGGCAGTGCCGCGCTACACTTGGCATGCCTTTTCCCTTGTCAGTGTCCCTGGAGCTCTGGGCTGGGCGGTTTTCTGAACCCTAACCCTAGGCTCAACCCTAACCCTAACCCTAACCCTAGGCTCAGCCTAAGAGGCAGCATTAGGATGACGCATGTTCCAATTGAGAAAACACGAAGGCTGCATGTTTGGGGCAGTGCCGTGCTGCACTTGGCATGCCTTTAGCTTTGTCAGCATCCCTGGAGCTCTGGGCTGTGTGGTTTTCTGAACCCTAACCCTAGGCTCAGCCCTAACCCTAGCTTCAGCATAAGAAAAAGCATTGGACTGATGCGAGTTCCAATCAGGAACAGCGGATGGCTTCATGTTTGGGGCAGTGCCAGCGCTACAGTTGGCATGCCTTCTGCCTTTTCAGTGTCCCTGGAGCTCTGGGTTGAGCGGTTTTCTGAACTCGAACCCTAGGCTCAACCCTCACCCTAACCCTAAGCCTAGGCTCAGCCTAAGAGGCAGCACTGGGCTGAGGCAAGTTCCAGGTTGGAAAAGACGAAGGCTGCAAGGCTCAGGCAGTGTTGCGCTTCCTTTGGCATGCCTTTATGATTGTCAGTGTCCCTGGAGCTCTGGGCTGTGTGGTTTTCTGGACCCTAACCCTAGGCTCAACCCTAACCCTAGCTTCAGCATAAGAAAAAGCATTGGACTGATGGGAGTTCCAAAAAGGAACAGCGGATGGCTTCATGTTTGGGGCAGTGCCGCGCTACACTTGGCATGCCTTTTCCCTTGTCAGTGTCCCTGGAGCTCTGGGCTGGGCGGTTTTCTGAACTCGAACCCTAGGCTCAACCCTAACCCTAACCCTAAGCCTAAGCTCAGCCTCAGAGGCAGCACTTGCCTGAGGCAAGTTCCAGGCTGGAAAAGACGAAGGCTGCAAGGCTCAGGCAGTGTTACGCTTCACTTGGCATGCCTTTTCCCTTGTCAGTGTCCCTGGAGCTCTGGGCTGTGTGGTTTTCTGGACCCTAACCCTAGGCTCAGCCCTAACCCTAACCCTAGGCTCTGCCTAAGGGGCAGCATTGGGCTGAGGCCAGTTCCAATTGGGAAAACGAGAAGGCTTCATGTTTGGGGCAGTGCCGCGCTACACTTGGAATGCATTTCACATCGCCAGTGGTGCTGAATCTCTGGGCTGTGTAGTTTTCAGAACCCTAAGCCTAGGCTCAACCCTAACCCTAACCCTAACCCTAGACTCAGCCTAAGAAACAGCACTGGGCTGAAGTGAGTACCAGTTGGGAAAAGACGAAGGCTGCAAGGCTCAGGCAGTGTTACGCTTCACTTGGCATGCCTTTTCCCTTGGCAATGTCCCTGGAGCTCTGGGCTCTGTGGTTTTCTGAACCCTAACCCTAGGCTCAACCCTAACCCTAGCTTCAGCATAAGAAAAAGCATTGGACTGATGGGAGTTCCAAAAAGGAACAGCGGATGGCTTCATGTTTGGGGCAGTGCCGCGCTACACTTGGCATGCCTTTTCCCTTGTCAGTGTCCCTGGAGCTCTGGGCTGGGCGGTTTTCTGAATCCTAACCCTAGGCTCAACCCTAACCCTAACCCTAACCCTAAGCCTAGGCTCAGCCTAATAGGCAGCACTGGGCTGAGGCAAGTTCCTGGCTGGAAAAGACGAAGGCTGCAAGGCTCAGGCAGTGTTACGCTTCACTTGGCATGCCTTTTCCCTTGTCAGTGTCCCTGGAGCTCTGGGCTGTGTGGTTCTCTGAACCCTAACCCTAGGCTCAACCCTAACCCTAGCTTCAGCATAAGAAAAAGCATTGGACTGATGGGAGTTCCAAAAAGGAACAGCGGATGGCTTCATGTTTGGGGCAGTGCCGCGCTACACTTGGCATGCCTTTTCCCTTGTCAGTGTCCCTGGAGCTCTGGGCTGGGCGGTTTTCTGAACCCTAACCCTAGGCTCAACCCTAACCCTAACCCTAACCCTAGGCTCAGCCTAAGAGGCAGCATTAGGATGACGCACGTTCCAATTGAGAAAACACGAAGGCTGCATGTTTGGGGCAGTGCCGTGCTGCACTTGGCATGCCTTTAGCTTTGTCAGCGTCCCTGGAGCTCTGGGCTGTGTGGTTTTCTGAACCCTAACCCGAGGCTCAGCCCTAACCCTAACCCTAGCCTCTGCCTGAGAAAAAGCATTGGACTGATGCGAGTTCCAAAAAGGAACAGCGGATGGCTTCATGTTTGGGGCAGTGCCGCGCTACACTTGGCATGCCTTTTCCCTTGTCAGTGTCCCTGGAGCTCTGGGCTGTGTGGTTTTCTGAACCCTAACCCTAGGCTCAGCCCTAACCCTAACCCTAGGCTCTGCCTAAGGGGCAGCATTGGGCTGAGGCCAGTTCCAATTGGGAAAACGAGAAGGCTTCATGTTTGGGGCAGTGCCGCGCTACACTTGGAATGCATTTCGCATCGCCAGTGGTGCTGAATCTCTGGGCTGTGTAGTTTTCATAACCCTAAGCCTAGGCTCAACCCTAACCCTAACCCTAGACTCAGCCTAAGAAACAGCACTGGGCTGAAGTGAGTACCAGTTGGGAAAAGACGAAGGCTGCAAGGCTCAGGCAGTGTTGCGCTTCCTTTGGCATGCCTTTATGATTGTCAGTGTCCCTGGAGCTCTGGGCTCTGTGGTTTTCTGAACCCTAACCCTAGGCTCAACCCTAACCCTAGCTTCAGCATAAGAAAAAGCATTGGACTGATGGGAGTTCCAAAAAGGAACAGCGGATGGCTTCATGTTTGGGGCAGTGCCGCGCTACACTTGGCATGCCTTTTCCCTTGTCAGTGTCCCTGGAGCTCTGGGCTGGGCGGTTTTCTGAATCCTAACCCTAGGCTCAACCCTAACCCTAACCCTAACCCTAGGCTCAGCCTAAGAGGCAGCATTAGGATGACGCACATTCCAATTGAGAAAACACGAAGGCTGCATGTTTGGGGCAGTGCCGTGCTGCACTTGGCATGCCTTTAGCTTTGTCAGCGTCCCTGGAGCTCTGGGCTGTGTGGTTTTCTGAACTCGAACCCTAGGCTCAACCCTAACCCTAACCCTAAGCCTAGGCTCAGCCTCAGAGGCAGCACTGGGCTGAGGCAAGTTCCAGGCTGGAAAAGACGAAGGCTGCAAGGCTCAGGCAGTGTTACGCTTCACTTGGCATGCCTTCTCCCTTGTCAGTGTCCCTGGAGCTCTGGGCTGTGTGGTTTTCTGAACCCTAACCCTAGGCTCAGCCCTAACCCTAACCCTAGGCTCTGCCTAAGGGGTAGCATTGGGCTGAGGCCAGTTCCAATTGGGAAAACGAGAAGGCTTCATGTTTGGGGCAGTGCCGCGCTACACTTGGAATGCATTTCGCATCGCCAGTGGTGCTGAATCTCTGGGCTGTGTAGTTTTCAGAACCCTAAGCCTAGGCTCAACCCTAACCCTAACCCTAACCCTAGACTCAGCCTAAGAAACAGCACTGGGCTGAAGTGAGTACCAGTTGGGAAAAGACGAAGGCTGCAAGGCTCAGGCAGTGTTGTGCTTCACTTGGCATGCCTTTTCCCTTGGCAGTGTCCCTGGAGCTCTGGGCTCTGTGGTTTTCTGAACCCTAACCCTAGGCTCAACCCTAACCCTAGCTTCAGCATAAGAAAAAGCATTGGACTGATGGGAGTTCCAAAAAGGAACAGCGGATGGCTTCATGTTTGGGGCAGTGCCGCGCTACACTTGGCATGCCTTTTCCCTTGTCAGTGTCCCTGGAGCTCTGGGCTGGGCGGTTTTCTGAATCCTAACCCTAGGCTCAACCCTAACCCTAACCCTAACCCTAAGCCTAGGCTCAGCCTAATAGGCAGCACTGGGCTGAGGCAAGTTCCTGGTTGGAAAAGACGAAGGCTGCAAGGCTCAGGCAGTGTTACGCTTCACTTGGCATGCCTTTTCCCTTGTCAGTGCCCCTGGAGCTCTGGGCTGTGTGGTTTTCTGAACCCTAACCCTAGGCTCAGCCCTAACCCTAACCCTAGGCTCTGCCTAAGGGGCAGCATTGGGCTGAGGCCAGTTCCAATTGGGAAAACGAGAATTCTTCATGTTTGAAGCAGTGCCGCGCTACGCTTGGAATGCCTTTCGCATCGCCAGTGGTTCTGAATCTCCGGGCTGTGTAGTTTTCATAACCCTAAGCCTAGGCTCAACCCTAACCCTAACCCTAGACTCAGCCTAAGAAACAGCACTGGGCTGAAGTGAGTACCAGTTGGGAAAAGACGAAGGCTGCAAGGCTCAGGCAGTGTTGTGCTTCCTTTGGCATGCCTTTATGATTGTCAGTGTCCCTGGAGCTCTGGGCTCTGTGGTTTTCTGAACCCTAACCCTAGGCTCAACCCTAACCCTAGCTTCAGCATAAGAAAAAGCATTGGACTGATGGGAGTTCCAAAAAGGAACAGCGGATGGCTTCATGTTTGGGGCAGTGCCGCGCTACACTTGGCATGCCTTTTCCCTTGTCAGTGTCCCTGGAGCTCTGGGCTGGGCGGTTTTCTGAACTCGAACCCTAGGCTCAACCCTAACCCTAACCCTAAGCCTAAGCTCAGCCTCAGAGGCAGCACTGGGCTGAGGCAAGTTCCAGGCTGGAAAAGACGAAGGCTGCAAGGCTCAGGCAGTGTTACGCTTCACTTGGCATGCCTTTTCCCTTGTCAGTGTCCCTGGAGCTCTGGGCTGTGTGGTTTTCTGGACCCTAACCCTAGGCTCAGCCCTAACCCTAACCCTAGGCTCTGCCTAAGGGGCAGCATTGGGCTGAGGCCAGTTCCAATTGGGAAAACGAGAAGGCTTCATGTTTGGGGCAGTGCCGCGCTACACTTGGAATGCATTTCACATCGCCAGTGGTGCTGAATCTCTGGGCTGTGTAGTTTTCAGAACCCTAAGCCTAGGCTCAACCCTAACCCTAACCCTAACCCTAGACTCAGCCTAAGAAACAGCACTGGGCTGAAGTGAGTACCAGTTGGGAAAAGACGAAGGCTGCAAGGCTCAGGCAGTGTTGTGCTTCCTTTGGCATGCCTTTATGATTGTCAGTGTCCCTGGAGCTCTGGGCTCTGTGGTTTTCTGAACCCTAACCCTAGGCTCAACCCTAACCCTAGCTTCAGCATAAGAAAAAGCATTGGACTGATGGGAGTTCCAAAAAGGAACAGCGGATGGCTTCATGTTTGGGGCAGTGCCGCGCTACACTTGGCATGCCTTTTCCCTTGTCAGTGTCCCTGGAGCTCTGGGCTGGGCGGTTTTCTGAATCCTAACCCTAGGCTCAACCCTAACCCTAACCCTAACCCTAAGCCTAGGCTCAGCCTAATAGGCAGCACTGGGCTGAGGCAAGTTCCTGGTTGGAAAAGACGAAGGCTGCAAGGCTCAGGCAGTGTTACGCTTCACTTGGCATGCCTTTTCCCTTGTCAGTGTCCCTGGAGCTCTGGGCTGTGTGGTTTTCTGAACCCTAACCCTAGGCTCAGCCCTAACCCTAACCCTAGGCTCTGCCTAAGGGGCAGCATTGGGCTGAGGCCAGTTCCAATTGGGAAAACGAGAATTCTTCATGTTTGAAGCAGTGCCGCGCTACGCTTGGAATGCCTTTCGCATCGCCAGTGGTGCTGAATCTCCGGGCTGTGTAGTTTTCATAACCCTAAGCCTAGGCTCAACCCTAACCCTAACCCTAGACTCAGCCTAAGAAACAGCACTGGGCTGAAGTGAGTACCAGTTGGGAAAAGACGAAGGCTGCAAGGCTCAGGCAGTGTTGTGCTTCCTTTGGCATGCCTTTATGATTGTCAGTGTCCCTGGAGCTCTGGGCTCTGTGGTTTTCTGAACCCTAACCCTAGGCTCAACCCTAACCCTAGCTTCAGCATAAGAAAAAGCATTGGACTGATGGGAGTTCCAAAAAGGAACAGCGGATGGCTTCATGTTTGGGGCAGTGCCGCGCTACACTTGGCATGCCTTTTCCCTTGTCAGTGTCCCTGGAGCTCTGGGCTGGGCGGTTTTCTGAATCCTAACCCTAGGCTCAACCCTAACCCTAACCCTAACCCTAAGCCTAGGCTCAGCCTAATAGGCAGCACTGGGCTGAGGCAAGTTCCTGGTTGGAAAAGACGAAGGCTGCAAGGCTCAGGCAGTGTTACGCTTCACTTGGCATGCCTTTTCCCTTGTCAGTGTCCCTGGAGCTCTGGGCTGTGTGGTTTTCTGGACCCTAACCCTAGGCTCAGCCCTAACCCTAACCCGAGGCTCTGCCTAAGGGGCAGCATTGGGCTGAGGCCAGTTCCAATTGGGAAAACGAGAAGGCTTCATGTTTGGGGCAGTGCCGCGCTACACTTGGAATGCATTTCACATCGCCAGTGGTGCTGAATCTCTGGGCTGTGTAGTTTTCAGAACCCTAAGCCTAGGCTCAACCCTAACCCTAACCCTAACCCTAGACTCAGCCTAAGAAACAGCACTGGGCTGAAGTGAGTACCAGTTGGGAAAAGACGAAGGCTGCAAGGCTCAGGCAGTGTTGTGCTTCCTTTGGCATGCCTTTTCCCTTGTCAGTGTCCCTGGAGCTCTGGGCTGTGTGGTTTTCTGAACCCTAACCCTAGGCTCAACCCTAACCCTAGCTTCAGCATAAGAAAAAGCATTGGACTGATGGGAGTTCCAAAAAGGAACAGCGGATGGCTTCATGTTTGGGGCAGTGCCGCGCTACACTTGGCATGCCTTTTCCCTTGTCAGTGTCCCTGGAGCTCTGGGCTGGGCAGTTTTCTGAATCCTAACCCTAGGCTCAACCCTAACCCTAACCCTAACCCTAAGCCTAGGCTCAGCCTAATAGGCAGCACTGGGCTGAGGCAAGTTCCTGGTTGGAAAAGACGAAGGCTGCAAGGCTCAGGCAGTGTTACGCTTCACTTGGCATGCCTTTTCCCTTGTCAGTGTCCCTGGAGCTCTGGGCTGTGTGGTTTTCTGGACCCTAACCCTAGGCTCAGCCCTAACCCTAACCCGAGGCTCTGCCTAAGGGGCAGCATTGGGCTGAGGCCAGTTCCAATTGGGAAAACGAGAAGGCTTCATGTTTGGGGCAGTGCCGCGCTACACTTGGAATGCATTTCACATCGCCAGTGGTGCTGAATCTCTGGGCTGTGTAGTTTTCAGAACCCTAAGCCTAGGCTCAACCCTAACCCTAACCCTAACCCTAGACTCAGCCTAAGAAACAGCACTGGGCTGAAGTGAGTACCAGTTGGGAAAAGACGAAGGCTGCAAGGCTCAGGCAGTGTTGTGCTTCCTTTGGCATGCCTTTTCCCTTGTCAGTGTCCCTGGAGCTCTGGGCTGTGTGGTTTTCTGAACCCTAACCCTAGGCTCAACCCTAACCCTAGCTTCAGCATAAGAAAAAGCATTGGACTGATGGGAGTTCCAAAAAGGAACAGCGGATGGTTTCATGTTTGGGGCAGTGCCGCGCTACACTTGGCATGCCTTTTCCCTTGTCAGTGTCCCTGGAGCTCTGGGCTGGGCGGTTTTCTGAATCCTAACCCTAGGCTCAACCCTAACCCTAACCCTAACCCTAGGCTCAGCCTAAGAGGCAGCATTAGGATGACGCACGTTCCAATTGAGAAAACACGAAGGCTGCATGTTTGGGGCAGTGCCGTGCTGCACTTGGCATGCCTTTAGCTTTGTCAGCGTCCCTGGAGCTCTGGGCTGTGTGGTTTTCTGAACCCTAACCCGAGGCTCAGCCCTAACCCTAACCCTAGCCTCCGCCTGAGAAAAAGCATTGGACTGATGCGAGTTCCAAAAAGGAACAGCGGATGGCTTCATGTTTGGGGCAGTGCCGCGCTACACTTGGCATGCCTTTTCCCTTGTCAGTGTCCCTGGAGCTCTGGGCTGTGTGGTTTTCTGAACCCTAACCCTAGGCTCAGCCCTAACCCTAACCCTAGGCTCTGCCTAAGGGGCAGCATTGGGCTGAGGCCAGTTCCAATTGGGAAAACGAGAAGGCTTCATGTTTGGGGCAGTGCCGCGCTACACTTGGAATGCATTTCGCATCGCCAGTGGTGCTGAATCTCTGGGCTGTGTAGTTTTCATAACCCTAAGCCTAGGCTCAACCCTAACCCTAACCCTAGACTCAGCCTAAGAAACAGCACTGGGCTGAAGTGAGTACCAGTTGGGAAAAGACGAAGGCTGCAAGGCTCAGGCAGTGTTGCGCTTCCTTTGGCATGCCTTTATGATTGTCAGTGTCCCTGGAGCTCTGGGCTCTGTGGTTCTCTGAACCCTAACCCTAGGCTCAACCCTAACCCTAGCTTCAGCATAAGAAAAAGCATTGGACTGATGGGAGTTCCAAAAAGGAACAGCGGATGGCTTCATGTTTGGGGCAGTGCCGCGCTACACTTGGCATGCCTTTTCCCTTGTCAGTGTCCCTGGAGCTCTGGGCTGGGCGGTTTTCTGAATCCTAACCCTAGGCTCAACCCTAACCCTAACCCTAACCCTAGGCTCAGCCTAAGAGGCAGCATTAGGATGACGCACATTCCAATTGAGAAAACACGAAGGCTGCATGTTTGGGGCAGTGCCGTGCTGCACTTGGCATGCCTTTAGCTTTGTCAGCGTCCCTGGAGCTCTGGGCTGTGTGGTTTTCTGAACCCTAACCCTAGGCTCAGCCCTAACCCTAGCTTCAGCATAAGAAAAAGCATTGGACTGATGGGAGTTCCAAAAAGGAACAGCGGATGGCTTCATGTTTGGGGCAGTGCCGCGCTACACTTGGCATGCCTTTTCCCTTGTCAGTGTCCCTGGAGCTCTGGGCTGGGCGGTTTTCTGAACTCGAACCCTAGGCTCAACCCTAACCCTAACCCTAAGCCTAGGCTCAGCCTCAGAGGCAGCACTGGGCTGAGGCAAGTTCCAGGCTGGAAAAGACGAAGGCTGCAAGGCTCAGGCAGTGTTACGCTTCACTTGGCATGCCTTTTCCCTTGTCAGTGTCCCTGGAGCTCTGGGCTGTGTGGTTTTCTGGACCCTAACCCTAGGCTCAGCCCTAACCCTAACCCTAGGCTCTGCCTAAGGGGCAGCATTGGGCTGAGGCCAGTTCCAATTGGGAAAACGAGAAGGCTTCATGTTTGGGGCAGTGCCGCGCTACACTTGGAATGCCTTACGCATCGCCAGTGGTGCTGAATCTCTGGGCTGTGTAGTTTTCATAACCCTAAGCCTAGGCTCAACCCTAACCCTAACCCTAGACTCAGCCTAAGAAACAGCACTGGGCTGAAGTGAGTACCAGTTGGGAAAAGACGAAGGCTGCAAGGCTCAGGCAGTGTTGCGCTTCCTTTGGCATGCCTTTATGATTGTCAGTGTCCCTGGAGCTCTGGGCTCTGTGGTTTTCTGAACCCTAACCCTAGGCTCAACCCTAACCCTAGCTTCAGCATAAGAAAAAGCATTGGACTGATGGGAGTTCCAAAAAGGAACAGCGGATGGCTTCATGTTTGGGGCAGTGCCGCGCTACACTTGGCATGCCTTTTCCCTTGTCAGTGTCCCTGGAGCTCTGGGCTGGGCGGTTTTCTGAACCCTAACCCTAAGCTCAACCCTAACCCTAACCCTAACCCTAGGCTCAGCCTAAGAGGCAGCATTAGGATGACGCATGTTCCAATTGAGAAAACACGAAGGCTGCATGTTTGGGGCAGTGCCGTGCTGCACTTGGCATGCCTTTAGCTTTGTCAGCGTCCCTGGAGCTCTGGGCTGTGTGGTTTTCTGAACCCTAACCCTAGGCTCAGCCCTAACCCTAGCTTCAGCATAAGAAAAAGCATTGGACTGATGGGAGTTCCAAAAAGGAACAGCGGATGGCTTCATGTTTGGGGCAGTGCCGCGCTACACTTGGCATGCCTTTTCCCTTGTCAGTGTCCCTGGAGCTCTGGGCTGGGCGGTTTTCTGAACTCGAACCCTAGGCTCAACCCTAACCCTAACCCTAAGCCTAGGCTCAGCCTCAGAGGCAGCACTGGGCTGAGGCAAGTTCCAGGCTGGAAAAGACGAAGGCTGCAAGGCTCAGGCAGTGTTACGCTTCACTTGGCATGCCTTTTCCCTTGTCAGTGTCCCTGGAGCTCTGGGCTGTGTGGTTTTCTGGACCCTAACCCTAGGCTCAGCCCTAACCCTAACCCTAGGCTCTGCCTAAGGGGCAGCATTGGGCATAGGCCAGTTCCAATTGGGAAAACGAGAAGGCTTCATGTTTGGGGCAGTGCCGCGCTACACTTGGAATGCATTTCGCATCGCCAGTGGTGCTGAATCTCTGGGCTGTGTAGTTTTCAGAACCCTAAGCCTAGGCTCAACCCTAACCCTAACCCTAACCCTAGACTCAGCCTAAGAAACAGCACTGGGCTGAAGTGAGTACCAGTTGGGAAAAGACGAAGGCTGCAAGGCTCAGGCAGTGTTGCGCTTCCTTTGGCATGCCTTTATGATTGTCAGTGTCCCTGGAGCTCTGGGCTCTGTGGTTTTCTGAACCCTAACCCTAGGCGCAACCCTAACCCTAGCTTCAGCATAAGAAAAAGCATTGGACTGATGGGAGTTCCAAAAAGGAACAGCGGATGGCTTCATGTTTGGGGCAGTGCCGCGCTACACTTGGCATGCCTTTTCCCTTGTCAGTGTCCCTGGAGCTCTGGGCTGGGCGGTTTTCTGAACCCTAACCCTAAGCTCAACCCTAACCCTAACCCTAACCCTAGGCTCAGCCTAAGAGGCAGCATTAGGATGATGCATGTTCCAATTGAGAAAACACGAAGGCTGCATGTTTGGGGCAGTGCCGTGCTGCACTTGGCATGCCTTTAGCTTTGTCAGCGTCCCTGGAGCTCTGGGCTGTGTGGTTTTCTGAACCCTAACCCTAGGCTCAGCCCTAACCCTAGCTTCAGCATAAGAAAAAGCATTGGACTGATGGGAGTTCCAAAAAGGAACAGCGGATGGCTTCATGTTTGGGGCAGTGCCGCGCTACACTTGGCATGCCTTTTCCCTTGTCAGTGTCCCTGGAGCTCTGGGCTGGGCGGTTTTCTGAACTCGAACCCTAGGCTCAACCCTAACCCTAACCCTAAGCCTAGGCTCAGCCTCAGAGGCAGCACTGGGCTGAGGCAAGTTCCAGGCTGGAAAAGACGAAGGCTGCAAGGCTCAGGCAGTGTTACGCTTCACTTGGCATGCCTTTTCCCTTGTCAGTGTCCCTGGAGCTCTGGGCTGTGTGGTTTTCTGGACCCTAACCCTAGGCTCAGCCCTAACCCTAACCCGAGGCTCTGCCTAAGGGGCAGCATTGGGCTGAGGCCAGTTCCAATTGGGAAAACGAGAAGGCTTCATGTTTGGGGCAGTGCCGCGCCACACTTGGAATGCATTTCGCATCGCCAGTGGTGCTGAATCTCTGGGCTGTGTAGTTTTCAGAACCCTAAGCCTAGGCTCAACCCTAACCCTAACCCTAACCCTAACCCTAGACTCAGCCTAAGAAACAGCACTGGGCTGAAGTGAGTACCAGTTGGGAAAAGACGAAGGCTGCAAGGCTCAGGCAGTGTTGTGCTTCCTTTGGCATGCCTTTATGATTGTCAGTGTCCCTGGAGCTCTGGGCTCTGTGGTTTTCTGAACCCTAACCCTAGGCTCAACCCTAACCCTAGCTTCAGCATAAGAAAAAGCATTGGACTGATGGGAGTTCCAAAAAGGAACAGCGGATGGCTTCATGTTTGGGGCAGTGCCGCGCTACACTTGGCATGCCTTTTCCCTTGTCAGTGTCCCTGGAGCTCTGGGCTGGGCGGTTTTCTGAACCCTAACCCTAGGCTCAACCCTAACCCTAACCCTAACCCTAGGCTCAGCCTAAGAGGCAGCATTAGGATGACGCATGTTCCAATTGAGAAAACACGAAGGCTGCATGTTTGGGGCAGTGCCGTGCTGCACTTGGCATGCCTTTAGCTTTGTCAGCATCCCTGGAGCTCTGGGCTGTGTGGTTTTCTGAACCCTAACCCTAGGCTCAGCCCTAACCCTAGCTTCAGCATAAGAAAAAGCATTGGACTGATGCGAGTTCCAATCAGGAACAGCGGATGGCTTCATGTTTGGGGCAGTGCCAGCGCTACAGTTGGCATGCCTTCTGCCTTTTCAGTGTCCCTGGAGCTCTGGGTTGAGCGGTTTTCTGAACTCGAACCCTAGGCTCAACCCTCACCCTAACCCTAAGCCTAGGCTCAGCCTAAGAGGCAGCACTGGGCTGAGGCAAGTTCCAGGTTGGAAAAGACGAAGGCTGCAAGGCTCAGGCAGTGTTGCGCTTCCTTTGGCATGCCTTTATGATTGTCAGTGTCCCTGGAGCTCTGGGCTGTGTGGTTTTCTGGACCCTAACCCTAGGCTCAACCCTAACCCTAGCTTCAGCATAAGAAAAAGCATTGGACTGATGGGAGTTCCAAAAAGGAACAGCGGATGGCTTCATGTTTGGGGCAGTGCCGCGCTACACTTGGCATGCCTTTTCCCTTGTCAGTGTCCCTGGAGCTCTGGGCTGGGCGGTTTTCTGAACTCGAACCCTAGGCTCAACCCTAACCCTAACCCTAAGCCTAAGCTCAGCCTCAGAGGCAGCACTTGCCTGAGGCAAGTTCCAGGCTGGAAAAGACGAAGGCTGCAAGGCTCAGGCAGTGTTACGCTTCACTTGGCATGCCTTTTCCCTTGTCAGTGTCCCTGGAGCTCTGGGCTGTGTGGTTTTCTGGACCCTAACCCTAGGCTCAGCCCTAACCCTAACCCTAGGCTCTGCCTAAGGGGCAGCATTGGGCTGAGGCCAGTTCCAATTGGGAAAACGAGAAGGCTTCATGTTTGGGGCAGTGCCGCGCTACACTTGGAATGCATTTCACATCGCCAGTGGTGCTGAATCTCTGGGCTGTGTAGTTTTCAGAACCCTAAGCCTAGGCTCAACCCTAACCCTAACCCTAACCCTAGACTCAGCCTAAGAAACAGCACTGGGCTGAAGTGAGTACCAGTTGGGAAAAGACGAAGGCTGCAAGGCTCAGGCAGTGTTACGCTTCACTTGGCATGCCTTTTCCCTTGGCAATGTCCCTGGAGCTCTGGGCTCTGTGGTTTTCTGAACCCTAACCCTAGGCTCAACCCTAACCCTAGCTTCAGCATAAGAAAAAGCATTGGACTGATGGGAGTTCCAAAAAGGAACAGCGGATGGCTTCATGTTTGGGGCAGTGCCGCGCTACACTTGGCATGCCTTTTCCCTTGTCAGTGTCCCTGGAGCTCTGGGCTGGGCGGTTTTCTGAATCCTAACCCTAGGCTCAACCCTAACCCTAACCCTAACCCTAAGCCTAGGCTCAGCCTAATAGGCAGCACTGGGCTGAGGCAAGTTCCTGGCTGGAAAAGACGAAGGCTGCAAGGCTCAGGCAGTGTTACGCTTCACTTGGCATGCCTTTTCCCTTGTCAGTGTCCCTGGAGCTCTGGGCTGTGTGGTTCTCTGAACCCTAACCCTAGGCTCAACCCTAACCCTAGCTTCAGCATAAGAAAAAGCATTGGACTGATGGGAGTTCCAAAAAGGAACAGCGGATGGCTTCATGTTTGGGGCAGTGCCGCGCTACACTTGGCATGCCTTTTCCCTTGTCAGTGTCCCTGGAGCTCTGGGCTGGGCGGTTTTCTGAACCCTAACCCTAGGCTCAACCCTAACCCTAACCCTAACCCTAGGCTCAGCCTAAGAGGCAGCATTAGGATGACGCACGTTCCAATTGAGAAAACACGAAGGCTGCATGTTTGGGGCAGTGCCGTGCTGCACTTGGCATGCCTTTAGCTTTGTCAGCGTCCCTGGAGCTCTGGGCTGTGTGGTTTTCTGAACCCTAACCCGAGGCTCAGCCCTAACCCTAACCCTAGCCTCTGCCTGAGAAAAAGCATTGGACTGATGCGAGTTCCAAAAAGGAACAGCGGATGGCTTCATGTTTGGGGCAGTGCCGCGCTACACTTGGCATGCCTTTTCCCTTGTCAGTGTCCCTGGAGCTCTGGGCTGTGTGGTTTTCTGAACCCTAACCCTAGGCTCAGCCCTAACCCTAACCCTAGGCTCTGCCTAAGGGGCAGCATTGGGCTGAGGCCAGTTCCAATTGGGAAAACGAGAAGGCTTCATGTTTGGGGCAGTGCCGCGCTACACTTGGAATGCATTTCGCATCGCCAGTGGTGCTGAATCTCTGGGCTGTGTAGTTTTCATAACCCTAAGCCTAGGCTCAACCCTAACCCTAACCCTAGACTCAGCCTAAGAAACAGCACTGGGCTGAAGTGAGTACCAGTTGGGAAAAGACGAAGGCTGCAAGGCTCAGGCAGTGTTGCGCTTCCTTTGGCATGCCTTTATGATTGTCAGTGTCCCTGGAGCTCTGGGCTCTGTGGTTTTCTGAACCCTAACCCTAGGCTCAACCCTAACCCTAGCTTCAGCATAAGAAAAAGCATTGGACTGATGGGAGTTCCAAAAAGGAACAGCGGATGGCTTCATGTTTGGGGCAGTGCCGCGCTACACTTGGCATGCCTTTTCCCTTGTCAGTGTCCCTGGAGCTCTGGGCTGGGCGGTTTTCTGAATCCTAACCCTAGGCTCAACCCTAACCCTAACCCTAACCCTAGGCTCAGCCTAAGAGGCAGCATTAGGATGACGCACATTCCAATTGAGAAAACACGAAGGCTGCATGTTTGGGGCAGTGCCGTGCTGCACTTGGCATGCCTTTAGCTTTGTCAGCGTCCCTGGAGCTCTGGGCTGTGTGGTTTTCTGAACTCGAACCCTAGGCTCAACCCTAACCCTAACCCTAAGCCTAGGCTCAGCCTCAGAGGCAGCACTGGGCTGAGGCAAGTTCCAGGCTGGAAAAGACGAAGGCTGCAAGGCTCAGGCAGTGTTACGCTTCACTTGGCATGCCTTCTCCCTTGTCAGTGTCCCTGGAGCTCTGGGCTGTGTGGTTTTCTGAACCCTAACCCTAGGCTCAGCCCTAACCCTAACCCTAGGCTCTGCCTAAGGGGTAGCATTGGGCTGAGGCCAGTTCCAATTGGGAAAACGAGAAGGCTTCATGTTTGGGGCAGTGCCGCGCTACACTTGGAATGCATTTCGCATCGCCAGTGGTGCTGAATCTCTGGGCTGTGTAGTTTTCAGAACCCTAAGCCTAGGCTCAACCCTAACCCTAACCCTAACCCTAGACTCAGCCTAAGAAACAGCACTGGGCTGAAGTGAGTACCAGTTGGGAAAAGACGAAGGCTGCAAGGCTCAGGCAGTGTTGTGCTTCACTTGGCATGCCTTTTCCCTTGGCAGTGTCCCTGGAGCTCTGGGCTCTGTGGTTTTCTGAACCCTAACCCTAGGCTCAACCCTAACCCTAGCTTCAGCATAAGAAAAAGCATTGGACTGATGGGAGTTCCAAAAAGGAACAGCGGATGGCTTCATGTTTGGGGCAGTGCCGCGCTACACTTGGCATGCCTTTTCCCTTGTCAGTGTCCCTGGAGCTCTGGGCTGGGCGGTTTTCTGAATCCTAACCCTAGGCTCAACCCTAACCCTAACCCTAACCCTAAGCCTAGGCTCAGCCTAATAGGCAGCACTGGGCTGAGGCAAGTTCCTGGTTGGAAAAGACGAAGGCTGCAAGGCTCAGGCAGTGTTACGCTTCACTTGGCATGCCTTTTCCCTTGTCAGTGCCCCTGGAGCTCTGGGCTGTGTGGTTTTCTGAACCCTAACCCTAGGCTCAGCCCTAACCCTAACCCTAGGCTCTGCCTAAGGGGCAGCATTGGGCTGAGGCCAGTTCCAATTGGGAAAACGAGAATTCTTCATGTTTGAAGCAGTGCCGCGCTACGCTTGGAATGCCTTTCGCATCGCCAGTGGTTCTGAATCTCCGGGCTGTGTAGTTTTCATAACCCTAAGCCTAGGCTCAACCCTAACCCTAACCCTAGACTCAGCCTAAGAAACAGCACTGGGCAGAAGTGAGTACCAGTTGGGAAAAGACGAAGGCTGCAAGGCTCAGGCAGTGTTGTGCTTCCTTTGGCATGCCTTTATGATTGTCAGTGTCCCTGGAGCTCTGGGCTCTGTGGTTTTCTGAACCCTAACCCTAGGCTCAACCCTAACCCTAGCTTCAGCATAAGAAAAAGCATTGGACTGATGGGAGTTCCAAAAAGGAACAGCGGATGGCTTCATGTTTGGGGCAGTGCCGCGCTACACTTGGCATGCCTTTTCCCTTGTCAGTGTCCCTGGAGCTCTGGGCTGGGCGGTTTTCTGAACTCGAACCCTAGGCTCAACCCTAACCCTAACCCTAAGCCTAAGCTCAGCCTCAGAGGCAGCACTGGGCTGAGGCAAGTTCCAGGCTGGAAAAGACGAAGGCTGCAAGGCTCAGGCAGTGTTACGCTTCACTTGGCATGCCTTTTCCCTTGTCAGTGTCCCTGGAGCTCTGGGCTGTGTGGTTTTCTGGACCCTAACCCTAGGCTCAGCCCTAACCCTAACCCTAGGCTCTGCCTAAGGGGCAGCATTGGGCTGAGGCCAGTTCCAATTGGGAAAACGAGAAGGCTTCATGTTTGGGGCAGTGCCGCGCTACACTTGGAATGCATTTCACATCGCCAGTGGTGCTGAATCTCTGGGCTGTGTAGTTTTCAGAACCCTAAGCCTAGGCTCAACCCTAACCCTAACCCTAACCCTAGACTCAGCCTAAGAAACAGCACTGGGCTGAAGTGAGTACCAGTTGGGAAAAGACGAAGGCTGCAAGGCTCAGGCAGTGTTGTGCTTCCTTTGGCATGCCTTTATGATTGTCAGTGTCCCTGGAGCTCTGGGCTCTGTGGTTTTCTGAACCCTAACCCTAGGCTCAACCCTAACCCTAGCTTCAGCATAAGAAAAAGCATTGGACTGATGGGAGTTCCAAAAAGGAACAGCGGATGGCTTCATGTTTGGGGCAGTGCCGCGCTACACTTGGCATGCCTTTTCCCTTGTCAGTGTCCCTGGAGCTCTGGGCTGGGCGGTTTTCTGAATCCTAACCCTAGGCTCAACCCTAACCCTAACCCTAACCCTAAGCCTAGGCTCAGCCTAATAGGCAGCACTGGGCTGAGGCAAGTTCCTGGTTGGAAAAGACGAAGGCTGCAAGGCTCAGGCAGTGTTACGCTTCACTTGGCATGCCTTTTCCCTTGTCAGTGTCCCTGGAGCTCTGGGCTGTGTGGTTTTCTGAACCCTAACCCTAGGCTCAGCCCTAACCCTAACCCTAGGCTCTGCCTAAGGGGCAGCATTGGGCTGAGGCCAGTTCCAATTGGGAAAACGAGAATTCTTCATGTTTGAAGCAGTGCCGCGCTACGCTTGGAATGCCTTTCGCATCGCCAGTGGTGCTGAATCTCCGGGCTGTGTAGTTTTCATAACCCTAAGCCTAGGCTCAACCCTAACCCTAACCCTAGACTCAGCCTAAGAAACAGCACTGGGCTGAAGTGAGTACCAGTTGGGAAAAGACGAAGGCTGCAAGGCTCAGGCAGTGTTGTGCTTCCTTTGGCATGCCTTTATGATTGTCAGTGTCCCTGGAGCTCTGGGCTCTGTGGTTTTCTGAACCCTAACCCTAGGCTCAACCCTAACCCTAGCTTCAGCATAAGAAAAAGCATTGGACTGATGGGAGTTCCAAAAAGGAACAGCGGATGGCTTCATGTTTGGGGCAGTGCCGCGCTACACTTGGCATGCCTTTTCCCTTGTCAGTGTCCCTGGAGCTCTGGGCTGGGCGGTTTTCTGAATCCTAACCCTAGGCTCAACCCTAACCCTAACCCTAACCCTAAGCCTAGGCTCAGCCTAATAGGCAGCACTGGGCTGAGGCAAGTTCCTGGTTGGAAAAGACGAAGGCTGCAAGGCTCAGGCAGTGTTACGCTTCACTTGGCATGCCTTTTCCCTTGTCAGTGTCCCTGGAGCTCTGGGCTGTGTGGTTTTCTGGACCCTAACCCTAGGCTCAGCCCTAACCCTAACCCGAGGCTCTGCCTAAGGGGCAGCATTGGGCTGAGGCCAGTTCCAATTGGGAAAACGAGAAGGCTTCATGTTTGGGGCAGTGCCGCGCTACACTTGGAATGCATTTCACATCGCCAGTGGTGCTGAATCTCTGGGCTGTGTAGTTTTCAGAACCCTAAGCCTAGGCTCAACCCTAACCCTAACCCTAACCCTAGACTCAGCCTAAGAAACAGCACTGGGCTGAAGTGAGTACCAGTTGGGAAAAGACGAAGGCTGCAAGGCTCAGGCAGTGTTGTGCTTCCTTTGGCATGCCTTTTCCCTTGTCAGTGTCCCTGGAGCTCTGGGCTGTGTGGTTTTCTGAACCCTAACCCTAGGCTCAACCCTAACCCTAGCTTCAGCATAAGAAAAAGCATTGGACTGATGGGAGTTCCAAAAAGGAACAGCGGATGGTTTCATGTTTGGGGCAGTGCCGCGCTACACTTGGCATGCCTTTTCCCTTGTCAGTGTCCCTGGAGCTCTGGGCTGGGCGGTTTTCTGAATCCTAACCCTAGGCTCAACCCTAACCCTAACCCTAAGCCTAGGCTCAGCCTAAGAGGCAGCATTAGGATGACGCACGTTCCAATTGAGAAAACACGAAGGCTGCATGTTTGGGGCAGTGCCGTGCTGCACTTGGCATGCCTTTAGCTTTGTCAGCGTCCCTGGAGCTCTGGGCTGTGTGGTTTTCTGAACCCTAACCCGAGGCTCAGCCCTAACCCTAACCCTAGCCTCCGCCTGAGAAAAAGCATTGGACTGATGCGAGTTCCAAAAAGGAACAGCGGATGGCTTCATGTTTGGGGCAGTGCCGCGCTACACTTGGCATGCCTTTTCCCTTGTCAGTGTCCCTGGAGCTCTGGGCTGTGTGGTTTTCTGAACCCTAACCCTAGGCTCAGCCCTAACCCTAACCCTAGGCTCTGCCTAAGGGGCAGCATTGGGCTGAGGCCAGTTCCAATTGGGAAAACGAGAAGGCTTCATGTTTGGGGCAGTGCCGCGCTACACTTGGAATGCATTTCGCATCGCCAGTGGTGCTGAATCTCTGGGCTGTGTAGTTTTCATAACCCTAAGCCTAGGCTCAACCCTAACCCTAACCCTAGACTCAGCCTAAGAAACAGCACTGGGCTGAAGTGAGTACCAGTTGGGAAAAGACGAAGGCTGCAAGGCTCAGGCAGTGTTGCGCTTCCTTTGGCATGCCTTTATGATTGTCAGTGTCCCTGGAGCTCTGGGCTCTGTGGTTCTCTGAACCCTAACCCTAGGCTCAACCCTAACCCTAGCTTCAGCATAAGAAAAAGCATTGGACTGATGGGAGTTCCAAAAAGGAACAGCGGATGGCTTCATGTTTGGGGCAGTGCCGCGCTACACTTGGCATGCCTTTTCCCTTGTCAGTGTCCCTGGAGCTCTGGGCTGTGTGGTTTTCTGAACCCTAACCCTAGGCTCAGCCCTAACCCTAACCCTAGGCTCTGCCTAAGGGGCAGCATTGGGCTGAGGCCAGTTCCAATTGGGAAAACGAGAATTCTTCATGTTTGAAGCAGTGCCGCGCTACGCTTGGAATGCCTTTCGCATCGCCAGTGGTGCTGAATCTCCGGGCTGTGTAGTTTTCATAACCCTAAGCCTAGGCTCAACCCTAACCCTAACCCTAGACTCAGCCTAAGAAACAGCACTGGGCTGAAGTGAGTACCAGTTGGGAAAAGACGAAGGCTGCAAGGCTCAGGCAGTGTTGTGCTTCCTTTGGCATGCCTTTATGATTGTCAGTGTCCCTGGAGCTCTGGGCTCTGTGGTTTTCTGAACCCTAACCCTAGGCTCAACCCTAACCCTAGCTTCAGCATAAGAAAAAGCATTGGACTGATGGGAGTTCCAAAAAGGAACAGCGGATGGCTTCATGTTTGGGGCAGTGCCGCGCTACACTTGGCATGCCTTTTCCCTTGTCAGTGTCCCTGGAGCTCTGGGCTGGGCGGTTTTCTGAATCCTAACCCTAGGCTCAACCCTAACCCTAACCCTAACCCTAAGCCTAGGCTCAGCCTAATAGGCAGCACTGGGCTGAGGCAAGTTCCTGGTTGGAAAAGACGAAGGCTGCAAGGCTCAGGCAGTGTTACGCTTCACTTGGCATGCCTTTTCCCTTGTCAGTGTCCCTGGAGCTCTGGGCTGTGTGGTTTTCTGGACCCTAACCCTAGGCTCAGCCCTAACCCTAACCCGAGGCTCTGCCTAAGGGGCAGCATTGGGCTGAGGCCAGTTCCAATTGGGAAAACGAGAAGGCTTCATGTTTGGGGCAGTGCCGCGCTACACTTGGAATGCATTTCACATCGCCAGTGGTGCTGAATCTCTGGGCTGTGTAGTTTTCAGAACCCTAAGCCTAGGCTCAACCCTAACCCTAACCCTAACCCTAGACTCAGCCTAAGAAACAGCACTGGGCTGAAGTGAGTACCAGTTGGGAAAAGACGAAGGCTGCAAGGCTCAGGCAGTGTTGTGCTTCCTTTGGCATGCCTTTTCCCTTGTCAGTGTCCCTGGAGCTCTGGGCTGTGTGGTTTTCTGAACCCTAACCCTAGGCTCAACCCTAACCCTAGCTTCAGCATAAGAAAAAGCATTGGACTGATGGGAGTTCCAAAAAGGAACAGCGGATGGTTTCATGTTTGGGGCAGTGCCGCGCTACACTTGGCATGCCTTTTCCCTTGTCAGTGTCCCTGGAGCTCTGGGCTGGGCGGTTTTCTGAATCCTAACCCTAGGCTCAACCCTAACCCTAACCCTAAGCCTAGGCTCAGCCTAAGAGGCAGCATTAGGATGACGCACGTTCCAATTGAGAAAACACGAAGGCTGCATGTTTGGGGCAGTGCCGTGCTGCACTTGGCATGCCTTTAGCTTTGTCAGCGTCCCTGGAGCTCTGGGCTGTGTGGTTTTCTGAACCCTAACCCGAGGCTCAGCCCTAACCCTAACCCTAGCCTCCGCCTGAGAAAAAGCATTGGACTGATGCGAGTTGCAAAAAGGAACAGCGGATGGCTTCATGTTTGGGGCAGTGCCGCGCTACACTTGGCATGCCTTTTCCCTTGTCAGTGTCCCTGGAGCTCTGGGCTGTGTGGTTTTCTGAACCCTAACCCTAGGCTCAGCCCTAACCCTAACCCTAGGCTCTGCCTAAGGGGCAGCATTGGGCTGAGGCCAGTTCCAATTGGGAAAACGAGAAGGCTTCATGTTTGGGGCAGTGCCGCGCTACACTTGGAATGCATTTCGCATCGCCAGTGGTGCTGAATCTCTGGGCTGTGTAGTTTTCATAACCCTAAGCCTAGGCTCAACCCTAACCCTAACCCTAGACTCAGCCTAAGAAACAGCACTGGGCTGAAGTGAGTACCAGTTGGGAAAAGACGAAGGCTGCAAGGCTCAGGCAGTGTTGCGCTTCCTTTGGCATGCCTTTATGATTGTCAGTGTCCCTGGAGCTCTGGGCTCTGTGGTTCTCTGAACCCTAACCCTAGGCTCAACCCTAACCCTAGCTTCAGCATAAGAAAAAGCATTGGACTGATGGGAGTTCCAAAAAGGAACAGCGGATGGCTTCATGTTTGGGGCAGTGCCGCGCTACACTTGGCATGCCTTTTCCCTTGTCAGTGTCCCTGGAGCTCTGGGCTGGGCGGTTTTCTGAACCCTAACCCTAAGCTCAACCCTAACCCTAACCCTAACCCTAGGCTCAGCCTAAGAGGCAGCATTAGGATGACGCATGTTCCAATTGAGAAAACACGAAGGCTGCATGTTTGGGGCAGTGCCGTGCTGCACTTGGCATGCCTTTAGCTTTGTCAGCGTCCCTGGAGCTCTGGGCTGTGTGGTTTTCTGAACCCTAACCCTAGGCTCAGCCCTAACCCTAGCTTCAGCATAAGAAAAAGCATTGGACTGATGGGAGTTCCAAAAAGGAACAGCGGATGGCTTCATGTTTGGGGCAGTGCCGCGCTACACTTGGCATGCCTTTTCCCTTGTCAGTGTCCCTGGAGCTCTGGGCTGGGCGGTTTTCTGAACTCGAACCCTAGGCTCAACCCTAACCCTAACCCTAAGCCTAGGCTCAGCCTCAGAGGCAGCACTGGGCTGAGGCAAGTTCCAGGCTGGAAAAGACGAAGGCTGCAAGGCTCAGGCAGTGTTACGCTTCACTTGGCATGCCTTTTCCCTTGTCAGTGTCCCTGGAGCTCTGGGCTGTGTGGTTTTCTGGACCCTAACCCTAGGCTCAGCCCTAACCCTAACCCTAGGCTCTGCCTAAGGGGCAGCATTGGGCATAGGCCAGTTCCAATTGGGAAAACGAGAAGGCTTCATGTTTGGGGCAGTGCCGCGCTACACTTGGAATGCATTTCGCATCGCCAGTGGTGCTGAATCTCTGGGCTGTGTAGTTTTCAGAACCCTAAGCCTAGGCTCAACCCTAACCCTAACCCTAACCCTAGACTCAGCCTAAGAAACAGCACTGGGCTGAAGTGAGTACCAGTTGGGAAAAGACGAAGGCTGCAAGGCTCAGGCAGTGTTGCGCTTCCTTTGGCATGCCTTTATGATTGTCAGTGTCCCTGGAGCTCTGGGCTCTGTGGTTTTCTGAACCCTAACCCTAGGCGCAACCCTAACCCTAGCTTCAGCATAAGAAAAAGCATTGGACTGATGGGAGTTCCAAAAAGGAACAGCGGATGGCTTCATGTTTGGGGCAGTGCCGCGCTACACTTGGCATGCCTTTTCCCTTGTCAGTGTCCCTGGAGCTCTGGGCTGGGCGGTTTTCTGAACCCTAACCCTAAGCTCAACCCTAACCCTAACCCTAACCCTAGGCTCAGCCTAAGAGGCAGCATTAGGATGACGCATGTTCCAATTGAGAAAACACGAAGGCTGCATGTTTGGGGCAGTGCCGTGCTGCACTTGGCATGCCTTTAGCTTTGTCAGCGTCCCTGGAGCTCTGGGCTGTGTGGTTTTCTGAACCCTAACCCTAGGCTCAGCCCTAACCCTAGCTTCAGCATAAGAAAAAGCATTGGACTGATGGGAGTTCCAAAAAGGAACAGCGGATGGCTTCATGTTTGGGGCAGTGCCGCGCTACACTTGGCATGCCTTTTCCCTTGTCAGTGTCCCTGGAGCTCTGGGCTGGGCGGTTTTCTGAACTCGAACCCTAGGCTCAACCCTAACCCTAACCCTAAGCCTAGGCTCAGCCTCAGAGGCAGCACTGGGCTGAGGCAAGTTCCAGGCTGGAAAAGACGAAGGCTGCAAGGCTCAGGCAGTGTTACGCTTCACTTGGCATGCCTTTTCCCTTGTCAGTGTCCCTGGAGCTCTGGGCTGTGTGGTTTTCTGGACCCTAACCCTAGGCTCAGCCCTAACCCTAACCCTAGGCTCTGCCTAAGGGGCAGCATTGGGCTGAGGCCAGTTCCAATTGGGAAAACGAGAAGGCTTCATGTTTGGGGCAGTGCCGCGCTACACTTGGAATGCATTTCGCATCGCCAGTGGTGCTGAATCTCTGGGCTGTGTAGTTTTCAGAACCCTAAGCCTAGGCTCAACCCTAACCCTAACCCTAACCCTAACCCTAGACTCAGCCTAAGAAACAGCACTGGGCTGAAGTGAGTACCAGTTGGGAAAAGACGAAGGCTGCAAGGCTCAGGCAGTGTTGCGCTTCCTTTGGCATGCCTTTATGATTGTCAGTGTCCCTGGAGCTCTGGGCTCTGTGGTTTTCTGAACCCTAACCCTAGGCGCAACCCTAACCCTAGCTTCAGCATAAGAAAAAGCATTGGACTGATGGGAGTTCCAAAAAGGAACAGCGGATGGCTTCATGTTTGGGGCAGTGCCGCGCTACACTTGGCATGCCTTTTCCCTTGTCAGTGTCCCTGGAGCTCTGGGCTGGGCGGTTTTCTGAACCCTAACCCTAAGCTCAACCCTAACCCTAACCCTAACCCTAGGCTCAGCCTAAGAGGCAGCATTAGGATGACGCATGTTCCAATTGAGAAAACACGAAGGCTGCATGTTTGGGGCAGTGCCGTGCTGCACTTGGCATGCCTTTAGCTTTGTCAGCGTCCCTGGAGCTCTGGGCTGTGTGGTTTTCTGAACCCTAACCCTAGGCTCAGCCCTAACCCTAGCTTCAGCATAAGAAAAAGCATTGGACTGATGGGAGTTCCAAAAAGGAACAGCGGATGGCTTCATGTTTGGGGCAGTGCCGCGCTACACTTGGCATGCCTTTTCCCTTGTCAGTGTCCCTGGAGCTCTGGGCTGGGCGGTTTTCTGAACTCGAACCCTAGGCTCAACCCTAACCCTAACCCTAAGCCTAGGCTCAGCCTCAGAGGCAGCACTGGGCTGAGGCAAGTTCCAGGCTGGAAAAGACGAAGGCTGCAAGGCTCAGGCAGTGTTACGCTTCACTTGGCATGCCTTTTCCCTTGTCAGTGTCCCTGGAGCTCTGGGCTGTGTGGTTTTCTGGACCCTAACCCTAGGCTCAGCCCTAACCCTAACCCTAGGCTCTGCCTAAGGGGCAGCATTGGGCTGAGGCCAGTTCCAATTGGGAAAACGAGAAGGCTTCATGTTTGGGGCAGTGCCGCGCCACACTTGGAATGCATTTCGCATCGCCAGTGGTGCTGAATCTCTGGGCTGTGTAGTTTTCAGAACCCTAAGCCTAGGCTCAACCCTAACCCTAACCCTAACCCTAACCCTAGACTCAGCCTAAGAAACAGCACTGGGCTGAAGTGAGTACCAGTTGGGAAAAGACGAAGGCTGCAAGGCTCAGGCAGTGTTGTGCTTCCTTTGGCATGCCTTTATGATTGTCAGTGTCCCTGGAGCTCTGGGCTCTGTGGTTTTCTGAACCCTAACCCTAGGCTCAACCCTAACCCTAGCTTCAGCATAAGAAAAAGCATTGGACTGATGGGAGTTCCAAAAAGGAACAGCGGATGGCTTCATGTTTGGGGCAGTGCCGCGCTACACTTGGCATGCCTTTTCCCTTGTCAGTGTCCCTGGAGCTCTGGGCTGGGCGGTTTTCTGAACCCTAACCCTAGGCTCAACCCTAACCCTAACCCTAACCCTAGGCTCAGCCTAAGAGGCAGCATTAGGATGACGCATGTTCCAATTGAGAAAACACGAAGGCTGCATGTTTGGGGCAGTGCCGTGCTGCACTTGGCATGCCTTTAGCTTTGTCAGCATCCCTGGAGCTCTGGGCTGTGTGGTTTTCTGAACCCTAACCCTAGGCTCAGCCCTAACCCTAGCTTCAGCATAAGAAAAAGCATTGGACTGATGCGAGTTCCAATCAGGAACAGCGGATGGCTTCATGTTTGGGGCAGTGCCAGCGCTACAGTTGGCATGCCTTCTGCCTTTTCAGTGTCCCTGGAGCTCTGGGTTGAGCGGTTTTCTGAACTCGAACCCTAGGCTCAACCCTCACCCTAACCCTAAGCCTAGGCTCAGCCTAAGAGGCAGCACTGGGCTGAGGCAAGTTCCAGGTTGGAAAAGACGAAGGCTGCAAGGCTCAGGCAGTGTTGCGCTTCCTTTGGCATGCCTTTATGATTGTCAGTGTCCCTGGAGCTCTGGGCTGTGTGGTTTTCTGGACCCTAACCCTAGGCTCAACCCTAACCCTAGCTTCAGCATAAGAAAAAGCATTGGACTGATGGGAGTTCCAAAAAGGAACAGCGGATGGCTTCATGTTTGGGGCAGTGCCGCGCTACACTTGGCATGCCTTTTCCCTTGTCAGTGTCCCTGGAGCTCTGGGCTGGGCGGTTTTCTGAACTCGAACCCTAGGCTCAACCCTAACCCTAACCCTAAGCCTAAGCTCAGCCTCAGAGGCAGCACTTGCCTGAGGCAAGTTCCAGGCTGGAAAAGACGAAGGCTGCAAGGCTCAGGCAGTGTTACGCTTCACTTGGCATGCCTTTTCCCTTGTCAGTGTCCCTGGAGCTCTGGGCTGTGTGGTTTTCTGGACCCTAACCCTAGGCTCAGCCCTAACCCTAACCCTAGGCTCTGCCTAAGGGGCAGCATTGGGCTGAGGCCAGTTCCAATTGGGAAAACGAGAAGGCTTCATGTTTGGGGCAGTGCCGCGCTACACTTGGAATGCATTTCACATCGCCAGTGGTGCTGAATCTCTGGGCTGTGTAGTTTTCAGAACCCTAAGCCTAGGCTCAACCCTAACCCTAACCCTAACCCTAGACTCAGCCTAAGAAACAGCACTGGGCTGAAGTGAGTACCAGTTGGGAAAAGACGAAGGCTGCAAGGCTCAGGCAGTGTTACGCTTCACTTGGCATGCCTTTTCCCTTGGCAGTGTCCCTGGAGCTCTGGGCTCTGTGGTTTTCTGAACCCTAACCCTAGGCTCAACCCTAACCCTAGCTTCAGCATAAGAAAAAGCATTGGACTGATGGGAGTTCCAAAAAGGAACAGCGGATGGCTTCATGTTTGGGGCAGTGCCGCGCTACACTTGGCATGCCTTTTCCCTTGTCAGTGTCCCTGGAGCTCTGGGCTGGGCGGTTTTCTGAATCCTAACCCTAGGCTCAACCCTAACCCTAACCCTAACCCTAAGCCTAGGCTCAGCCTAATAGGCAGCACTGGGCTGAGGCAAGTTCCTGGCTGGAAAAGACGAAGGCTGCAAGGCTCAGGCAGTGTTACGCTTCACTTGGCATGCCTTTTCCCTTGTCAGTGTCCCTGGAGCTCTGGGCTGTGTGGTTCTCTGAACCCTAACCCTAGGCTCAACCCTAACCCTAGCTTCAGCATAAGAAAAAGCATTGGACTGATGGGAGTTCCAAAAAGGAACAGCGGATGGCTTCATGTTTGGGGCAGTGCCGCGCTACACTTGGCATGCCTTTTCCCTTGTCAGTGTCCCTGGAGCTCTGGGCTGGGCGGTTTTCTGAACCCTAACCCTAGGCTCAGCCCTAACCCTAACCCTAGGCTCTGCCTAAGGGGCAGCATTGGGCTGAGGCCAGTTCCAATTGGGAAAACGAGAAGGCTTCATGTTTGGGGCAGTGCCGCGCTACACTTGGAATGCATTTCGCATCGCCAGTGGTGCTGAATCTCTGGGCTGTGTAGTTTTCATAACCCTAAGCCTAGGCTCAACCCTAACCCTAACCCTAGACTCAGCCTAAGAAACAGCACTGGGCTGAAGTGAGTACCAGTTGGGAAAAGACGAAGGCTGCAAGGCTCAGGCAGTGTTGCGCTTCCTTTGGCATGCCTTTATGATTGTCAGTGTCCCTGGAGCTCTGGGCTCTGTGGTTTTCTGAACCCTAACCCTAGGCTCAACCCTAACCCTAGCTTCAGCATAAGAAAAAGCATTGGACTGATGGGAGTTCCAAAAAGGAACAGCGGATGGCTTCATGTTTGGGGCAGTGCCGCGCTACACTTGGCATGCCTTTTCCCTTGTCAGTGTCCCTGGAGCTCTGGGCTGGGCGGTTTTCTGAATCCTAACCCTAGGCTCAACCCTAACCCTAACCCTAACCCTAGGCTCAGCCTAAGAGGCAGCATTAGGATGACGCACATTCCAATTGAGAAAACACGAAGGCTGCATGTTTGGGGCAGTGCCGTGCTGCACTTGGCATGCCTTTAGCTTTGTCAGCGTCCCTGGAGCTCTGGGCTGTGTCGTTTTCTGAACTCGAACCCTAGGCTCAACCCTAACCCTAACCCTAAGCCTAGGCTCAGCCTCAGAGGCAGCACTGGGCTGAGGCAAGTTCCAGGCTGGAAAAGACGAAGGCTGCAAGGCTCAGGCAGTGTTACGCTTCACTTGGCATGCCTTCTCCCTTGTCAGTGTCCCTGGAGCTCTGGGCTGTGTGGTTTTCTGAACCCTAACCCTAGGCTCAGCCCTAACCCTAACCCTAGGCTCTGCCTAAGGGGCAGCATTGGGCTGAGGCCAGTTCCAATTGGGAAAACGAGAAGGCTTCATGTTTGGGGCAGTGCCGCGCTACACTTGGAATGCATTTCGCATCGCCAGTGGTGCTGAATCTCTGGGCTGTGTAGTTTTCAGAACCCAAAGCCTAGGCTCAACCCTAACCCTAACCCTAACCCTAGACTCAGCCTAAGAAACAGCACTGGGCTGAAGTGAGTACCAGTTGGGAAAAGACGAAGGCTGCAAGGCTCAGGCAGTGTTGTGCTTCACTTGGCATGCCTTTTCCCTTGGCAGTGTCCCTGGAGCTCTGGGCTCTGTGGTTTTCTGAACCCTAACCCTAGGCTCAACCCTAACCCTAGCTTCAGCATAAGAAAAAGCATTGGACTGATGGGAGTTCCAAAAAGGAACAGCGGATGGCTTCATGTTTGGGGCAGTGCCGCGCTACACTTGGCATGCCTTTTCCCTTGTCAGTGTCCCTGGAGCTCTGGGCTGGGCGGTTTTCTGAATCCTAACCCTAGGCTCAACCCTAACCCTAACCCTAACCCTAAGCCTAGGCTCAGCCTAATAGGCAGCACTGGGCTGAGGCAAGTTCCTGGTTGGAAAAGACGAAGGCTGCAAGGCTCAGGCAGTGTTACGCTTCACTTGGCATGCCTTTTCCCTTGTCAGTGTCCCTGGAGCTCTGGGCTGTGTGGTTTTCTGAACCCTAACCCTAGGCTCAGCCCTAACCCTAACCCTAGGCTCTGCCTAAGGGGCAGCATTGGGCTGAGGCCAGTTCCAATTGGGAAAACGAGAATTCTTCATGTTTGAAGCAGTGCCGCGCTACGCTTGGAATGCCTTTCGCATCGCCAGTGGTTCTGAATCTCCGGGCTGTGTAGTTTTCATAACCCTAAGCCTAGGCTCAACCCTAACCCTAACCCTAGACTCAGCCTAAGAAACAGCACTGGGCTGAAGTGAGTACCAGTTGGGAAAAGACGAAGGCTGCAAGGCTCAGGCAGTGTTACGCTTCACTTGGCATGCCTTTTCCCTTGGCAGTGTCCCTGGAGCTCTGGGCTCTGTGGTTTTCTGAACCCTAACCCTAGGCTCAACCCTAACCCTAGCTTCAGCATAAGAAAAAGCATTGGACTGATGGGAGTTCCAAAAAGGAACAGCGGATGGCTTCATGTTTGGGGCAGTGCCGCGCTACACTTGGCATGCCTTTTCCCTTGTCAGTGTCCCTGGAGCTCTGGGCTGGGCGGTTTTCTGAACTCGAACCCTAGGCTCAACCCTAACCCTAACCCTAAGCCTAAGCTCAGCCTCAGAGGCAGCACTGGGCTGAGGCAAGTTCCAGGCTGGAAAAGACGAAGGCTGCAAGGCTCAGGCAGTGTTACGCTTCACTTGGCATGCCTTTTCCCTTGTCAGTGTCCCTGGAGCTCTGGGCTGTGTGGTTTTCTGGACCCTAACCCTAGGCTCAGCCCTAACCCTAACCCTAGGCTCTGCCTAAGGGGCAGCATTGGGCTGAGGCCAGTTCCAATTGGGAAAACGAGAAGGCTTCATGTTTGGGGCAGTGCCGCGCTACACTTGGAATGCATTTCACATCGCCAGTGGTGCTGAATCTCTGGGCTGTGTAGTTTTCAGAACCCTAAGCCTAGGCTCAACCCTAACCCTAACCCTAACCCTAGACTCAGCCTAAGAAACAGCACTGGGCTGAAGTGAGTACCAGTTGGGAAAAGACGAAGGCTGCAAGGCTCAGGCAGTGTTGTGCTTCCTTTGGCATGCCTTTATGATTGTCAGTGTCCCTGGAGCTCTGGGCTCTGTGGTTTTCTGAACCCTAACCCTAGGCTCAACCCTAACCCTAGCTTCAGCATAAGAAAAAGCATTGGACTGATGGGAGTTCCAAAAAGGAACAGCGGATGGCTTCATGTTTGGGGCAGTGCCGCGCTACACTTGGCATGCCTTTTCCCTTGTCAGTGTCCCTGGAGCTCTGGGCTGGGCGGTTTTCTGAATCCTAACCCTAGGCTCAACCCTAACCCTAACCCTAACCCTAAGCCTAGGCTCAGCCTAATAGGCAGCACTGGGCTGAGGCAAGTTCCTGGTTGGAAAAGACGAAGGCTGCAAGGCTCAGGCAGTGTTACGCTTCACTTGGCATGCCTTTTCCCTTGTCAGTGTCCCTGGAGCTCTGGGCTGTGTGGTTTTCTGAACCCTAACCCTAGGCTCAGCCCTAACCCTAACCCTAGGCTCTGCCTAAGGGGCAGCATTGGGCTGAGGCCAGTTCCAATTGGGAAAACGAGAATTCTTCATGTTTGAAGCAGTGCCGCGCTACGCTTGGAATGCCTTTCGCATCGCCAGTGGTGCTGAATCTCCGGGCTGTGTAGTTTTCATAACCCTAAGCCTAGGCTCAACCCTAACCCTAACCCTAACCCTAGACTCAGCCTAAGAAACAGCACTGGGCTGAAGTGAGTACCAGTTGGGAAAAGACGAAGGCTGCAAGGCTCAGGCAGTGTTGTGCTTCCTTTGGCATGCCTTTATGATTGTCAGTGTCCCTGGAGCTCTGGGCTCTGTGGTTTTCTGAACCCTAACCCTAGGCTCAACCCTAACCCTAGCTTCAGCATAAGAAAAAGCATTGGACTGATGGGAGTTCCAAAAAGGAACAGCGGATGGCTTCATGTTTGGGGCAGTGCCGCGCTACACTTGGCATGCCTTTTCCCTTGTCAGTGTCCCTGGAGCTCTGGGCTGGGCGGTTTTCTGAATCCTAACCCTAGGCTCAACCCTAACCCTAACCCTAACCCTAAGCCTAGGCTCAGCCTAATAGGCAGCACTGGGCTGAGGCAAGTTCCTGGTTGGAAAAGACGAAGGCTGCAAGGCTCAGGCAGTGTTACGCTTCACTTGGCATGCCTTTTCCCTTGTCAGTGTCCCTGGAGCTCTGGGCTGTGTGGTTTTCTGAACCCTAACCCTAGGCTCAGCCCTAACCCTAACCCTAGGCTCTGCCTAAGGGGCAGCATTGGGCTGAGGCCAGTTCCAATTGGGAAAACGAGAATTCTTCATGTTTGAAGCAGTGCCGCGCTACGCTTGGAATGCCTTTCGCATCGCCAGTGGTGCTGAATCTCCGGGCTGTGTAGTTTTCATAACCCTAAGCCTAGGCTCAACCCTAACCCTAACCCTAGACTCAGCCTAAGAAACAGCACTGGGCTGAAGTGAGTACCAGTTGGGAAAAGACGAAGGCTGCAAGGCTCAGGCAGTGTTGTGCTTCCTTTGGCATGCCTTTATGATTGTCAGTGTCCCTGGAGCTCTGGGCTCTGTGGTTTTCTGAACCCTAACCCTAGGCTCAACCCTAACCCTAGCTTCAGCATAAGAAAAAGCATTGGACTGATGGGAGTTCCAAAAAGGAACAGCGGATGGCTTCATGTTTGGGGCAGTGCCGCGCTACACTTGGCATGCCTTTTCCCTTGTCAGTGTCCCTGGAGCTCTGGGCTGGGCGGTTTTCTGAATCCTAACCCTAGGCTCAACCCTAACCCTAACCCTAACCCTAAGCCTAGGCTCAGCCTAATAGGCAGCACTGGGCTGAGGCAAGTTCCTGGTTGGAAAAGACGAAGGCTGCAAGGCTCAGGCAGTGTTACGCTTCACTTGGCATGCCTTTTCCCTTGTCAGTGTCCCTGGAGCTCTGGGCTGTGTGGTTTTCTGGACCCTAACCCTAGGCTCAGCCCTAACCCTAACCCGAGGCTCTGCCTAAGGGGCAGCATTGGGCTGAGGCCAGTTCCAATTGGGAAAACGAGAAGGCTTCATGTTTGGGGCAGTGCCGCGCTACACTTGGAATGCATTTCACATCGCCAGTGGTGCTGAATCTCTGGGCTGTGTAGTTTTCAGAACCCTAAGCCTAGGCTCAACCCTAACCCTAACCCTAACCCTAGACTCAGCCTAAGAAACAGCACTGGGCTGAAGTGAGTACCAGTTGGGAAAAGACGAAGGCTGCAAGGCTCAGGCAGTGTTGTGCTTCCTTTGGCATGCCTTTTCCCTTGTCAGTGTCCCTGGAGCTCTGGGCTGTGTGGTTTTCTGAACCCTAACCCTAGGCTCAACCCTAACCCTAGCTTCAGCATAAGAAAAAGCATTGGACTGATGGGAGTTCCAAAAAGGAACAGCGGATGGTTTCATGTTTGGGGCAGTGCCGCGCTACACTTGGCATGCCTTTTCCCTTGTCAGTGTCCCTGGAGCTCTGGGCTGGGCGGTTTTCTGAATCCTAACCCTAGGCTCAACCCTAACCCTAACCCTAACCCTAGGCTCAGCCTAAGAGGCAGCATTAGGATGACGCACGTTCCAATTGAGAAAACACGAAGGCTGCATGTTTGGGGCAGTGCCGTGCTGCACTTGGCATGCCTTTAGCTTTGTCAGCGTCCCTGGAGCTCTGGGCTGTGTGGTTTTCTGAACCCTAACCCGAGGCTCAGCCCTAACCCTAACCCTAGCCTCCGCCTGAGAAAAAGCATTGGACTGATGCGAGTTCCAAAAAGGAACAGCGGATGGCTTCATGTTTGGGGCAGTGCCGCGCTACACTTGGCATGCCTTTTCCCTTGTCAGTGTCCCTGGAGCTCTGGGCTGTGTGGTTTTCTGAACCCTAACCCTAGGCTCAGCCCTAACCCTAACCCTAGGCTCTGCCTAAGGGGCAGCATTGGGCTGAGGCCAGTTCCAATTGGGAAAACGAGAAGGCTTCATGTTTGGGGCAGTGCCGCGCTACACTTGGAATGCATTTCGCATCGCCAGTGGTGCTGAATCTCTGGGCTGTGTAGTTTTCATAACCCTAAGCCTAGGCTCAACCCTAACCCTAACCCTAGACTCAGCCTAAGAAACAGCACTGGGCTGAAGTGAGTACCAGTTGGGAAAAGACGAAGGCTGCAAGGCTCAGGCAGTGTTGCGCTTCCTTTGGCATGCCTTTATGATTGTCAGTGTCCCTGGAGCTCTGGGCTCTGTGGTTCTCTGAACCCTAACCCTAGGCTCAACCCTAACCCTAGCTTCAGCATAAGAAAAAGCATTGGACTGATGGGAGTTCCAAAAAGGAACAGCGGATGGCTTCATGTTTGGGGCAGTGCCGCGCTACACTTGGCATGCCTTTTCCCTTGTCAGTGTCCCTGGAGCTCTGGGCTGGGCGGTTTTCTGAACCCTAACCCTAAGCTCAACCCTAACCCTAACCCTAACCCTAGGCTCAGCCTAAGAGGCAGCATTAGGATGACGCATGTTCCAATTGAGAAAACACGAAGGCTGCATGTTTGGGGCAGTGCCGTGCTGCACTTGGCATGCCTTTAGCTTTGTCAGCGTCCCTGGAGCTCTGGGCTGTGTGGTTTTCTGAACCCTAACCCTAGGCTCAGCCCTAACCCTAGCTTCAGCATAAGAAAAAGCATTGGACTGATGGGAGTTCCAAAAAGGAACAGCGGATGGCTTCATGTTTGGGGCAGTGCCGCGCTACACTTGGCATGCCTTTTCCCTTGTCAGTGTCCCTGGAGCTCTGGGCTGGGCGGTTTTCTGAACTCGAACCCTAGGCTCAACCCTAACCCTAACCCTAAGCCTAGGCTCAGCCTCAGAGGCAGCACTGGGCTGAGGCAAGTTCCAGGCTGGAAAAGACGAAGGCTGCAAGGCTCAGGCAGTGTTACGCTTCACTTGGCATGCCTTTTCCCTTGTCAGTGTCCCTGGAGCTCTGGGCTGTGTGGTTTTCTGGACCCTAACCCTAGGCTCAGCCCTAACCCTAACCCTAGGCTCTGCCTAAGGGGCAGCATTGGGCATAGGCCAGTTCCAATTGGGAAAACGAGAAGGCTTCATGTTTGGGGCAGTGCCGCGCTACACTTGGAATGCATTTCGCATCGCCAGTGGTGCTGAATCTCTGGGCTGTGTAGTTTTCAGAACCCTAAGCCTAGGCTCAACCCTAACCCTAACCCTAACCCTAGACTCAGCCTAAGAAACAGCACTGGGCTGAAGTGAGTACCAGTTGGGAAAAGACGAAGGCTGCAAGGCTCAGGCAGTGTTGCGCTTCCTTTGGCATGCCTTTATGATTGTCAGTGTCCCTGGAGCTCTGGGCTCTGTGGTTTTCTGAACCCTAACCCTAGGCGCAACCCTAACCCTAGCTTCAGCATAAGAAAAAGCATTGGACTGATGGGAGTTCCAAAAAGGAACAGCGGATGGCTTCATGTTTGGGGCAGTGCCGCGCTACACTTGGCATGCCTTTTCCCTTGTCAGTGTCCCTGGAGCTCTGGGCTGGGCGGTTTTCTGAACCCTAACCCTAAGCTCAACCCTAACCCTAACCCTAACCCTAGGCTCAGCCTAAGAGGCAGCATTAGGATGACGCATGTTCCAATTGAGAAAACACGAAGGCTGCATGTTTGGGGCAGTGCCGTGCTGCACTTGGCATGCCTTTAGCTTTGTCAGCGTCCCTGGAGCTCTGGGCTGTGTGGTTTTCTGAACCCTAACCCTAGGCTCAGCCCTAACCCTAGCTTCAGCATAAGAAAAAGCATTGGACTGATGGGAGTTCCAAAAAGGAACAGCGGATGGCTTCATGTTTGGGGCAGTGCCGCGCTACACTTGGCATGCCTTTTCCCTTGTCAGTGTCCCTGGAGCTCTGGGCTGGGCGGTTTTCTGAACTCGAACCCTAGGCTCAACCCTAACCCTAACCCTAAGCCTAGGCTCAGCCTCAGAGGCAGCACTGGGCTGAGGCAAGTTCCAGGCTGGAAAAGACGAAGGCTGCAAGGCTCAGGCAGTGTTACGCTTCACTTGGCATGCCTTTTCCCTTGTCAGTGTCCCTGGAGCTCTGGGCTGTGTGGTTTTCTGGACCCTAACCCTAGGCTCAGCCCTAACCCTAACCCTAGGCTCTGCCTAAGGGGCAGCATTGGGCTGAGGCCAGTTCCAATTGGGAAAACGAGAAGGCTTCATGTTTGGGGCAGTGCCGCGCCACACTTGGAATGCATTTCGCATCGCCAGTGGTGCTGAATCTCTGGGCTGTGTAGTTTTCAGAACCCTAAGCCTAGGCTCAACCCTAACCCTAACCCTAACCCTAACCCTAGACTCAGCCTAAGAAACAGCACTGGGCTGAAGTGAGTACCAGTTGGGAAAAGACGAAGGCTGCAAGGCTCAGGCAGTGTTGTGCTTCCTTTGGCATGCCTTTATGATTGTCAGTGTCCCTGGAGCTCTGGGCTCTGTGGTTTTCTGAACCCTAACCCTAGGCTCAACCCTAACCCTAGCTTCAGCATAAGAAAAAGCATTGGACTGATGGGAGTTCCAAAAAGGAACAGCGGATGGCTTCATGTTTGGGGCAGTGCCGCGCTACACTTGGCATGCCTTTTCCCTTGTCAGTGTCCCTGGAGCTCTGGGCTGGGCGGTTTTCTGAACCCTAACCCTAGGCTCAACCCTAACCCTAACCCTAACCCTAGGCTCAGCCTAAGAGGCAGCATTAGGATGACGCATGTTCCAATTGAGAAAACACGAAGGCTGCATGTTTGGGGCAGTGCCGTGCTGCACTTGGCATGCCTTTAGCTTTGTCAGCATCCCTGGAGCTCTGGGCTGTGTGGTTTTCTGAACCCTAACCCTAGGCTCAGCCCTAACCCTAGCTTCAGCATAAGAAAAAGCATTGGACTGATGCGAGTTCCAATCAGGAACAGCGGATGGCTTCATGTTTGGGGCAGTGCCAGCGCTACAGTTGGCATGCCTTCTGCCTTTTCAGTGTCCCTGGAGCTCTGGGTTGAGCGGTTTTCTGAACTCGAACCCTAGGCTCAACCCTCACCCTAACCCTAAGCCTAGGCTCAGCCTAAGAGGCAGCACTGGGCTGAGGCAAGTTCCAGGTTGGAAAAGACGAAGGCTGCAAGGCTCAGGCAGTGTTGCGCTTCCTTTGGCATGCCTTTATGATTGTCAGTGTCCCTGGAGCTCTGGGCTGTGTGGTTTTCTGGACCCTAACCCTAGGCTCAACCCTAACCCTAGCTTCAGCATAAGAAAAAGCATTGGACTGATGGGAGTTCCAAAAAGGAACAGCGGATGGCTTCATGTTTGGGGCAGTGCCGCGCTACACTTGGCATGCCTTTTCCCTTGTCAGTGTCCCTGGAGCTCTGGGCTGGGCGGTTTTCTGAACTCGAACCCTAGGCTCAACCCTAACCCTAACCCTAAGCCTAAGCTCAGCCTCAGAGGCAGCACTTGCCTGAGGCAAGTTCCAGGCTGGAAAAGACGAAGGCTGCAAGGCTCAGGCAGTGTTACGCTTCACTTGGCATGCCTTTTCCCTTGTCAGTGTCCCTGGAGCTCTGGGCTGTGTGGTTTTCTGGACCCTAACCCTAGGCTCAGCCCTAACCCTAACCCTAGGCTCTGCCTAAGGGGCAGCATTGGGCTGAGGCCAGTTCCAATTGGGAAAACGAGAAGGCTTCATGTTTGGGGCAGTGCCGCGCTACACTTGGAATGCATTTCACATCGCCAGTGGTGCTGAATCTCTGGGCTGTGTAGTTTTCAGAACCCTAAGCCTAGGCTCAACCCTAACCCTAACCCTAACCCTAGACTCAGCCTAAGAAACAGCACTGGGCTGAAGTGAGTACCAGTTGGGAAAAGACGAAGGCTGCAAGGCTCAGGCAGTGTTACGCTTCACTTGGCATGCCTTTTCCCTTGGCAGTGTCCCTGGAGCTCTGGGCTCTGTGGTTTTCTGAACCCTAACCCTAGGCTCAACCCTAACCCTAGCTTCAGCATAAGAAAAAGCATTGGACTGATGGGAGTTCCAAAAAGGAACAGCGGATGGCTTCATGTTTGGGGCAGTGCCGCGCTACACTTGGCATGCCTTTTCCCTTGTCAGTGTCCCTGGAGCTCTGGGCTGGGCGGTTTTCTGAATCCTAACCCTAGGCTCAACCCTAACCCTAACCCTAACCCTAAGCCTAGGCTCAGCCTAATAGGCAGCACTGGGCTGAGGCAAGTTCCTGGCTGGAAAAGACGAAGGCTGCAAGGCTCAGGCAGTGTTACGCTTCACTTGGCATGCCTTTTCCCTTGTCAGTGTCCCTGGAGCTCTGGGCTGTGTGGTTCTCTGAACCCTAACCCTAGGCTCAACCCTAACCCTAGCTTCAGCATAAGAAAAAGCATTGGACTGATGGGAGTTCCAAAAAGGAACAGCGGATGGCTTCATGTTTGGGGCAGTGCCGCGCTACACTTGGCATGCCTTTTCCCTTGTCAGTGTCCCTGGAGCTCTGGGCTGGGCGGTTTTCTGAACCCTAACCCTAGGCTCAGCCCTAACCCTAACCCTAGGCTCTGCCTAAGGGGCAGCATTGGGCTGAGGCCAGTTCCAATTGGGAAAACGAGAAGGCTTCATGTTTGGGGCAGTGCCGCGCTACACTTGGAATGCATTTCGCATCGCCAGTGGTGCTGAATCTCTGGGCTGTGTAGTTTTCATAACCCTAAGCCTAGGCTCAACCCTAACCCTAACCCTAGACTCAGCCTAAGAAACAGCACTGGGCTGAAGTGAGTACCAGTTGGGAAAAGACGAAGGCTGCAAGGCTCAGGCAGTGTTGCGCTTCCTTTGGCATGCCTTTATGATTGTCAGTGTCCCTGGAGCTCTGGGCTCTGTGGTTTTCTGAACCCTAACCCTAGGCTCAACCCTAACCCTAGCTTCAGCATAAGAAAAAGCATTGGACTGATGGGAGTTCCAAAAAGGAACAGCGGATGGCTTCATGTTTGGGGCAGTGCCGCGCTACACTTGGCATGCCTTTTCCCTTGTCAGTGTCCCTGGAGCTCTGGGCTGGGCGGTTTTCTGAATCCTAACCCTAGGCTCAACCCTAACCCTAACCCTAACCCTAGGCTCAGCCTAAGAGGCAGCATTAGGATGACGCACATTCCAATTGAGAAAACACGAAGGCTGCATGTTTGGGGCAGTGCCGTGCTGCACTTGGCATGCCTTTAGCTTTGTCAGCGTCCCTGGAGCTCTGGGCTGTGTCGTTTTCTGAACTCGAACCCTAGGCTCAACCCTAACCCTAACCCTAAGCCTAGGCTCAGCCTCAGAGGCAGCACTGGGCTGAGGCAAGTTCCAGGCTGGAAAAGACGAAGGCTGCAAGGCTCAGGCAGTGTTACGCTTCACTTGGCATGCCTTCTCCCTTGTCAGTGTCCCTGGAGCTCTGGGCTGTGTGGTTTTCTGAACCCTAACCCTAGGCTCAGCCCTAACCCTAACCCTAGGCTCTGCCTAAGGGGTAGCATTGGGCTGAGGCCAGTTCCAATTGGGAAAACGAGAAGGCTTCATGTTTGGGGCAGTGCCGCGCTACACTTGGAATGCATTTCGCATCGCCAGTGGTGCTGAATCTCTGGGCTGTGTAGTTTTCAGAACCCAAAGCCTAGGCTCAACCCTAACCCTAACCCTAACCCTAGACTCAGCCTAAGAAACAGCACTGGGCTGAAGTGAGTACCAGTTGGGAAAAGACGAAGGCTGCAAGGCTCAGGCAGTGTTGTGCTTCACTTGGCATGCCTTTTCCCTTGGCAGTGTCCCTGGAGCTCTGGGCTCTGTGGTTTTCTGAACCCTAACCCTAGGCTCAACCCTAACCCTAGCTTCAGCATAAGAAAAAGCATTGGACTGATGGGAGTTCCAAAAAGGAACAGCGGATGGCTTCATGTTTGGGGCAGTGCCGCGCTACACTTGGCATGCCTTTTCCCTTGTCAGTGTCCCTGGAGCTCTGGGCTGGGCGGTTTTCTGAATCCTAACCCTAGGCTCAACCCTAACCCTAACCCTAACCCTAAGCCTAGGCTCAGCCTAATAGGCAGCACTGGGCTGAGGCAAGTTCCTGGTTGGAAAAGACGAAGGCTGCAAGGCTCAGGCAGTGTTACGCTTCACTTGGCATGCCTTTTCCCTTGTCAGTGTCCCTGGAGCTCTGGGCTGTGTGGTTTTCTGAACCCTAACCCTAGGCTCAGCCCTAACCCTAACCCTAGGCTCTGCCTAAGGGGCAGCATTGGGCTGAGGCCAGTTCCAATTGGGAAAACGAGAATTCTTCATGTTTGAAGCAGTGCCGCGCTACGCTTGGAATGCCTTTCGCATCGCCAGTGGTTCTGAATCTCCGGGCTGTGTAGTTTTCATAACCCTAAGCCTAGGCTCAACCCTAACCCTAACCCTAGACTCAGCCTAAGAAACAGCACTGGGCTGAAGTGAGTACCAGTTGGGAAAAGACGAAGGCTGCAAGGCTCAGGCAGTGTTACGCTTCACTTGGCATGCCTTTTCCCTTGGCAGTGTCCCTGGAGCTCTGGGCTCTGTGGTTTTCTGAACCCTAACCCTAGGCTCAACCCTAACCCTAGCTTCAGCATAAGAAAAAGCATTGGACTGATGGGAGTTCCAAAAAGGAACAGCGGATGGCTTCATGTTTGGGGCAGTGCCGCGCTACACTTGGCATGCCTTTTCCCTTGTCAGTGTCCCTGGAGCTCTGGGCTGGGCGGTTTTCTGAACTCGAACCCTAGGCTCAACCCTAACCCTAACCCTAAGCCTAAGCTCAGCCTCAGAGGCAGCACTGGGCTGAGGCAAGTTCCAGGCTGGAAAAGACGAAGGCTGCAAGGCTCAGGCAGTGTTACGCTTCACTTGGCATGCCTTTTCCCTTGTCAGTGTCCCTGGAGCTCTGGGCTGTGTGGTTTTCTGGACCCTAACCCTAGGCTCAGCCCTAACCCTAACCCTAGGCTCTGCCTAAGGGGCAGCATTGGGCTGAGGCCAGTTCCAATTGGGAAAACGAGAAGGCTTCATGTTTGGGGCAGTGCCGCGCTACACTTGGAATGCATTTCACATCGCCAGTGGTGCTGAATCTCTGGGCTGTGTAGTTTTCAGAACCCTAAGCCTAGGCTCAACCCTAACCCTAACCCTAACCCTAGACTCAGCCTAAGAAACAGCACTGGGCTGAAGTGAGTACCAGTTGGGAAAAGACGAAGGCTGCAAGGCTCAGGCAGTGTTGTGCTTCCTTTGGCATGCCTTTATGATTGTCAGTGTCCCTGGAGCTCTGGGCTCTGTGGTTTTCTGAACCCTAACCCTAGGCTCAACCCTAACCCTAGCTTCAGCATAAGAAAAAGCATTGGACTGATGGGAGTTCCAAAAAGGAACAGCGGATGGCTTCATGTTTGGGGCAGTGCCGCGCTACACTTGGCATGCCTTTTCCCTTGTCAGTGTCCCTGGAGCTCTGGGCTGGGCGGTTTTCTGAATCCTAACCCTAGGCTCAACCCTAACACTAACCCTAACCCTAAGCCTAGGCTCAGCCTAATAGGCAGCACTGGGCTGAGGCAAGTTCCTGGTTGGAAAAGACGAAGGCTGCAAGGCTCAGGCAGTGTTACGCTTCACTTGGCATGCCTTTTCCCTTGTCAGTGTCCCTGGAGCTCTGGGCTGTGTGGTTTTCTGAACCCTAACCCTAGGCTCAGCCCTAACCCTAACCCTAGGCTCTGCCTAAGGGGCAGCATTGGGCTGAGGCCAGTTCCAATTGGGAAAACGAGAATTCTTCATGTTTGAAGCAGTGCCGCGCTACGCTTGGAATGCCTTTCGCATCGCCAGTGGTGCTGAATCTCCGGGCTGTGTAGTTTTCATAACCCTAAGCCTAGGCTCAACCCTAACCCTAACCCTAGACTCAGCCTAAGAAACAGCACTGGGCTGAAGTGAGTACCAGTTGGGAAAAGACGAAGGCTGCAAGGCTCAGGCAGTGTTGTGCTTCCTTTGGCATGCCTTTATGATTGTCAGTGTCCCTGGAGCTCTGGGCTCTGTGGTTTTCTGAACCCTAACCCTAGGCTCAACCCTAACCCTAGCTTCAGCATAAGAAAAAGCATTGGACTGATGGGAGTTCCAAAAAGGAACAGCGGATGGCTTCATGTTTGGGGCAGTGCCGCGCTACACTTGGCATGCCTTTTCCCTTGTCAGTGTCCCTGGAGCTCTGGGCTGGGCGGTTTTCTGAACCCTAACCCTAGGCTCAACCCTAACCCTAACCCTAACCCTAGGCTCAGCCTAAGAGGCAGCATTAGGATGACGCATGTTCCAATTGAGAAAACACGAAGGCTGCATGTTTGGGGCAGTGCCGTGCTGCACTTGGCATGCCTTTAGCTTTGTCAGCGTCCCTGGAGCTCTGGGCTGTGTGGTTTTCTGAACCCTAACCCGAGGCTCAGCCCTAACCCTAACCCTAGCCTCTGCCTGAGAAAAAGCATTGGACTGATGCGAGTTCCAAAAAGGAACAGCGGATGGCTTCATGTTTGGGGCAGTGCCGCGCTACACTTGGCATGCCTTTTCCCTTGTCAGTGTCCCTGGAGCTCTGGGCTGTGTGGTTTTCTGAACCCTAACCCTAGGCTCAGCCCTAACCCTAACCCTAGGCTCTGCCTAAGGGGCAGCATTGGGCTGAGGCCAGTTCCAATTGGGAAAACGAGAAGGCTTCATGTTTGGGGCAGTGCCGCGCTACACTTGGAATGCATTTCGCATCGCCAGTGGTGCTGAATCTCTGGGCTGTGTAGTTTTCATAACCCTAAGCCTAGGCTCAACCCTAACCCTAACCCTAGACTCAGCCTAAGAAACAGCACTGGGCTGAAGTGAGTACCAGTTGGGAAAAGACGAAGGCTGCAAGGCTCAGGCAGTGTTGCGCTTCCTTTGGCATGCCTTTATGATTGTCAGTGTCCCTGGAGCTCTGGGCTCTGTGGTTTTCTGAACCCTAACCCTAGGCTCAACCCTAACCCTAGCTTCAGCATAAGAAAAAGCATTGGACTGATGGGAGTTCCAAAAAGGAACAGCGGATGGCTTCATGTTTGGGGCAGTGCCGCGCTACACTTGGCATGCCTTTTCCCTTGTCAGTGTCCCTGGAGCTCTGGGCTGGGCGGTTTTCTGAATCCTAACCCTAGGCTCAACCCTAACCCTAACCCTAACCCTAGGCTCAGCCTAAGAGGCAGCATTAGGATGACGCACATTCCAATTGAGAAAACACGAAGGCTGCATGTTTGGGGCAGTGCCGTGCTGCACTTGGCATGCCTTTAGCTTTGTCAGCGTCCCTGGAGCTCTGGGCTGTGTGGTTTTCTGAACTCGAACCCTAGGCTCAACCCTAACCCTAACCCTAAGCCTAGGCTCAGCCTCAGAGGCAGCACTGGGCTGAGGCAAGTTCCAGGCTGGAAAAGACGAAGGCTGCAAGGCTCAGGCAGTGTTACGCTTCACTTGGCATGCCTTCTCCCTTGTCAGTGTCCCTGGAGCTCTGGGCTGTGTGGTTTTCTGAACCCTAACCCTAGGCTCAGCCCTAACCCTAACCCTAGGCTCTGCCTAAGGGGTAGCATTGGGCTGAGGCCAGTTCCAATTGGGAAAACGAGAAGGCTTCATGTTTGGGGCAGTGCCGCGCTACACTTGGAATGCATTTCGCATCGCCAGTGGTGCTGAATCTCTGGGCTGTGTAGTTTTCAGAACCCTAAGCCTAGGCTCAACCCTAACCCTAACCCTAACCCTAGACTCAGCCTAAGAAACAGCACTGGGCTGAAGTGAGTACCAGTTGGGAAAAGACGAAGGCTGCAAGGCTCAGGCAGTGTTGTGCTTCCTTTGGCATGCCTTTTCCCTTGGCAGTGTCCCTGGAGCTCTGGGCTCTGTGGTTTTCTGAACCCTAACCCTAGGCTCAACCCTAACCCTAGCTTCAGCATAAGAAAAAGCATTGGACTGATGGGAGTTCCAAAAAGGAACAGCGGATGGCTTCATGTTTGGGGCAGTGCCGCGCTACACTTGGCATGCCTTTTCCCTTGTCAGTGTCCCTGGAGCTCTGGGCTGGGCGGTTTTCTGAATCCTAACCCTAGGCTCAACCCTAACCCTAACCCTAACCCTAAGCCTAGGCTCAGCCTAATAGGCAGCACTGGGCTGAGGCAAGTTCCTGGTTGGAAAAGACGAAGGCTGCAAGGCTCAGGCAGTGTTACGCTTCACTTGGCATGCCTTTTCCCTTGTCAGTGTCCCTGGAGCTCTGGGCTGTGTGGTTTTCTGAACCCTAACCCTAGGCTCAGCCCTAACCCTAACCCTAGGCTCTGCCTAAGGGGCAGCATTGGGCTGAGGCCAGTTCCAATTGGGAAAACGAGAATTCTTCATGTTTGAAGCAGTGCCGCGCTACGCTTGGAATGCCTTTCGCATCGCCAGTGGTGCTGAATCTCCGGGCTGTGTAGTTTTCATAACCCTAAGCCTAGGCTCAACCCTAACCCTAACCCTAGACTCAGCCTAAGAAACAGCACTGGGCTGAAGTGAGTACCAGTTGGGAAAAGACGAAGGCTGCAAGGCTCAGGCAGTGTTGTGCTTCCTTTGGCATGCCTTTATGATTGTCAGTGTCCCTGGAGCTCTGGGCTCTGTGGTTTTCTGAACCCTAACCCTAGGCTCAACCCTAACCCTAGCTTCAGCATAAGAAAAAGCATTGGACTGATGGGAGTTCCAAAAAGGAACAGCGGATGGCTTCATGTTTGGGGCAGTGCCGCGCTACACTTGGCATGCCTTTTCCCTTGTCAGTGTCCCTGGAGCTCTGGGCTGGGCGGTTTTCTGAATCCTAACCCTAGGCTCAACCCTAACCCTAACCCTAACCCTAAGCCTAGGCTCAGCCTAATAGGCAGCACTGGGCTGAGGCAAGTTCCTGGTTGGAAAAGACGAAGGCTGCAAGGCTCAGGCAGTGTTACGCTTCACTTGGCATGCCTTTTCCCTTGTCAGTGTCCCTGGAGCTCTGGGCTGTGTGGTTTTCTGGACCCTAACCCTAGGCTCAGCCCTAACCCTAACCCTAGGCTCTGCCTAAGGGGCAGCATTGGGCTGAGGCCAGTTCCAATTGGGAAAACGAGAAGGCTTCATGTTTGGGGCAGTGCCGCGCTACACTTGGAATGCATTTCGCATCGCCAGTGGTGCTGAATCTCTGGGCTGTGTAGTTTTCAGAACCCTAAGCCTAGGCTCAACCCTAACCCTAACCCTAACCCTAGACTCAGCCTAAGAAACAGCACTGGGCTGAAGTGAGTACCAGTTGGGAAAAGACGAAGGCTGCAAGGCTCAGGCAGTGTTGTGCTTCCTTTGGCATGCCTTTTCCCTTGGCAGTGTCCCTGGAGCTCTGGGCTCTGTGGTTTTCTGAACCCTAACCCTAGGCTCAACCCTAACCCTAGCTTCAGCATAAGAAAAAGCATTGGACTGATGGGAGTTCCAAAAAGGAACAGCGGATGGTTTCATGTTTGGGGCAGTGCCGCGCTACACTTGGCATGCCTTTTCCCTTGTCAGTGTCCCTGGAGCTCTGGGCTGGGCGGTTTTCTGAATCCTAACCCTAGGCTCAACCCTAACCCTAACCCTAACCCTAGGCTCAGCCTAAGAGGCAGCATTAGGATGACGCACGTTCCAATTGAGAAAACACGAAGGCTGCATGTTTGGGGCAGTGCCGTGCTGCACTTGGCATGCCTTTAGCTTTGTCAGCGTCCCTGGAGCTCTGGGCTGTGTGGTTTTCTGAACCCTAACCCGAGGCTCAGCCCTAACCCTAACCCTAGCCTCCGCCTGAGAAAAAGCATTGGACTGATGCGAGTTGCAAAAAGGAACAGCGGATGGCTTCATGTTTGGGGCAGTGCCGCGCTACACTTGGCATGCCTTTTCCCTTGTCAGTGTCCCTGGAGCTCTGGGCTGTGTGGTTTTCTGAACCCTAACCCTAGGCTCAGCCCTAACCCTAACCCTAGGCTCTGCCTAAGGGGCAGCATTGGGCTGAGGCCAGTTCCAATTGGGAAAACGAGAAGGCTTCATGTTTGGGGCAGTGCCGCGCTACACTTGGAATGCATTTCGCATCGCCAGTGGTGCTGAATCTCTGGGCTGTGTAGTTTTCATAACCCTAAGCCTAGGCTCAACCCTAACCCTAACCCTAGACTCAGCCTAAGAAACAGCACTGGGCTGAAGTGAGTACCAGTTGGGAAAAGACGAAGGCTGCAAGGCTCAGGCAGTGTTGCGCTTCCTTTGGCATGCCTTTATGATTGTCAGTGTCCCTGGAGCTCTGGGCTCTGTGGTTCTCTGAACCCTAACCCTAGGCTCAACCCTAACCCTAGCTTCAGCATAAGAAAAAGCATTGGACTGATGGGAGTTCCAAAAAGGAACAGCGGATGGCTTCATGTTTGGGGCAGTGCCGCGCTACACTTGGCATGCCTTTTCCCTTGTCAGTGTCCCTGGAGCTCTGGGCTGGGCGGTTTTCTGAATCCTAACCCTAGGCTCAACCCTAACCCTAACCCTAACCCTAGGCTCAGCCTAAGAGGCAGCATTAGGATGACGCACATTCCAATTGAGAAAACACGAAGGCTGCATGTTTGGGGCAGTGCCGTGCTGCACTTGGCATGCCTTTAGCTTTGTCAGCGTCCCTGGAGCTCTGGGCTGTGTGGTTTTCTGAACTCGAACCCTAGGCTCAACCCTAACCCTAACCCTAAGCCTAGGCTCAGCCTCAGAGGCAGCACTGGGCTGAGGCAAGTTCCAGGCTGGAAAAGACGAAGGCTGCAAGGCTCAGGCAGTGTTACGCTTCACTTGGCATGCCTTTTCCCTTGTCAGTGTCCCTGGAGCTCTGGGCTGTGTGGTTTTCTGGACCCTAACCCTAGGCTCAGCCCTAACCCTAACCCTAGGCTCTGCCTAAGGGGCAGCATTGGGCTGAGGCCAGTTCCAATTGGGAAAACGAGAAGGCTTCATGTTTGGGGCAGTGCCGCGCTACACTTGGAATGCCTTACGCATCGCCAGTGGTGCTGAATCTCTGGGCTGTGTAGTTTTCATAACCCTAAGCCTAGGCTCAACCCTAACCCTAACCCTAGACTCAGCCTAAGAAACAGCACTGGGCTGAAGTGAGTACCAGTTGGGAAAAGACGAAGGCTGCAAGGCTCAGGCAGTGTTGCGCTTCCTTTGGCATGCCTTTATGATTGTCAGTGTCCCTGGAGCTCTGGGCTCTGTGGTTTTCTGAACCCTAACCCTAGGCTCAACCCTAACCCTAGCTTCAGCATAAGAAAAAGCATTGGACTGATGGGAGTTCCAAAAAGGAACAGCGGATGGCTTCATGTTTGGGGCAGTGCCGCGCTACACTTGGCATGCCTTTTCCCTTGTCAGTGTCCCTGGAGCTCTGGGCTGGGCGGTTTTCTGAACCCTAACCCTAAGCTCAACCCTAACCCTAACCCTAACCCTAGGCTCAGCCTAAGAGGCAGCATTAGGATGACGCATGTTCCAATTGAGAAAACACGAAGGCTGCATGTTTGGGGCAGTGCCGTGCTGCACTTGGCATGCCTTTAGCTTTGTCAGCGTCCCTGGAGCTCTGGGCTGTGTGGTTTTCTGAACCCTAACCCTAGGCTCAGCCCTAACCCTAGCTTCAGCATAAGAAAAAGCATTGGACTGATGGGAGTTCCAAAAAGGAACAGCGGATGGCTTCATGTTTGGGGCAGTGCCGCGCTACACTTGGCATGCCTTTTCCCTTGTCAGTGTCCCTGGAGCTCTGGGCTGGGCGGTTTTCTGAACTCGAACCCTAGGCTCAACCCTAACCCTAACCCTAAGCCTAGGCTCAGCCTCAGAGGCAGCACTGGGCTGAGGCAAGTTCCAGGCTGGAAAAGACGAAGGCTGCAAGGCTCAGGCAGTGTTACGCTTCACTTGGCATGCCTTTTCCCTTGTCAGTGTCCCTGGAGCTCTGGGCTGTGTGGTTTTCTGGACCCTAACCCTAGGCTCAGCCCTAACCCTAACCCTAGGCTCTGCCTAAGGGGCAGCATTGGGCTGAGGCCAGTTCCAATTGGGAAAACGAGAAGGCTTCATGTTTGGGGCAGTGCCGCGCTACACTTGGAATGCCTTACGCATCGCCAGTGGTGCTGAATCTCTGGGCTGTGTAGTTTTCATAACCCTAAGCCTAGGCTCAACCCTAACCCTAACCCTAGACTCAGCCTAAGAAACAGCACTGGGCTGAAGTGAGTACCAGTTGGGAAAAGACGAAGGCTGCAAGGCTCAGGCAGTGTTGCGCTTCCTTTGGCATGCCTTTATGATTGTCAGTGTCCCTGGAGCTCTGGGCTCTGTGGTTTTCTGAACCCTAACCCTAGGCTCAACCCTAACCCTAGCTTCAGCATAAGAAAAAGCATTGGACTGATGGGAGTTCCAAAAAGGAACAGCGGATGGCTTCATGTTCGGGGCAGTGCCGCGCTACACTTGGCATGCCTTTTCCCTTGTCAGTGTCCCTGGAGCTCTGGGCTGGGCGGTTTTCTGAACCCTAACCCTAAGCTCAACCCTAACCCTAACCCTAACCCTAGGCTCAGCCTAAGAGGCAGCATTAGGATGACGCATGTTCCAATTGAGAAAACACGAAGGCTGCATGTTTGGGGCAGTGCCGTGCTGCACTTGGCATGCCTTTAGCTTTGTCAGCGTCCCTGGAGCTCTGGGCTGTGTGGTTTTCTGAACCCTAACCCTAGGCTCAGCCCTAACCCTAGCTTCAGCATAAGAAAAAGCATTGGACTGATGGGAGTTCCAAAAAGGAACAGCGGATGGCTTCATGTTTGGGGCAGTGCCGCGCTACACTTGGCATGCCTTTTCCCTTGTCAGTGTCCCTGGAGCTCTGGGCTGGGCGGTTTTCTGAACTCGAACCCTAGGCTCAACCCTAACCCTAACCCTAAGCCTAGGCTCAGCCTCAGAGGCAGCACTGGGCTGAGGCAAGTTCCAGGCTGGAAAAGACGAAGGCTGCAAGGCTCAGGCAGTGTTACGCTTCACTTGGCATGCCTTTTCCCTTGTCAGTGTCCCTGGAGCTCTGGGCTGTGTGGTTTTCTGGACCCTAACCCTAGGCTCAGCCCTAACCCTAACCCTAGGCTCTGCCTAAGGGGCAGCATTGGGCATAGGCCAGTTCCAATTGGGAAAACGAGAAGGCTTCATGTTTGGGGCAGTGCCGCGCTACACTTGGAATGCATTTCGCATCGCCAGTGGTGCTGAATCTCTGGGCTGTGTAGTTTTCAGAACCCTAAGCCTAGGCTCAACCCTAACCCTAACCCTAACCCTAGACTCAGCCTAAGAAACAGCACTGGGCTGAAGTGAGTACCAGTTGGGAAAAGACGAAGGCTGCAAGGCTCAGGCAGTGTTGCGCTTCCTTTGGCATGCCTTTATGATTGTCAGTGTCCCTGGAGCTCTGGGCTCTGTGGTTTTCTGAACCCTAACCCTAGGCTCAACCCTAACCCTAGCTTCAGCATAAGAAAAAGCATTGGACTGATGGGAGTTCCAAAAAGGAACAGCGGATGGCTTCATGTTTGGGGCAGTGCCGCGCTACACTTGGCATGCCTTTTCCCTTGTCAGTGTCCCTGGAGCTCTGGGCTGGGCGGTTTTCTGAACCCTAACCCTAAGCTCAACCCTAACCCTAACCCTAACCCTAGGCTCAGCCTAAGAGGCAGCATTAGGATGACGCATGTTCCAATTGAGAAAACACGAAGGCTGCATGTTTGGGGCAGTGCCGTGCTGCACTTGGCATGCCTTTAGCTTTGTCAGCGTCCCTGGAGCTCTGGGCTGTGTGGTTTTCTGAACCCTAACCCTAGGCTCAGCCCTAACCCTAGCTTCAGCATAAGAAAAAGCATTGGACTGATGGGAGTTCCAAAAAGGAACAGCGGATGGCTTCATGTTTGGGGCAGTGCCGCGCTACACTTGGCATGCCTTTTCCCTTGTCAGTGTCCCTGGAGCTCTGGGCTGGGCGGTTTTCTGAACTCGAACCCTAGGCTCAACCCTAACCCTAACCCTAAGCCTAGGCTCAGCCTCAGAGGCAGCACTGGGCTGAGGCAAGTTCCAGGCTGGAAAAGACGAAGGCTGCAAGGCTCAGGCAGTGTTACGCTTCACTTGGCATGCCTTTTCCCTTGTCAGTGTCCCTGGAGCTCTGGGCTGTGTGGTTTTCTGGACCCTAACCCTAGGCTCAGCCCTAACCCTAACCCTAGGCTCTGCCTAAGGGGCAGCATTGGGCATAGGCCAGTTCCAATTGGGAAAACGAGAAGGCTTCATGTTTGGGGCAGTGCCGCGCCACACTTGGAATGCATTTCGCATCGCCAGTGGTGCTGAATCTCTGGGCTGTGTAGTTTTCAGAACCCTAAGCCTAGGCTCAACCCTAACCCTAACCCTAACCCTAGACTCAGCCTAAGAAACAGCACTGGGCTGAAGTGAGTACCAGTTGGGAAAAGACGAAGGCTGCAAGGCTCAGGCAGTGTTGTGCTTCCTTTGGCATGCCTTTATGATTGTCAGTGTCCCTGGAGCTCTGGGCTCTGTGGTTTTCTGAACCCTAACCCTAGGCTCGACCCTAACCCTAGCTTCAGCATAAGAAAAAGCATTGGACTGATGGGAGTTCCAAAAAGGAACAGCGGATGGCTTCATGTTTGGGGCAGTGCCGCGCTACACTTGGCATGCCTTTTCCCTTGTCAGTGTCCCTGGAGCTCTGGGCTGGGCGGTTTTCTGAACCCTAACCGTAGGCTCAACCCTAACCCTAACCCTAACCCTAGGCTCAGCCTAAGCGGCAGCATTAGGATGACGCATGTTCCAATTGAGAAAACACGAAGGCTGCATGTTTGGGGCAGTGCCGTGCTGCACTTGGCATGCCTTTAGCTTTGTCAGCGTCCCTGGAGCTCTGGGCTGTGTGGTTTTCTGAACCCTAACCCTAGGCTCAACCCTAACCCTAGCTTCAGCATAAGAAAAAGCATTGGACTGATGCGAGTTCCAATCAGGAACAGCGGATGGCTTCATGTTTGGGGAGTGCCAGCGCTACAGTTGGCATGCCTTCTGCCTTTTCAGTGTCATGGAGCTCTGGGTTGAGCGGTTTTCTGAACTCGAACCCTAGGCTCAACCCTCACCCTAACCCTAAGCCTAGGCTCAGCCTAAGAGGCAGCACTGGGCTGAGGCAAGTGCCAGGTTGGAAAAGACGAAGTCTGCAAGGCTCAGGCAGTGTTGCGCTTCCTTTGGCATGCCTTTATGATTGTCAGTGTCCCTGGAGCTCTGGGCTGTGTGGTTTTCTGGACCCTAACCCTAGGCTCAACCCTAACCCTAGCTTCAGCATAAGAAAAAGCATTGGACTGATGGGAGTTCCAAAAAGGAACAGCGGATGGCTTCATGTTTGGGGCAGTGCCGCGCTACACTTGGCATGCCTTTTCCCTTGTCAGTGTCCCTGGAGCTCTGGGCTGGGCGGTTTTCTGAACTCGAACCCTAGGCTCAACCCTAACCCTAACCCTAAGCCTAGGCTCAGCCTCAGAGGCAGCACTGGGCTGAGGCAAGTTCCAGGCTGGAAAAGACGAAGGCTGCAAGGCTCAGGCAGTGTTACGCTTCACTTGGCATGCCTTTTCCCTTGTCAGTGTCCCTGGAGCTCTGGGCTGTGTGGTTTTCTGGACCCTAACCCTAGGCTCAGCCCTAACCCTAACCCTAGGCTCTGCCTAAGGGGCAGCATTGGGCTGAGGCCAGTTCCAATTGGGAAAACGAGAAGGCTTCATGTTTGGGGCAGTGCCGCGCTACACTTGGAATGCCTTACGCATCGCCAGTGGTGCTGAATCTCTGGGCTGTGTAGTTTTCATAACCCTAAGCCTAGGCTCAACCCTAACCCTAACCCTAGACTCAGCCTAAGAAACAGCACTGGGCTGAAGTGAGTACCAGTTGGGAAAAGACGAAGGCTGCAAGGCTCAGGCAGTGTTGCGCTTCCTTTGGCATGCCTTTATGATTGTCAGTGTCCCTGGAGCTCTGGGCTCTGTGGTTTTCTGAACCCTAACCCTAGGCTCAACCCTAACCCTAGCTTCAGCATAAGAAAAAGCATTGGACTGATGGGAGTTCCAAAAAGGAACAGCGGATGGCTTCATGTTTGGGGCAGTGCCGCGCTACACTTGGCATGCCTTTTCCCTTGTCAGTGTCCCTGGAGCTCTGGGCTGGGCGGTTTTCTGAACCCTAACCCTAAGCTCAACCCTAACCCTAACCCTAACCCTAGGCTCAGCCTAAGAGGCAGCATTAGGATGACGCATGTTCCAATTGAGAAAACACGAAGGCTGCATGTTTGGGGCAGTGCCGTGCTGCACTTGGCATGCCTTTAGCTTTGTCAGCGTCCCTGGAGCTCTGGGCTGTGTGGTTTTCTGAACCCTAACCCTAGGCTCAGCCCTAACCCTAGCTTCAGCATAAGAAAAAGCATTGGACTGATGGGAGTTCCAAAAAGGAACAGCGGATGGCTTCATGTTTGGGGCAGTGCCGCGCTACACTTGGCATGCCTTTTCCCTTGTCAGTGTCCCTGGAGCTCTGGGCTGGGCGGTTTTCTGAACTCGAACCCTAGGCTCAACCCTAACCCTAACCCTAAGCCTAGGCTCAGCCTCAGAGGCAGCACTGGGCTGAGGCAAGTTCCAGGCTGGAAAAGACGAAGGCTGCAAGGCTCAGGCAGTGTTACGCTTCACTTGGCATGCCTTTTCCCTTGTCAGTGTCCCTGGAGCTCTGGGCTGTGTGGTTTTCTGGACCCTAACCCTAGGCTCAGCCCTAACCCTAACCCTAGGCTCTGCCTAAGGGGCAGCATTGGGCATAGGCCAGTTCCAATTGGGAAAACGAGAAGGCTTCATGTTTGGGGCAGTGCCGCGCTACACTTGGAATGCATTTCGCATCGCCAGTGGTGCTGAATCTCTGGGCTGTGTAGTTTTCAGAACCCTAAGCCTAGGCTCAACCCTAACCCTAACCCTAACCCTAGACTCAGCCTAAGAAACAGCACTGGGCTGAAGTGAGTACCAGTTGGGAAAAGACGAAGGCTGCAAGGCTCAGGCAGTGTTGCGCTTCCTTTGGCATGCCTTTATGATTGTCAGTGTCCCTGGAGCTCTGGGCTCTGTGGTTTTCTGAACCCTAACCCTAGGCTCAACCCTAACCCTAGCTTCAGCATAAGAAAAAGCATTGGACTGATGGGAGTTCCAAAAAGGAACAGCGGATGGCTTCATGTTTGGGGCAGTGCCGCGCTACACTTGGCATGCCTTTTCCCTTGTCAGTGTCCCTGGAGCTCTGGGCTGGGCGGTTTTCTGAACCCTAACCCTAAGCTCAACCCTAACCCTAACCCTAACCCTAGGCTCAGCCTAAGAGGCAGCATTAGGATGACGCATGTTCCAATTGAGAAAACACGAAGGCTGCATGTTTGGGGCAGTGCCGTGCTGCACTTGGCATGCCTTTAGCTTTGTCAGCGTCCCTGGAGCTCTGGGCTGTGTGGTTTTCTGAACCCTAACCCTAGGCTCAGCCCTAACCCTAGCTTCAGCATAAGAAAAAGCATTGGACTGATGGGAGTTCCAAAAAGGAACAGCGGATGGCTTCATGTTTGGGGCAGTGCCGCGCTACACTTGGCATGCCTTTTCCCTTGTCAGTGTCCCTGGAGCTCTGGGCTGGGCGGTTTTCTGAACTCGAACCCTAGGCTCAACCCTAACCCTAACCCTAAGCCTAGGCTCAGCCTCAGAGGCAGCACTGGGCTGAGGCAAGTTCCAGGCTGGAAAAGACGAAGGCTGCAAGGCTCAGGCAGTGTTACGCTTCACTTGGCATGCCTTTTCCCTTGTCAGTGTCCCTGGAGCTCTGGGCTGTGTGGTTTTCTGGACCCTAACCCTAGGCTCAGCCCTAACCCTAACCCTAGGCTCTGCCTAAGGGGCAGCATTGGGCTGAGGCCAGTTCCAATTGGGAAAACGAGAAGGCTTCATGTTTGGGGCAGTGCCGCGCCACACTTGGAATGCATTTCGCATCGCCAGTGGTGCTGAATCTCTGGGCTGTGTAGTTTTCAGAACCCTAAGCCTAGGCTCAACCCTAACCCTAACCCTAACCCTAGACTCAGCCTAAGAAACAGCACTGGGCTGAAGTGAGTACCAGTTGGGAAAAGACGAAGGCTGCAAGGCTCAGGCAGTGTTGTGCTTCCTTTGGCATGCCTTTATGATTGTCAGTGTCCCTGGAGCTCTGGGCTCTGTGGTTTTCTGAACCCTAACCCTAGGCTCGACCCTAACCCTAGCTTCAGCATAAGAAAAAGCATTGGACTGATGGGAGTTCCAAAAAGGAACAGCGGATGGCTTCATGTTTGGGGCAGTGCCGCGCTACACTTGGCATGCCTTTTCCCTTGTCAGTGTCCCTGGAGCTCTGGGCTGGGCGGTTTTCTGAACCCTAACCCTAGGCTCAACCCTAACCCTAACCCTAACCCTAGGCTCAGCCTAAGCGGCAGCATTAGGATGACGCATGTTCCAATTGAGAAAACACGAAGGCTGCATGTTTGGGGCAGTGCCGTGCTGCACTTGGCATGCCTTTAGCTTTGTCAGCGTCCCTGGAGCTCTGGGCTGTGTGGTTTTCTGAACCCTAACCCTAGGCTCAACCCTAACCCTAGCTTCAGCATAAGAAAAAGCATTGGACTGATGCGAGTTCCAATCAGGAACAGCGGATGGCTTCATGTTTGGGGAGTGCCAGCGCTACAGTTGGCATGCCTTCTGCCTTTTCAGTGTCATGGAGCTCTGGGTTGAGCGGTTTTCTGAACTCGAACCCTAGGCTCAACCCTCACCCTAACCCTAAGCCTAGGCTCAGCCTAAGAGGCAGCACTGGGCTGAGGCAAGTGCCAGGTTGGAAAAGACGAAGTCTGCAAGGCTCAGGCAGTGTTGCGCTTCCTTTGGCATGCCTTTATGATTGTCAGTGTCCCTGGAGCTCTGGGCTGTGTGGTTTTCTGGACCCTAACCCTAGGCTCAACCCTAACCCTAGCTTCAGCATAAGAAAAAGCATTGGACTGATGGGAGTTCCAAAAAGGAACAGCGGATGGCTTCATGTTTGGGGCAGTGCCGCGCTACACTTGGCATGCCTTTTCCCTTGTCAGTGTCCCTGGAGCTCTGGGCTGGGCGGTTTTCTGAACTCGAACCCTAGGCTCAACCCTAACCCTAACCCTAAGCCTAGGCTCAGCCTCAGAGGCAGCACTGGGCTGAGGCAAGTTCCAGGCTGGAAAAGACGAAGGCTGCAAGGCTCAGGCAGTGTTACGCTTCACTTGGCATGCCTTTTCCCTTGTCAGTGTCCCTGGAGCTCTGGGCTGTGTGGTTTTCTGGACCCTAACCCTAGGCTCAGCCCTAACCCTAACCCTAGGCTCTGCCTAAGGGGCAGCATTGGGCTGAGGCCAGTTCCAATTGGGAAAACGAGAAGGCTTCATGTTTGGGGCAGTGCCGCGCTACACTTGGAATGCCTTACGCATCGCCAGTGGTGCTGAATCTCTGGGCTGTGTAGTTTTCATAACCCTAAGCCTAGGCTCAACCCTAACCCTAACCCTAGACTCAGCCTAAGAAACAGCACTGGGCTGAAGTGAGTACCAGTTGGGAAAAGACGAAGGCTGCAAGGCTCAGGCAGTGTTGCGCTTCCTTTGGCATGCCTTTATGATTGTCAGTGTCCCTGGAGCTCTGGGCTCTGTGGTTTTCTGAACCCTAACCCTAGGCTCAACCCTAACCCTAGCTTCAGCATAAGAAAAAGCATTGGACTGATGGGAGTTCCAAAAAGGAACAGCGGATGGCTTCATGTTCGGGGCAGTGCCGCGCTACACTTGGCATGCCTTTTCCCTTGTCAGTGTCCCTGGAGCTCTGGGCTGGGCGGTTTTCTGAACCCTAACCCTAAGCTCAACCCTAACCCTAACCCTAACCCTAGGCTCAGCCTAAGAGGCAGCATTAGGATGACGCATGTTCCAATTGAGAAAACACGAAGGCTGCATGTTTGGGGCAGTGCCGTGCTGCACTTGGCATGCCTTTAGCTTTGTCAGCGTCCCTGGAGCTCTGGGCTGTGTCGTTTTCTGAACTCGAACCCTAGGCTCAACCCTAACCCTAACCCTAAGCCTAGGCTCAGCCTCAGAGGCAGCACTGGGCTGAGGCAAGTTCCAGGCTGGAAAAGACGAAGGCTGCAAGGCTCAGGCAGTGTTACGCTTCACTTGGCATGCCTTCTCCCTTGTCAGTGTCCCTGGAGCTCTGGGCTGTGTGGTTTTCTGAACCCTAACCCTAGGCTCAGCCCTAACCCTAACCCTAGGCTCTGCCTAAGGGGTAGCATTGGGCTGAGGCCAGTTCCAATTGGGAAAACGAGAAGGCTTCATGTTTGGGGCAGTGCCGCGCTACACTTGGAATGCATTTCGCATCGCCAGTGGTGCTGAATCTCTGGGCTGTGTAGTTTTCAGAACCCTAAGCCTAGGCTCAACCCTAACCCTAACCCTAACCCTAGACTCAGCCTAAGAAACAGCACTGGGCTGAAGTGAGTACCAGTTGGGAAAAGACGAAGGCTGCAAGGCTCAGGCAGTGTTGTGCTTCACTTGGCATGCCTTTTCCCTTGGCAGTGTCCCTGGAGCTCTGGGCTCTGTGGTTTTCTGAACCCTAACCCTAGGCTCAACCCTAACCCTAGCTTCAGCATAAGAAAAAGCATTGGACTGATGGGAGTTCCAAAAAGGAACAGCGGATGGCTTCATGTTTGGGGCAGTGCCGCGCTACACTTGGCATGCCTTTTCCCTTGTCAGTGTCCCTGGAGCTCTGGGCTGGGCGGTTTTCTGAATCCTAACCCTAGGCTCAACCCTAACCCTAACCCTAACCCTAAGCCTAGGCTCAGCCTAATAGGCAGCACTGGGCTGAGGCAAGTTCCTGGTTGGAAAAGACGAAGGCTGCAAGGCTCAGGCAGTGTTACGCTTCACTTGGCATGCCTTTTCCCTTGTCAGTGTCCCTGGAGCTCTGGGCTGTGTGGTTTTCTGAACCCTAACCCTAGGCTCAGCCCTAACCCTAACCCTAGGCTCTGCCTAAGGGGCAGCATTGGGCTGAGGCCAGTTCCAATTGGGAAAACGAGAATTCTTCATGTTTGAAGCAGTGCCGCGCTACGTTTGGAATGCCTTTCGCATCGCCAGTGGTTCTGAATCTCCGGGCTGTGTAGTTTTCATAACCCTAAGCCTAGGCTCAACCCTAACCCTAACCCTAGACTCAGCCTAAGAAACAGCACTGGGCTGAAGTGAGTACCAGTTGGGAAAAGACGAAGGCTGCAAGGCTCAGGCAGTGTTGTGCTTCCTTTGGCATGCCTTTATGATTGTCAGTGTCCCTGGAGCTCTGGGCTCTGTGGTTTTCTGAACCCTAACCCTAGGCTCAACCCTAACCCTAGCTTCAGCATAAGAAAAAGCATTGGACTGATGGGAGTTCCAAAAAGGAACAGCGGATGGCTTCATGTTTGGGGCAGTGCCGCGCTACACTTGGCATGCCTTTTCCCTTGTCAGTGTCCCTGGAGCTCTGGGCTGGGCGGTTTTCTGAACTCGAACCCTAGGCTCAACCCTAACCCTAACCCTAAGCCTAAGCTCAGCCTCAGAGGCAGCACTGGGCTGAGGCAAGTTCCAGGCTGGAAAAGACGAAGGCTGCAAGGCTCAGGCAGTGTTACGCTTCACTTGGCATGCCTTTTCCCTTGTCAGTGTCCCTGGAGCTCTGGGCTGTGTGGTTTTCTGGACCCTAACCCTAGGCTCAGCCCTAACCCTAACCCTAGGCTCTGCCTAAGGGGCAGCATTGGGCTGAGGCCAGTTCCAATTGGGAAAACGAGAAGGCTTCATGTTTGGGGCAGTGCCGCGCTACACTTGGAATGCATTTCACATCGCCAGTGGTGCTGAATCTCTGGGCTGTGTAGTTTTCAGAACCCTAAGCCTAGGCTCAACCCTAACCCTAACCCTAACCCTAGACTCAGCCTAAGAAACAGCACTGGGCTGAAGTGAGTACCAGTTGGGAAAAGACGAAGGCTGCAAGGCTCAGGCAGTGTTGTGCTTCCTTTGGCATGCCTTTATGATTGTCAGTGTCCCTGGAGCTCTGGGCTCTGTGGTTTTCTGAACCCTAACCCTAGGCTCAACCCTAACCCTAGCTTCAGCATAAGAAAAAGCATTGGACTGATGGGAGTTCCAAAAAGGAACAGCGGATGGCTTCATGTTTGGGGCAGTGCCGCGCTACACTTGGCATGCCTTTTCCCTTGTCAGTGTCCCTGGAGCTCTGGGCTGGGCGGTTTTCTGAATCCTAACCCTAGGCTCAACCCTAACCCTAACCCTAACCCTAAGCCTAGGCTCAGCCTAATAGGCAGCACTGGGCTGAGGCAAGTTCCTGGTTGGAAAAGACGAAGGCTGCAAGGCTCAGGCAGTGTTACGCTTCACTTGGCATGCCTTTTCCCTTGTCAGTGTCCCTGGAGCTCTGGGCTGTGTGGTTTTCTGAACCCTAACCCTAGGCTCAGCCCTAACCCTAACCCTAGGCTCTGCCTAAGGGGCAGCATTGGGCTGAGGCCAGTTCCAATTGGGAAAACGAGAATTCTTCATGTTTGAAGCAGTGCCGCGCTACGCTTGGAATGCCTTTCGCATCGCCAGTGGTGCTGAATCTCCGGGCTGTGTAGTTTTCATAACCCTAAGCCTAGGCTCAACCCTAACCCTAACCCTAGACTCAGCCTAAGAAACAGCACTGGGCTGAAGTGAGTACCAGTTGGGAAAAGACGAAGGCTGCAAGGCTCAGGCAGTGTTGTGCTTCCTTTGGCATGCCTTTATGATTGTCAGTGTCCCTGGAGCTCTGGGCTCTGTGGTTTTCTGAACCCTAACCCTAGGCTCAACCCTAACCCTAGCTTCAGCATAAGAAAAAGCATTGGACTGATGGGAGTTCCAAAAAGGAACAGCGGATGGCTTCATGTTTGGGGCAGTGCCGCGCTACACTTGGCATGCCTTTTCCCTTGTCAGTGTCCCTGGAGCTCTGGGCTGGGCGGTTTTCTGAATCCTAACCCTAGGCTCAACCCTAACCCTAACCCTAACCCTAGGCTCAGCCTAAGAGGCAGCATTAGGATGACGCACGTTCCAATTGAGAAAACACGAAGGCTGCATGTTTGGGGCAGTGCCGTGCTGCACTTGGCATGCCTTTAGCTTTGTCAGCGTCCCTGGAGCTCTGGGCTGTGTGGTTTTCTGAACCCTAACCCGAGGCTCAGCCCTAACCCTAACCCTAGCCTCCGCCTGAGAAAAAGCATTGGACTGATGCGAGTTCCAAAAAGGAACAGCGGATGGCTTCATGTTTGGGGCAGTGCCGCGCTACACTTGGCATGCCTTTTCCCTTGTCAGTGTCCCTGGAGCTCTGGGCTGTGTGGTTTTCTGAACCCTAACCCTAGGCTCAGCCCTAACCCTAACCCTAGGCTCTGCCTAAGGGGCAGCATTGGGCTGAGGCCAGTTCCAATTGGGAAAACGAGAAGGCTTCATGTTTGGGGCAGTGCCGCGCTACACTTGGAATGCATTTCGCATCGCCAGTGGTGCTGAATCTCTGGGCTGTGTAGTTTTCATAACCCTAAGCCTAGGCTCAACCCTAACCCTAACCCTAGACTCAGCCTAAGAAACAGCACTGGGCTGAAGTGAGTACCAGTTGGGAAAAGACGAAGGCTGCAAGGCTCAGGCAGTGTTGCGCTTCCTTTGGCATGCCTTTATGATTGTCAGTGTCCCTGGAGCTCTGGGCTCTGTGGTTCTCTGAACCCTAACCCTAGGCTCAACCCTAACCCTAGCTTCAGCATAAGAAAAAGCATTGGACTGATGGGAGTTCCAAAAAGGAACAGCGGATGGCTTCATGTTTGGGGCAGTGCCGCGCTACACTTGGCATGCCTTTTCCCTTGTCAGTGTCCCTGGAGCTCTGGGCTGGGCGGTTTTCTGAACCCTAACCCTAAGCTCAACCCTAACCCTAACCCTAACCCTAGGCTCAGCCTAAGAGGCAGCATTAGGATGACGCATGTTCCAATTGAGAAAACACGAAGGCTGCATGTTTGGGGCAGTGCCGTGCTGCACTTGGCATGCCTTTAGCTTTGTCAGCGTCCCTGGAGCTCTGGGCTGTGTGGTTTTCTGAACCCTAACCCTAGGCTCAGCCCTAACCCTAGCTTCAGCATAAGAAAAAGCATTGGACTGATGGGAGTTCCAAAAAGGAACAGCGGATGGCTTCATGTTTGGGGCAGTGCCGCGCTACACTTGGCATGCCTTTTCCCTTGTCAGTGTCCCTGGAGCTCTGGGCTGGGCGGTTTTCTGAACTCGAACCCTAGGCTCAACCCTAACCCTAACCCTAAGCCTAGGCTCAGCCTCAGAGGCAGCACTGGGCTGAGGCAAGTTCCAGGCTGGAAAAGACGAAGGCTGCAAGGCTCAGGCAGTGTTACGCTTCACTTGGCATGCCTTTTCCCTTGTCAGTGTCCCTGGAGCTCTGGGCTGTGTGGTTTTCTGGACCCTAACCCTAGGCTCAGCCCTAACCCTAACCCGAGGCTCTGCCTAAGGGGCAGCATTGGGCTGAGGCCAGTTCCAATTGGGAAAACGAGAAGGCTTCATGTTTGGGGCAGTGCCGCCCTACACTTGGAATGCATTTCGCATCGCCAGTGGTGCTGAATCTCTGGGCTGTGTAGTTTTCAGAACCCTAAGCCTAGGCTCAACCCTAACCCTAACCCTAACCCTAGACTCAGCCTAAGAAACAGCACTGGGCTGAAGTGAGTACCAGTTGGGAAAAGACGAAGGCTGCAAGGCTCAGGCAGTGTTGCGCTTCCTTTGGCATGCCTTTATGATTGTCAGTGTCCCTGGAGCTCTGGGCTCTGTGGTTTTCTGAACCCTAACCCTAGGCGCAACCCTAACCCTAGCTTCAGCATAAGAAAAAGCATTGGACTGATGGGAGTTCCAAAAAGGAACAGCGGATGGCTTCATGTTTGGGGCAGTGCCGCGCTACACTTGGCATGCCTTTTCCCTTGTCAGTGTCCCTGGAGCTCTGGGCTGGGCGGTTTTCTGAACCCTAACCCTAAGCTCAACCCTAACCCTAACCCTAACCCTAGGCTCAGCCTAAGAGGCAGCATTAGGATGACGCATGTTCCAATTGAGAAAACACGAAGGCTGCATGTTTGGGGCAGTGCCGTGCTGCACTTGGCATGCCTTTAGCTTTGTCAGCGTCCCTGGAGCTCTGGGCTGTGTGGTTTTCTGAACCCTAACCCTAGGCTCAGCCCTAACCCTAGCTTCAGCATAAGAAAAAGCATTGGACTGATGGGAGTTCCAAAAAGGAACAGCGGATGGCTTCATGTTTGGGGCAGTGCCGCGCTACACTTGGCATGCCTTTTCCCTTGTCAGTGTCCCTGGAGCTCTGGGCTGGGCGGTTTTCTGAACTCGAACCCTAGGCTCAACCCTAACCCTAACCCTAAGCCTAGGCTCAGCCTCAGAGGCAGCACTGGGCTGAGGCAAGTTCCAGGCTGGAAAAGACGAAGGCTGCAAGGCTCAGGCAGTGTTACGCTTCACTTGGCATGCCTTTTCCCTTGTCAGTGTCCCTGGAGCTCTGGGCTGTGTGGTTTTCTGGACCCTAACCCTAGGCTCAGCCCTAACCCTAACCCTAGGCTCTGCCTAAGGGGCAGCATTGGGCTGAGGCCAGTTCCAATTGGGAAAACGAGAAGGCTTCATGTTTGGGGCAGTGCCGCGCCACACTTGGAATGCATTTCGCATCGCCAGTGGTGCTGAATCTCTGGGCTGTGTAGTTTTCAGAACCCTAAGCCTAGGCTCAACCCTAACCCTAACCCTAACCCTAGACTCAGCCTAAGAAACAGCACTGGGCTGAAGTGAGTACCAGTTGGGAAAAGACGAAGGCTGCAAGGCTCAGGCAGTGTTGTGCTTCCTTTGGCATGCCTTTATGATTGTCAGTGTCCCTGGAGCTCTGGGCTCTGTGGTTTTCTGAACCCTAACCCTAGGCTCGACCCTAACCCTAGCTTCAGCATAAGAAAAAGCATTGGACTGATGGGAGTTCCAAAAAGGAACAGCGGATGGCTTCATGTTTGGGGCAGTGCCGCGCTACACTTGGCATGCCTTTTCCCTTGTCAGTGTCCCTGGAGCTCTGGGCTGGGCGGTTTTCTGAACCCTAACCCTAGGCTCAACCCTAACCCTAGCTTCAGCATAAGAAAAAGCATTGGACTGATGCGAGTTCCAATCAGGAACAGCGGATGGCTTCATGTTTGGGGAGTGCCAGCGCTACAGTTGGCATGCCTTCTGCCTTTTCAGTGTCATGGAGCTCTGGGTTGAGCGGTTTTCTGAACTCGAACCCTAGGCTCAACCCTCACCCTAACCCTAAGCCTAGGCTCAGCCTAAGAGGCAGCACTGGGCTGAGGCAAGTGCCAGGTTGGAAAAGACGAAGTCTGCAAGGCTCAGGCAGTGTTGCGCTTCCTTTGGCATGCCTTTATGATTGTCAGTGTCCCTGGAGCTCTGGGCTGTGTGGTTTTCTGGACCCTAACCCTAGGCTCAACCCTAACCCTAGCTTCAGCATAAGAAAAAGCATTGGACTGATGGGAGTTCCAAAAAGGAACAGCGGATGGCTTCATGTTTGGGGCAGTGCCGCGCTACACTTGGCATGCCTTTTCCCTTGTCAGTGTCCCTGGAGCTCTGGGCTGGGCGGTTTTCTGAACTCGAACCCTAGGCTCAACCCTAACCCTAACCCTAAGCCTAGGCTCAGCCTCAGAGGCAGCACTGGGCTGAGGCAAGTTCCAGGCTGGAAAAGACGAAGGCTGCAAGGCTCAGGCAGTGTTACGCTTCACTTGGCATGCCTTTTCCCTTGTCAGTGTCCCTGGAGCTCTGGGCTGTGTGGTTTTCTGGACCCTAACCCTAGGCTCAGCCCTAACCCTAACCCTAGGCTCTGCCTAAGGGGCAGCATTGGGCTGAGGCCAGTTCCAATTGGGAAAACGAGAAGGCTTCATGTTTGGGGCAGTGCCGCGCTACACTTGGAATGCCTTACGCATCGCCAGTGGTGCTGAATCTCTGGGCTGTGTAGTTTTCATAACCCTAAGCCTAGGCTCAACCCTAACCCTAACCCTAGACTCAGCCTAAGAAACAGCACTGGGCTGAAGTGAGTACCAGTTGGGAAAAGACGAAGGCTGCAAGGCTCAGGCAGTGTTGCGCTTCCTTTGGCATGCCTTTATGATTGTCAGTGTCCCTGGAGCTCTGGGCTCTGTGGTTTTCTGAACCCTAACCCTAGGCTCAACCCTAACCCTAGCTTCAGCATAAGAAAAAGCATTGGACTGATGGGAGTTCCAAAAAGGAACAGCGGATGGCTTCATGTTCGGGGCAGTGCCGCGCTACACTTGGCATGCCTTTTCCCTTGTCAGTGTCCCTGGAGCTCTGGGCTGGGCGGTTTTCTGAACCCTAACCCTAAGCTCAACCCTAACCCTAACCCTAACCCTAGGCTCAGCCTAAGAGGCAGCATTAGGATGACGCATGTTCCAATTGAGAAAACACGAAGGCTGCATGTTTGGGGCAGTGCCGTGCTGCACTTGGCATGCCTTTAGCTTTGTCAGCGTCCCTGGAGCTCTGGGCTGTGTCGTTTTCTGAACTCGAACCCTAGGCTCAACCCTAACCCTAACCCTAAGCCTAGGCTCAGCCTCAGAGGCAGCACTGGGCTGAGGCAAGTTCCAGGCTGGAAAAGACGAAGGCTGCAAGGCTCAGGCAGTGTTACGCTTCACTTGGCATGCCTTCTCCCTTGTCAGTGTCCCTGGAGCTCTGGGCTGTGTGGTTTTCTGAACCCTAACCCTAGGCTCAGCCCTAACCCTAACCCTAGGCTCTGCCTAAGGGGTAGCATTGGGCTGAGGCCAGTTCCAATTGGGAAAACGAGAAGGCTTCATGTTTGGGGCAGTGCCGCGCTACACTTGGAATGCATTTCGCATCGCCAGTGGTGCTGAATCTCTGGGCTGTGTAGTTTTCAGAACCCTAAGCCTAGGCTCAACCCTAACCCTAACCCTAACCCTAGACTCAGCCTAAGAAACAGCACTGGGCTGAAGTGAGTACCAGTTGGGAAAAGACGAAGGCTGCAAGGCTCAGGCAGTGTTGTGCTTCACTTGGCATGCCTTTTCCCTTGGCAGTGTCCCTGGAGCTCTGGGCTCTGTGGTTTTCTGAACCCTAACCCTAGGCTCAACCCTAACCCTAGCTTCAGCATAAGAAAAAGCATTGGACTGATGGGAGTTCCAAAAAGGAACAGCGGATGGCTTCATGTTTGGGGCAGTGCCGCGCTACACTTGGCATGCCTTTTCCCTTGTCAGTGTCCCTGGAGCTCTGGGCTGGGCGGTTTTCTGAATCCTAACCCTAGGCTCAACCCTAACCCTAACCCTAACCCTAAGCCTAGGCTCAGCCTAATAGGCAGCACTGGGCTGAGGCAAGTTCCTGGTTGGAAAAGACGAAGGCTGCAAGGCTCAGGCAGTGTTACGCTTCACTTGGCATGCCTTTTCCCTTGTCAGTGTCCCTGGAGCTCTGGGCTGTGTGGTTTTCTGAACCCTAACCCTAGGCTCAGCCCTAACCCTAACCCTAGGCTCTGCCTAAGGGGCAGCATTGGGCTGAGGCCAGTTCCAATTGGGAAAACGAGAATTCTTCATGTTTGAAGCAGTGCCGCGCTACGTTTGGAATGCCTTTCGCATCGCCAGTGGTTCTGAATCTCCGGGCTGTGTAGTTTTCATAACCCTAAGCCTAGGCTCAACCCTAACCCTAACCCTAGACTCAGCCTAAGAAACAGCACTGGGCTGAAGTGAGTACCAGTTGGGAAAAGACGAAGGCTGCAAGGCTCAGGCAGTGTTGTGCTTCCTTTGGCATGCCTTTATGATTGTCAGTGTCCCTGGAGCTCTGGGCTCTGTGGTTTTCTGAACCCTAACCCTAGGCTCAACCCTAACCCTAGCTTCAGCATAAGAAAAAGCATTGGACTGATGGGAGTTCCAAAAAGGAACAGCGGATGGCTTCATGTTTGGGGCAGTGCCGCGCTACACTTGGCATGCCTTTTCCCTTGTCAGTGTCCCTGGAGCTCTGGGCTGGGCGGTTTTCTGAACTCGAACCCTAGGCTCAACCCTAACCCTAACCCTAAGCCTAAGCTCAGCCTCAGAGGCAGCACTGGGCTGAGGCAAGTTCCAGGCTGGAAAAGACGAAGGCTGCAAGGCTCAGGCAGTGTTACGCTTCACTTGGCATGCCTTTTCCCTTGTCAGTGTCCCTGGAGCTCTGGGCTGTGTGGTTTTCTGGACCCTAACCCTAGGCTCAGCCCTAACCCTAACCCTAGGCTCTGCCTAAGGGGCAGCATTGGGCTGAGGCCAGTTCCAATTGGGAAAACGAGAAGGCTTCATGTTTGGGGCAGTGCCGCGCTACACTTGGAATGCATTTCACATCGCCAGTGGTGCTGAATCTCTGGGCTGTGTAGTTTTCAGAACCCTAAGCCTAGGCTCAACCCTAACCCTAACCCTAACCCTAGACTCAGCCTAAGAAACAGCACTGGGCTGAAGTGAGTACCAGTTGGGAAAAGACGAAGGCTGCAAGGCTCAGGCAGTGTTGTGCTTCCTTTGGCATGCCTTTATGATTGTCAGTGTCCCTGGAGCTCTGGGCTCTGTGGTTTTCTGAACCCTAACCCTAGGCTCAACCCTAACCCTAGCTTCAGCATAAGAAAAAGCATTGGACTGATGGGAGTTCCAAAAAGGAACAGCGGATGGCTTCATGTTTGGGGCAGTGCCGCGCTACACTTGGCATGCCTTTTCCCTTGTCAGTGTCCCTGGAGCTCTGGGCTGGGCGGTTTTCTGAATCCTAACCCTAGGCTCAACCCTAACCCTAACCCTAACCCTAAGCCTAGGCTCAGCCTAATAGGCAGCACTGGGCTGAGGCAAGTTCCTGGTTGGAAAAGACGAAGGCTGCAAGGCTCAGGCAGTGTTACGCTTCACTTGGCATGCCTTTTCCCTTGTCAGTGTCCCTGGAGCTCTGGGCTGTGTGGTTTTCTGAACCCTAACCCTAGGCTCAGCCCTAACCCTAACCCTAGGCTCTGCCTAAGGGGCAGCATTGGGCTGAGGCCAGTTCCAATTGGGAAAACGAGAATTCTTCATGTTTGAAGCAGTGCCGCGCTACGCTTGGAATGCCTTTCGCATCGCCAGTGGTGCTGAATCTCCGGGCTGTGTAGTTTTCATAACCCTAAGCCTAGGCTCAACCCTAACCCTAACCCTAGACTCAGCCTAAGAAACAGCACTGGGCTGAAGTGAGTACCAGTTGGGAAAAGACGAAGGCTGCAAGGCTCAGGCAGTGTTGTGCTTCCTTTGGCATGCCTTTATGATTGTCAGTGTCCCTGGAGCTCTGGGCTCTGTGGTTTTCTGAACCCTAACCCTAGGCTCAACCCTAACCCTAGCTTCAGCATAAGAAAAAGCATTGGACTGATGGGAGTTCCAAAAAGGAACAGCGGATGGCTTCATGTTTGGGGCAGTGCCGCGCTACACTTGGCATGCCTTTTCCCTTGTCAGTGTCCCTGGAGCTCTGGGCTGGGCGGTTTTCTGAATCCTAACCCTAGGCTCAACCCTAACCCTAACCCTAACCCTAGGCTCAGCCTAAGAGGCAGCATTAGGATGACGCACGTTCCAATTGAGAAAACACGAAGGCTGCATGTTTGGGGCAGTGCCGTGCTGCACTTGGCATGCCTTTAGCTTTGTCAGCGTCCCTGGAGCTCTGGGCTGTGTGGTTTTCTGAACCCTAACCCGAGGCTCAGCCCTAACCCTAACCCTAGCCTCCGCCTGAGAAAAAGCATTGGACTGATGCGAGTTCCAAAAAGGAACAGCGGATGGCTTCATGTTTGGGGCAGTGCCGCGCTACACTTGGCATGCCTTTTCCCTTGTCAGTGTCCCTGGAGCTCTGGGCTGTGTGGTTTTCTGAACCCTAACCCTAGGCTCAGCCCTAACCCTAACCCTAGGCTCTGCCTAAGGGGCAGCATTGGGCTGAGGCCAGTTCCAATTGGGAAAACGAGAAGGCTTCATGTTTGGGGCAGTGCCGCGCTACACTTGGAATGCATTTCGCATCGCCAGTGGTGCTGAATCTCTGGGCTGTGTAGTTTTCATAACCCTAAGCCTAGGCTCAACCCTAACCCTAACCCTAGACTCAGCCTAAGAAACAGCACTGGGCTGAAGTGAGTACCAGTTGGGAAAAGACGAAGGCTGCAAGGCTCAGGCAGTGTTGCGCTTCCTTTGGCATGCCTTTATGATTGTCAGTGTCCCTGGAGCTCTGGGCTCTGTGGTTCTCTGAACCCTAACCCTAGGCTCAACCCTAACCCTAGCTTCAGCATAAGAAAAAGCATTGGACTGATGGGAGTTCCAAAAAGGAACAGCGGATGGCTTCATGTTTGGGGCAGTGCCGCGCTACACTTGGCATGCCTTTTCCCTTGTCAGTGTCCCTGGAGCTCTGGGCTGGGCGGTTTTCTGAACCCTAACCCTAAGCTCAACCCTAACCCTAACCCTAACCCTAGGCTCAGCCTAAGAGGCAGCATTAGGATGACGCATGTTCCAATTGAGAAAACACGAAGGCTGCATGTTTGGGGCAGTGCCGTGCTGCACTTGGCATGCCTTTAGCTTTGTCAGCGTCCCTGGAGCTCTGGGCTGTGTGGTTTTCTGAACCCTAACCCTAGGCTCAGCCCTAACCCTAGCTTCAGCATAAGAAAAAGCATTGGACTGATGGGAGTTCCAAAAAGGAACAGCGGATGGCTTCATGTTTGGGGCAGTGCCGCGCTACACTTGGCATGCCTTTTCCCTTGTCAGTGTCCCTGGAGCTCTGGGCTGGGCGGTTTTCTGAACTCGAACCCTAGGCTCAACCCTAACCCTAACCCTAAGCCTAGGCTCAGCCTCAGAGGCAGCACTGGGCTGAGGCAAGTTCCAGGCTGGAAAAGACGAAGGCTGCAAGGCTCAGGCAGTGTTACGCTTCACTTGGCATGCCTTTTCCCTTGTCAGTGTCCCTGGAGCTCTGGGCTGTGTGGTTTTCTGGACCCTAACCCTAGGCTCAGCCCTAACCCTAACCCTAGGCTCTGCCTAAGGGGCAGCATTGGGCATAGGCCAGTTCCAATTGGGAAAACGAGAAGGCTTCATGTTTGGGGCAGTGCCGCGCTACACTTGGAATGCATTTCGCATCGCCAGTGGTGCTGAATCTCTGGGCTGTGTAGTTTTCAGAACCCTAAGCCTAGGCTCAACCCTAACCCTAACCCTAACCCTAGACTCAGCCTAAGAAACAGCACTGGGCTGAAGTGAGTACCAGTTGGGAAAAGACGAAGGCTGCAAGGCTCAGGCAGTGTTGCGCTTCCTTTGGCATGCCTTTATGATTGTCAGTGTCCCTGGAGCTCTGGGCTCTGTGGTTTTCTGAACCCTAACCCTAGGCGCAACCCTAACCCTAGCTTCAGCATAAGAAAAAGCATTGGACCGATGGGAGTTCCAAAAAGGAACAGCGGATGGCTTCATGTTTGGGGCAGTGCCGCGCTACACTTGGCATGCCTTTTCCCTTGTCAGTGTCCCTGGAGCTCTGGGCTGGGCGGTTTTCTGAACCCTAACCCTAAGCTCAACCCTAACCCTAACCCTAACCCTAGGCTCAGCCTAAGAGGCAGCATTAGGATGACGCATGTTCCAATTGAGAAAACACGAAGGCTGCATGTTTGGGGCAGTGCTGTGCTGCACTTGGCATGCCTTTAGCTTTGTCAGCGTCCCTGGAGCTCTGGGCTGTGTGGTTTTCTGAACCCTAACCCTAGGCTCAGCCCTAACCCTAGCTTCAGCATAAGAAAAAGCATTGGACTGATGGGAGTTCCAAAAAGGAACAGCGGATGGCTTCATGTTTGGGGCAGTGCCGCGCTACACTTGGCATGCCTTTTCCCTTGTCAGTGTCCCTGGAGCTCTGGGCTGGGCGGTTTTCTGAACTCGAACCCTAGGCTCAACCCTAACCCTAACCCTAAGCCTAGGCTCAGCCTCAGAGGCAGCACTGGGCTGAGGCAAGTTCCAGGCTGGAAAAGACGAAGGCTGCAAGGCTCAGGCAGTGTTACGCTTCACTTGGCATGCCTTTTCCCTTGTCAGTGTCCCTGGAGCTCTGGGCTGTGTGGTTTTCTGGACCCTAACCCTAGGCTCAGCCCTAACCCTAACCCTAGGCTCTGCCTAAGGGGCAGCATTGGGCTGAGGCCAGTTCCAATTGGGAAAACGAGAAGGCTTCATGTTTGGGGCAGTGCCGCGCTACACTTGGAATGCATTTCGCATCGCCAGTGGTGCTGAATCTCTGGGCTGTGTAGTTTTCAGAACCCTAAGCCTAGGCTCAACCCTAACCCTAACCCTAACCCTAACCCTAGACTCAGCCTAAGAAACAGCACTGGGCTGAAGTGAGTACCAGTTGGGAAAAGACGAAGGCTGCAAGGCTCAGGCAGTGTTGCGCTTCCTTTGGCATGCCTTTATGATTGTCAGTGTCCCTGGAGCTCTGGGCTCTGTGGTTTTCTGAACCCTAACCCTAGGCTCAACCCTAACCCTAGCTTCAGCATAAGAAAAAGCATTGGACTGATGGGAGTTCCAAAAAGGAACAGCGGATGGCTTCATGTTTGGGGCAGTGCCGTGCTACACTTGGCATGCCTTTTCCCTTGTCAGTGTCCCTGGAGCTCTGGGCTGGGCGGTTTTCTGAACCCTAACCCTAAGCTCAACCCTAACCCTAACCCTAACCCTAGGCTCAGCCTAAGAGGCAGCATTAGGATGACGCATGTTCCAATTGAGAAAACACGAAGGCTGCATGTTTGGGGCAGTGCCGTGCTGCACTTGGCATGCCTTTAGCTTTGTCAGCGTCCCTGGAGCTCTGGGCTGTGTGGTTTTCTGAACCCTAACCCTAGGCTCAGCCCTAACCCTAGCTTCAGCATAAGAAAAAGCATTGGACTGATGGGAGTTCCAAAAAGGAACAGCGGATGGCTTCATGTTTGGGGCAGTGCCGCGCTACACTTGGCATGCCTTTTCCCTTGTCAGTGTCCCTGGAGCTCTGGGCTGGGCGGTTTTCTGAACTCGAACCCTAGGCTCAACCCTAACCCTAACCCTAAGCCTAGGCTCAGCCTCAGAGGCAGCACTGGGCTGAGGCAAGTTCCAGGCTGGAAAAGACGAAGGCTGCAAGGCTCAGGCAGTGTTACGCTTCACTTGGCATGCCTTTTCCCTTGTCAGTGTCCCTGGAGCTCTGGGCTGTGTGGTTTTCTGGACCCTAACCCTAGGCTCAGCCCTAACCCTAACCCTAGGCTCTGCCTAAGGGGCAGCATTGGGCTGAGGCCAGTTCCAATTGGGAAAACGAGAAGGCTTCATGTTTGGGGCAGTGCCGCGCCACACTTGGAATGCATTTCGCATCGCCAGTGGTGCTGAATCTCTGGGCTGTGTAGTTTTCAGAACCCTAAGCCTAGGCTCAACCCTAACCCTAACCCTAACCCTAACCCTAGACTCAGCCTAAGAAACAGCACTGGGCTGAAGTGAGTACCAGTTGGGAAAAGACGAAGGCTGCAAGGCTCAGGCAGTGTTGTGCTTCCTTTGGCATGCCTTTATGATTGTCAGTGTCCCTGGAGCTCTGGGCTCTGTGGTTTTCTGAACCCTAACCCTAGGCTCAACCCTAACCCTAGCTTCAGCATAAGAAAAAGCATTGGACTGATGGGAGTTCCAAAAAGGAACAGCGGATGGCTTCATGTTTGGGGCAGTGCCGCGCTACACTTGGCATGCCTTTTCCCTTGTCAGTGTCCCTGGAGCTCTGGGCTGGGCGGTTTTCTGAACCCTAACCCTAGGCTCAACCCTAACCCTAACCCTAACCCTAGGCTCAGCCTAAGAGGCAGCATTAGGATGACGCATGTTCCAATTGAGAAAACACGAAGGCTGCATGTTTGGGGCAGTGCCGTGCTGCACTTGGCATGCCTTTAGCTTTGTCAGCATCCCTGGAGCTCTGGGCTGTGTGGTTTTCTGAACCCTAACCCTAGGCTCAGCCCTAACCCTAGCTTCAGCATAAGAAAAAGCATTGGACTGATGCGAGTTCCAATCAGGAACAGCGGATGGCTTCATGTTTGGGGCAGTGCCAGCGCTACAGTTGGCATGCCTTCTGCCTTTTCAGTGTCCCTGGAGCTCTGGGTTGAGCGGTTTTCTGAACTCGAACCCTAGGCTCAACCCTCACCCTAACCCTAAGCCTAGGCTCAGCCTAAGAGGCAGCACTGGGCTGAGGCAAGTTCCAGGTTGGAAAAGACGAAGGCTGCAAGGCTCAGGCAGTGTTGCGCTTCCTTTGGCATGCCTTTATGATTGTCAGTGTCCCTGGAGCTCTGGGCTGTGTGGTTTTCTGGACCCTAACCCTAGGCTCAACCCTAACCCTAGCTTCAGCATAAGAAAAAGCATTGGACTGATGGGAGTTCCAAAAAGGAACAGCGGATGGCTTCATGTTTGGGGCAGTGCCGCGCTACACTTGGCATGCCTTTTCCCTTGTCAGTGTCCCTGGAGCTCTGGGCTGGGCGGTTTTCTGAACCCTAACCCTAAGCTCAACCCTAACCCTAACCCTAACCCTAGGCTCAGCCTAAGAGGCAGCATTAGGATGACGCATGTTCCAATTGAGAAAACACGAAGGCTGCATGTTTGGGGCAGTGCCGTGCTGCACTTGGCATGCCTTTAGCTTTGTCAGCGTCCCTGGAGCTCTGGGCTGTGTGGTTTTCTGAACCCTAACCCTAGGCTCAGCCCTAACCCTAGCTTCAGCATAAGAAAAAGCATTGGACTGATGGGAGTTCCAAAAAGGAACAGCGGATGGCTTCATGTTTGGGGCAGTGCCGCGCTACACTTGGCATGCCTTTTCCCTTGTCAGTGTCCCTGGAGCTCTGGGCTGGGCGGTTTTCTGAACTCGAACCCTAGGCTCAACCCTAACCCTAACCCTAAGCCTAGGCTCAGCCTCAGAGGCAGCACTGGGCTGAGGCAAGTTCCAGGCTGGAAAAGACGAAGGCTGCAAGGCTCAGGCAGTGTTACGCTTCACTTGGCATGCCTTTTCCCTTGTCAGTGTCCCTGGAGCTCTGGGCTGTGTGGTTTTCTGGACCCTAACCCTAGGCTCAGCCCTAACCCTAACCCTAGGCTCTGCCTAAGGGGCAGCATTGGGCTGAGGCCAGTTCCAATTGGGAAAACGAGAAGGCTTCATGTTTGGGGCAGTGCCGCGCTACACTTGGAATGCATTTCGCATCGCCAGTGGTGCTGAATCTCTGGGCTGTGTAGTTTTCAGAACCCTAAGCCTAGGCTCAACCCTAACCCTAACCCTAACCCTAACCCTAGACTCAGCCTAAGAAACAGCACTGGGCTGAAGTGAGTACCAGTTGGGAAAAGACGAAGGCTGCAAGGCTCAGGCAGTGTTGCGCTTCCTTTGGCATGCCTTTATGATTGTCAGTGTCCCTGGAGCTCTGGGCTCTGTGGTTTTCTGAACCCTAACCCTAGGCGCAACCCTAACCCTAGCTTCAGCATAAGAAAAAGCATTGGACTGATGGGAGTTCCAAAAAGGAACAGCGGATGGCTTCATGTTTGGGGCAGTGCCGCGCTACACTTGGCATGCCTTTTCCCTTGTCAGTGTCCCTGGAGCTCTGGGCTGGGCGGTTTTCTGAACCCTAACCCTAAGCTCAACCCTAACCCTAACCCTAACCCTAGACTCAGCCTAAGAGGCAGCATTAGGATGACGCATGTTCCAATTGAGAAAACACGAAGGCTGCATGTTTGGGGCAGTGCCGTGCTGCACTTGGCATGCCTTTAGCTTTGTCAGCGTCCCTGGAGCTCTGGGCTGTGTGGTTTTCTGAACCCTAACCCTAGGCTCAGCCCTAACCCTAGCTTCAGCATAAGAAAAAGCATTGGACTGATGGGAGTTCCAAAAAGGAACAGCGGATGGCTTCATGTTTGGGGCAGTGCCGCGCTACACTTGGCATGCCTTTTCCCTTGTCAGTGTCCCTGGAGCTCTGGGCTGGGCGGTTTTCTGAACTCGAACCCTAGGCTCAACCCTAACCCTAACCCTAAGCCTAGGCTCAGCCTCAGAGGCAGCACTGGGCTGAGGCAAGTTCCAGGCTGGAAAAGACGAAGGCTGCAAGGCTCAGGCAGTGTTACGCTTCACTTGGCATGCCTTTTCCCTTGTCAGTGTCCCTGGAGCTCTGGGCTGTGTGGTTTTCTGGACCCTAACCCTAGGCTCAGCCCTAACCCTAACCCTAGGCTCTGCCTAAGGGGCAGCATTGGGCTGAGGCCAGTTCCAATTGGGAAAACGAGAAGGCTTCATGTTTGGGGCAGTGCCGCGCCACACTTGGAATGCATTTCGCATCGCCAGTGGTGCTGAATCTCTGGGCTGTGTAGTTTTCAGAACCCTAAGCCTAGGCTCAACCCTAACCCTAACCCTAACCCTAACCCTAGACTCAGCCTAAGAAACAGCACTGGGCTGAAGTGAGTACCAGTTGGGAAAAGACGAAGGCTGCAAGGCTCAGGCAGTGTTGTGCTTCCTTTGGCATGCCTTTATGATTGTCAGTGTCCCTGGAGCTCTGGGCTCTGTGGTTTTCTGAACCCTAACCCTAGGCTCAACCCTAACCCTAGCTTCAGCATAAGAAAAAGCATTGGACTGATGGGAGTTCCAAAAAGGAACAGCGGATGGCTTCATGTTTGGGGCAGTGCCGCGCTACACTTGGCATGCCTTTTCCCTTGTCAGTGTCCCTGGAGCTCTGGGCTGGGCGGTTTTCTGAACCCTAACCCTAGGCTCAACCCTAACCCTAACCCTAACCCTAGGCTCAGCCTAAGAGGCAGCATTAGGATGACGCATGTTCCAATTGAGAAAACACGAAGGCTGCATGTTTGGGGCAGTGCCGTGCTGCACTTGGCATGCCTTTAGCTTTGTCAGCATCCCTGGAGCTCTGGGCTGTGTGGTTTTCTGAACCCTAACCCTAGGCTCAGCCCTAACCCTAGCTTCAGCATAAGAAAAAGCATTGGACTGATGCGAGTTCCAATCAGGAACAGCGGATGGCTTCATGTTTGGGGCAGTGCCAGCGCTACAGTTGGCATGCCTTCTGCCTTTTCAGTGTCCCTGGAGCTCTGGGTTGAGCGGTTTTCTGAACTCGAACCCTAGGCTCAACCCTCACCCTAACCCTAAGCCTAGGCTCAGCCTAAGAGGCAGCACTGGGCTGAGGCAAGTTCCAGGTTGGAAAAGACGAAGGCTGCAAGGCTCAGGCAGTGTTGCGCTTCCTTTGGCATGCCTTTATGATTGTCAGTGTCCCTGGAGCTCTGGGCTGTGTGGTTTTCTGGACCCTAACCCTAGGCTCAACCCTAACCCTAGCTTCAGCATAAGAAAAAGCATTGGACTGATGGGAGTTCCAAAAAGGAACAGCGGATGGCTTCATGTTTGGGGCAGTGCCGCGCTACACTTGGCATGCCTTTTCCCTTGTCAGTGTCCCTGGAGCTCTGGGCTGGGCGGTTTTCTGAACCCTAACCCTAAGCTCAACCCTAACCCTAACCCTAACCCTAGGCTCAGCCTAAGAGGCAGCATTAGGATGACGCATGTTCCAATTGAGAAAACACGAAGGCTGCATGTTTGGGGCAGTGCCGTGCTGCACTTGGCATGCCTTTAGCTTTGTCAGCGTCCCTGGAGCTCTGGGCTGTGTGGTTTTCTGAACCCTAACCCTAGGCTCAGCCCTAACCCTAGCTTCAGCATAAGAAAAAGCATTGGACTGATGGGAGTTCCAAAAAGGAACAGCGGATGGCTTCATGTTTGGGGCAGTGCCGCGCTACACTTGGCATGCCTTTTCCCTTGTCAGTGTCCCTGGAGCTCTGGGCTGGGCGGTTTTCTGAACTCGAACCCTAGGCTCAACCCTAACCCTAACCCTAAGCCTAGGCTCAGCCTCAGAGGCAGCACTGGGCTGAGGCAAGTTCCAGGCTGGAAAAGACGAAGGCTGCAAGGCTCAGGCAGTGTTACGCTTCACTTGGCATGCCTTTTCCCTTGTCAGTGTCCCTGGAGCTCTGGGCTGTGTGGTTTTCTGGACCCTAACCCTAGGCTCAGCCCTAACCCTAACCCTAGGCTCTGCCTAAGGGGCAGCATTGGGCTGAGGCCAGTTCCAATTGGGAAAACGAGAAGGCTTCATGTTTGGGGCAGTGCCGCGCTACACTTGGAATGCATTTCGCATCGCCAGTGGTGCTGAATCTCTGGGCTGTGTAGTTTTCAGAACCCTAAGCCTAGGCTCAACCCTAACCCTAACCCTAACCCTAACCCTAGACTCAGCCTAAGAAACAGCACTGGGCTGAAGTGAGTACCAGTTGGGAAAAGACGAAGGCTGCAAGGCTCAGGCAGTGTTGCGCTTCCTTTGGCATGCCTTTATGATTGTCAGTGTCCCTGGAGCTCTGGGCTCTGTGGTTTTCTGAACCCTAACCCTAGGCGCAACCCTAACCCTAGCTTCAGCATAAGAAAAAGCATTGGACTGATGGGAGTTCCAAAAAGGAACAGCGGATGGCTTCATGTTTGGGGCAGTGCCGCGCTACACTTGGCATGCCTTTTCCCTTGTCAGTGTCCCTGGAGCTCTGGGCTGGGCGGTTTTCTGAACCCTAACCCTAAGCTCAACCCTAACCCTAACCCTAACCCTAGACTCAGCCTAAGAGGCAGCATTAGGATGACGCATGTTCCAATTGAGAAAACACGAAGGCTGCATGTTTGGGGCAGTGCCGTGCTGCACTTGGCATGCCTTTAGCTTTGTCAGCGTCCCTGGAGCTCTGGGCTGTGTGGTTTTCTGAACCCTAACCCTAGGCTCAGCCCTAACCCTAGCTTCAGCATAAGAAAAAGCATTGGACTGATGGGAGTTCCAAAAAGGAACAGCGGATGGCTTCATGTTTGGGGCAGTGCCGCGCTACACTTGGCATGCCTTTTCCCTTGTCAGTGTCCCTGGAGCTCTGGGCTGGGCGGTTTTCTGAACTCGAACCCTAGGCTCAACCCTAACCCTAACCCTAAGCCTAGGCTCAGCCTCAGAGGCAGCACTGGGCTGAGGCAAGTTCCAGGCTGGAAAAGACGAAGGCTGCAAGGCTCAGGCAGTGTTACGCTTCACTTGGCATGCCTTTTCCCTTGTCAGTGTCCCTGGAGCTCTGGGCTGTGTGGTTTTCTGGACCCTAACCCTAGGCTCAGCCCTAACCCTAACCCTAGGCTCTGCCTAAGGGGCAGCATTGGGCTGAGGCCAGTTCCAATTGGGAAAACGAGAAGGCTTCATGTTTGGGGCAGTGCCGCGCCACACTTGGAATGCATTTCGCATCGCCAGTGGTGCTGAATCTCTGGGCTGTGTAGTTTTCAGAACCCTAAGCCTAGGCTCAACCCTAACCCTAACCCTAACCCTAACCCTAGACTCAGCCTAAGAAACAGCACTGGGCTGAAGTGAGTACCAGTTGGGAAAAGACGAAGGCTGCAAGGCTCAGGCAGTGTTGTGCTTCCTTTGGCATGCCTTTATGATTGTCAGTGTCCCTGGAGCTCTGGGCTCTGTGGTTTTCTGAACCCTAACCCTAGGCTCAACCCTAACCCTAGCTTCAGCATAAGAAAAAGCATTGGACTGATGGGAGTTCCAAAAAGGAACAGCGGATGGCTTCATGTTTGGGGCAGTGCCGCGCTACACTTGGCATGCCTTTTCCCTTGTCAGTGTCCCTGGAGCTCTGGGCTGGGCGGTTTTCTGAACCCTAACCCTAGGCTCAACCCTAACCCTAACCCTAACCCTAGGCTCAGCCTAAGAGGCAGCATTAGGATGACGCATGTTCCAATTGAGAAAACACGAAGGCTGCATGTTTGGGGCAGTGCCGTGCTGCACTTGGCATGCCTTTAGCTTTGTCAGCATCCCTGGAGCTCTGGGCTGTGTGGTTTTCTGAACCCTAACCCTAGGCTCAGCCCTAACCCTAGCTTCAGCATAAGAAAAAGCATTGGACTGATGCGAGTTCCAATCAGGAACAGCGGATGGCTTCATGTTTGGGGCAGTGCCAGCGCTACAGTTGGCATGCCTTCTGCCTTTTCAGTGTCCCTGGAGCTCTGGGTTGAGCGGTTTTCTGAACTCGAACCCTAGGCTCAACCCTCACCCTAACCCTAAGCCTAGGCTCAGCCTAAGAGGCAGCACTGGGCTGAGGCAAGTTCCAGGTTGGAAAAGACGAAGGCTGCAAGGCTCAGGCAGTGTTGCGCTTCCTTTGGCATGCCTTTATGATTGTCAGTGTCCCTGGAGCTCTGGGCTGTGTGGTTTTCTGGACCCTAACCCTAGGCTCAACCCTAACCCTAGCTTCAGCATAAGAAAAAGCATTGGACTGATGGGAGTTCCAAAAAGGAACAGCGGATGGCTTCATGTTTGGGGCAGTGCCGCGCTACACTTGGCATGCCTTTTCCCTTGTCAGTGTCCCTGGAGCTCTGGGCTGGGCGGTTTTCTGAACTCGAACCCTAGGCTCAACCCTAACCCTAACCCTAAGCCTAAGCTCAGCCTCAGAGGCAGCACTTGCCTGAGGCAAGTTCCAGGCTGGAAAAGACGAAGGCTGCAAGGCTCAGGCAGTGTTACGCTTCACTTGGCATGCCTTTTCCCTTGTCAGTGTCCCTGGAGCTCTGGGCTGTGTGGTTTTCTGGACCCTAACCCTAGGCTCAGCCCTAACCCTAACCCTAGGCTCTGCCTAAGGGGCAGCATTGGGCTGAGGCCAGTTCCAATTGGGAAAACGAGAAGGCTTCATGTTTGGGGCAGTGCCGCGCTACACTTGGAATGCATTTCACATCGCCAGTGGTGCTGAATCTCTGGGCTGTGTAGTTTTCAGAACCCTAAGCCTAGGCTCAACCCTAACCCTAACCCTAACCCTAGACTCAGCCTAAGAAACAGCACTGGGCTGAAGTGAGTACCAGTTGGGAAAAGACGAAGGCTGCAAGGCTCAGGCAGTGTTACGCTTCACTTGGCATGCCTTTTCCCTTGGCAGTGTCCCTGGAGCTCTGGGCTCTGTGGTTTTCTGAACCCTAACCCTAGGCTCAACCCTAACCCTAGCTTCAGCATAAGAAAAAGCATTGGACTGATGGGAGTTCCAAAAAGGAACAGCGGATGGCTTCATGTTTGGGGCAGTGCCGCGCTACACTTGGCATGCCTTTTCCCTTGTCAGTGTCCCTGGAGCTCTGGGCTGGGCGGTTTTCTGAATCCTAACCCTAGGCTCAACCCTAACCCTAACCCTAACCCTAAGCCTAGGCTCAGCCTAATAGGCAGCACTGGGCTGAGGCAAGTTCCTGGCTGGAAAAGACGAAGGCTGCAAGGCTCAGGCAGTGTTACGCTTCACTTGGCATGCCTTTTCCCTTGTCAGTGTCCCTGGAGCTCTGGGCTGTGTGGTTCTCTGAACCCTAACCCTAGGCTCAACCCTAACCCTAGCTTCAGCATAAGAAAAAGCATTGGACTGATGGGAGTTCCAAAAAGGAACAGCGGATGGCTTCATGTTTGGGGCAGTGCCGCGCTACACTTGGCATGCCTTTTCCCTTGTCAGTGTCCCTGGAGCTCTGGGCTGGGCGGTTTTCTGAACCCTAACCCTAGGCTCAACCCTAACCCTAACCCTAACCCTAGGCTCAGCCTAAGAGGCAGCATTAGGATGACGCACGTTTCAATTGAGAAAACACGAAGGCTGCATGTTTGGGGCAGTGCCGTGCTGCACTTGGCATGCCTTTAGCTTTGTCAGCGTCCCTGGAGCTCTGGGCTGTGTGGTTTTCTGAACCCTAACCCGAGGCTCAGCCCTAACCCTAACCCTAGCCTCTGCCTGAGAAAAAGCATTGGACTGAGGCGAGTTCCAAAAAGGAACAGCGGATGGCTTCATGTTTGGGGCAGTGCCGCGCTACACTTGGCATGCCTTTTCCCTTGTCAGTGTCCCTGGAGCTCTGGGCTGTGTGGTTTTCTGAACCCTAACCCTAGGCTCAGCCCTAACCCTAACCCTAGGCTCTGCCTAAGGGGCAGCATTGGGCTGAGGCCAGTTCCAATTGGGAAAACGAGAAGGCTTCATGTTTGGGGCAGTGCCGCGCTACACTTGGAATGCATTTCGCATCGCCAGTGGTGCTGAATCTCTGGGCTGTGTAGTTTTCATAACCCTAAGCCTAGGCTCAACCCTAACCCTAACCCTAGACTCAGCCTAAGAAACAGCACTGGGCTGAAGTGAGTACCAGTTGGGAAAAGACGAAGGCTGCAAGGCTCAGGCAGTGTTGCGCTTCCTTTGGCATGCCTTTATGATTGTCAGTGTCCCTGGAGCTCTGGGCTCTGTGGTTTTCTGAACCCTAACCCTAGGCTCAACCCTAACCCTAGCTTCAGCATAAGAAAAAGCATTGGACTGATGGGAGTTCCAAAAAGGAACAGCGGATGGCTTCATGTTTGGGGCAGTGCCGCGCTACACTTGGCATGCCTTTTCCCTTGTCAGTGTCCCTGGAGCTCTGGGCTGGGCGGTTTTCTGAATCCTAACCCTAGGCTCAACCCTAACCCTAACCCTAACCCTAGGCTCAGCCTAAGAGGCAGCATTAGGATGACGCACATTCCAATTGAGAAAACACGAAGGCTGCATGTTTGGGGCAGTGCCGTGCTGCACTTGGCATGCCTTTAGCTTTGTCAGCGTCCCTGGAGCTCTGGGCTGTGTGGTTTTCTGAACTCGAACCCTAGGCTCAACCCTAACCCTAACCCTAAGCCTAGGCTCAGCCTCAGAGGCAGCACTGGGCTGAGGCAAGTTCCAGGCTGGAAAAGACGAAGGCTGCAAGGCTCAGGCAGTGTTACGCTTCACTTGGCATGCCTTCTCCCTTGTCAGTGTCCCTGGAGCTCTGGGCTGTGTGGTTTTCTGGACCCTAACCCTAGGCTCAGCCCTAACCCTAACCCTAGGCTCTGCCTAAGGGGTAGCATTGGGCTGAGGCCAGTTCCAATTGGGAAAACGAGAAGGCTTCATGTTTGGGGCAGTGCCGCGCTACACTTGGAATGCATTTCGCATCGCCAGTGGTGCTGAATCTCTGGGCTGTGTAGTTTTCAGAACCCTAAGCCTAGGCTCAACCCTAACCCTAACCCTAGACTCAGCCTAAGAAACAGCACTGGGCTGAAGTGAGTACCAGTTGGGAAAAGACGAAGGCTGCAAGGCTCAGGCAGTGTTACGCTTCACTTGGCATGCCTTTTCCCTTGGCAGTGTCCCTGGAGCTCTGGGCTCTGTGGTTTTCTGAACCCTAACCCTAGGCTCAACCCTAACCCTAGCTTCAGCATAAGAAAAAGCATTGGACTGATGGGAGTTCCAAAAAGGAACAGCGGATGGCTTCATGTTTGGGGCAGTGCCGCGCTACACTTGGCATGCCTTTTCCCTTGTCAGTGTCCCTGGAGCTCTGGGCTGGGCGGTTTTCTGAATCCTAACCCTAGGCTCAACCCTAACCCTAACCCTAACCCTAAGCCTAGGCTCAGCCTAATAGGCAGCACTGGGCTGAGGCAAGTTCCTGGTTGGAAAAGACGAAGGCTGCAAGGCTCAGGCAGTGTTACGCTTCACTTGGCATGCCTTTTCCCTTGTCAGTGTCCCTGGAGCTCTGGGCTGTGTGGTTTTCTGAACCCTAACCCTAGGCTCAGCCCTAACCCTAACCCTAGGCTCTGCCTAAGGGGCAGCATTGGGCTGAGGCCAGTTCCAATTGGGAAAACGAGAATTCTTCATGTTTGAAGCAGTGCCGCGCTACGCTTGGAATGCCTTTCGCATCGCCAGTGGTGCTGAATCTCCGGGCTGTGTAGTTTTCATAACCCTAAGCCTAGGCTCAACCCTAACCCTAACCCTAGACTCAGCCTAAGAAACAGCACTGGGCTGAAGTGAGTACCAGTTGGGAAAAGACGAAGGCTGCAAGGCTCAGGCAGTGTTGTGCTTCCTTTGGCATGCCTTTATGATTGTCAGTGTCCCTGGAGCTCTGGGCTCTGTGGTTTTCTGAACCCTAACCCTAGGCTCAACCCTAACCCTAGCTTCAGCATAAGAAAAAGCATTGGACTGATGGGAGTTCCAAAAAGGAACAGCGGATGGCTTCATGTTTGGGGCAGTGCCGCGCTACACTTGGCATGCCTTTTCCCTTGTCAGTGTCCCTGGAGCTCTGGGCTGGGCGGTTTTCTGAACCCTAACCCTAGGCTCAACCCTAACCCTAACCCTAACCCTAGGCTCAGCCTAAGAGGCAGCATTAGGATGACGCATGTTCCAATTGAGAAAACACGAAGGCTGCATGTTTGGGGCAGTGCCGTGCTGCACTTGGCATGCCTTTAGCTTTGTCAGCGTCCCTGGAGCTCTGGGCTGTGTGGTTTTCTGAACCCTAACCCGAGGCTCAGCCCTAACCCTAACCCTAGCCTCTGCCTGAGAAAAAGCATTGGACTGATGCGAGTTCCAAAAAGGAACAGCGGATGGCTTCATGTTTGGGGCAGTGCCGCGCTACACTTGGCATGCCTTTTCCCTTGTCAGTGTCCCTGGAGCTCTGGGCTGTGTGGTTTTCTGAACCCTAACCCTAGGCTCAGCCCTAACCCTAACCCTAGGCTCTGCCTAAGGGGCAGCATTGGGCTGAGGCCAGTTCCAATTGGGAAAACGAGAAGGCTTCATGTTTGGGGCAGTGCCGCGCTACACTTGGAATGCATTTCGCATCGCCAGTGGTGCTGAATCTCTGGGCTGTGTAGTTTTCATAACCCTAAGCCTAGGCTCAACCCTAACCCTAACCCTAGACTCAGCCTAAGAAACAGCACTGGGCTGAAGTGAGTACCAGTTGGGAAAAGACGAAGGCTGCAAGGCTCAGGCAGTGTTGCGCTTCCTTTGGCATGCCTTTATGATTGTCAGTGTCCCTGGAGCTCTGGGCTCTGTGGTTCTCTGAACCCTAACCCTAGGCTCAACCCTAACCCTAGCTTCAGCATAAGAAAAAGCATTGGACTGATGGGAGTTCCAAAAAGGAACAGCGGATGGCTTCATGTTTGGGGCAGTGCCGCGCTACACTTGGCATGCCTTTTCCCTTGTCAGTGTCCCTGGAGCTCTGGGCTGGGCGGTTTTCTGAATCCTAACCCTAGGCTCAACCCTAACCCTAACCCTAACCCTAGGCTCAGCCTAAGAGGCAGCATTAGGATGACGCACATTCCAATTGAGAAAACACGAAGGCTGCATGTTTGGGGCAGTGCCGTGCTGCACTTGGCATGCCTTTAGCTTTGTCAGCGTCCCTGGAGCTCTGGGCTGTGTGGTTTTCTGAACTCGAACCCTAGGCTCAACCCTAACCCTAACCCTAAGCCTAGGCTCAGCCTCAGAGGCAGCACTGGGCTGAGGCAAGTTCCAGGCTGGAAAAGACGAAGGCTGCAAGGCTCAGGCAGTGTTACGCTTCACTTGGCATGCCTTCTCCCTTGTCAGTGTCCCTGGAGCTCTGGGCTGTGTGGTTTTCTGAACCCTAACCCTAGGCTCAGCCCTAACCCTAACCCTAGGCTCTGCCTAAGGGGTAGCATTGGGCTGAGGCCAGTTCCAATTGGGAAAACGAGAAGGCTTCATGTTTGGGGCAGTGCCGCGCTACACTTGGAATGCATTTCGCATCGCCAGTGGTGCTGAATCTCTGGGCTGTGTAGTTTTCAGAACCCTAAGCCTAGGCTCAACCCTAACCCTAACCCTAACCCTAGACTCAGCCTAAGAAACAGCACTGGGCTGAAGTGAGTACCAGTTGGGAAAAGACGAAGGCTGCAAGGCTCAGGCAGTGTTGTGCTTCCTTTGGCATGCCTTTTCCCTTGGCAGTGTCCCTGGAGCTCTGGGCTCTGTGGTTTTCTGAACCCTAACCCTAGGCTCAACCCTAACCCTAGCTTCAGCATAAGAAAAAGCATTGGACTGATGGGAGTTCCAAAAAGGAACAGCGGATGGCTTCATGTTTGGGGCAGTGCCGCGCTACACTTGGCATGCCTTTTCCCTTGTCAGTGTCCCTGGAGCTCTGGGCTGGGCGGTTTTCTGAATCCTAACCCTAGGCTCAACCCTAACCCTAACCCTAACCCTAAGCCTAGGCTCAGCCTAATAGGCAGCACTGGGCTGAGGCAAGTTCCTGGTTGGAAAAGACGAAGGCTGCAAGGCTCAGGCAGTGTTACGCTTCACTTGGCATGCCTTTTCCCTTGTCAGTGTCCCTGGAGCTCTGGGCTGTGTGGTTTTCTGAACCCTAACCCTAGGCTCAGCCCTAACCCTAACCCTAGGCTCTGCCTAAGGGGCAGCATTGGGCTGAGGCCAGTTCCAATTGGGAAAACGAGAATTCTTCATGTTTGAAGCAGTGCCGCGCTACGCTTGGAATGCCTTTCGCATCGCCAGTGGTGCTGAATCTCCGGGCTGTGTAGTTTTCATAACCCTAAGCCTAGGCTCAACCCTAACCCTAACCCTAGACTCAGCCTAAGAAACAGCACTGGGCTGAAGTGAGTACCAGTTGGGAAAAGACGAAGGCTGCAAGGCTCAGGCAGTGTTGTGCTTCCTTTGGCATGCCTTTATGATTGTCAGTGTCCCTGGAGCTCTGGGCTCTGTGGTTTTCTGAACCCTAACCCTAGGCTCAACCCTAACCCTAGCTTCAGCATAAGAAAAAGCATTGGACTGATGGGAGTTCCAAAAAGGAACAGCGGATGGCTTCATGTTTGGGGCAGTGCCGCGCTACACTTGGCATGCCTTTTCCCTTGTCAGTGTCCCTGGAGCTCTGGGCTGGGCGGTTTTCTGAATCCTAACCCTAGGCTCAACCCTAACCCTAACCCTAACCCTAAGCCTAGGCTCAGCCTAATAGGCAGCACTGGGCTGAGGCAAGTTCCTGGTTGGAAAAGACGAAGGCTGCAAGGCTCAGGCAGTGTTACGCTTCACTTGGCATGCCTTTTCCCTTGTCAGTGTCCCTGGAGCTCTGGGCTGTGTGGTTTTCTGGACCCTAACCCTAGGCTCAGCCCTAACCCTAACCCTAGGCTCTGCCTAAGGGGCAGCATTGGGCATAGGCCAGTTCCAATTGGGAAAACGAGAAGGCTTCATGTTTGGGGCAGTGCCGCGCTACACTTGGAATGCATTTCGCATCGCCAGTGGTGCTGAATCTCTGGGCTGTGTAGTTTTCAGAACCCTAAGCCTAGGCTCAACCCTAACCCTAACCCTAACCCTAGACTCAGCCTAAGAAACAGCACTGGGCTGAAGTGAGTACCAGTTGGGAAAAGACGAAGGCTGCAAGGCTCAGGCAGTGTTGTGCTTCCTTTGGCATGCCTTTTCCCTTGGCAGTGTCCCTGGAGCTCTGGGCTCTGTGGTTTTCTGAACCCTAACCCTAGGCTCAACCCTAACCCTAGCTTCAGCATAAGAAAAAGCATTGGACTGATGGGAGTTCCAAAAAGGAACAGCGGATGGTTTCATGTTTGGGGCAGTGCCGCGCTACACTTGGCATGCCTTTTCCCTTGTCAGTGTCCCTGGAGCTCTGGGCTGGGCGGTTTTCTGAATCCTAACCCTAGGCTCAACCCTAACCCTAACCCTAACCCTAGGCTCAGCCTAAGAGGCAGCATTAGGATGACGCACGTTCCAATTGAGAAAACACGAAGGCTGCATGTTTGGGGCAGTGCCGTGCTGCACTTGGCATGCCTTTAGCTTTGTCAGCGTCCCTGGAGCTCTGGGCTGTGTGGTTTTCTGAACCCTAACCCGAGGCTCAGCCCTAACCCTAACCCTAGCCTCCGCCTGAGAAAAAGCATTGGACTGATGCGAGTTCCAAAAAGGAACAGCGGATGGCTTCATGTTTGGGGCAGTGCCGCGCTACACTTGGCATGCCTTTTCCCTTGTCAGTGTCCCTGGAGCTCTGGGCTGTGTGGTTTTCTGAACCCTAACCCTAGGCTCAGCCCTAACCCTAACCCTAGGCTCTGCCTAAGGGGCAGCATTGGGCTGAGGCCAGTTCCAATTGGGAAAACGAGAAGGCTTCATGTTTGGGGCAGTGCCGCGCTACACTTGGAATGCATTTCGCATCGCCAGTGGTGCTGAATCTCTGGGCTGTGTAGTTTTCATAACCCTAAGCCTAGGCTCAACCCTAACCCTAACCCTAGACTCAGCCTAAGAAACAGCACTGGGCTGAAGTGAGTACCAGTTGGGAAAAGACGAAGGCTGCAAGGCTCAGGCAGTGTTGCGCTTCCTTTGGCATGCCTTTATGATTGTCAGTGTCCCTGGAGCTCTGGGCTCTGTGGTTCTCTGAACCCTAACCCTAGGCTCAACCCTAACCCTAGCTTCAGCATAAGAAAAAGCATTGGACTGATGGGAGTTCCAAAAAGGAACAGCGGATGGCTTCATGTTTGGGGCAGTGCCGCGCTACACTTGGCATGCCTTTTCCCTTGTCAGTGTCCCTGGAGCTCTGGGCTGGGCGGTTTTCTGAATCCTAACCCTAGGCTCAACCCTAACCCTAACCCTAACCCTAGGCTCAGCCTAAGAGGCAGCATTAGGATGACGCACATTCCAATTGAGAAAACACGAAGGCTGCATGTTTGGGGCAGTGCCGTGCTGCACTTGGCATGCCTTTAGCTTTGTCAGCGTCCCTGGAGCTCTGGGCTGTGTGGTTTTCTGAACTCGAACCCTAGGCTCAACCCTAACCCTAACCCTAAGCCTAGGCTCAGCCTCAGAGGCAGCACTGGGCTGAGGCAAGTTCCAGGCTGGAAAAGACGAAGGCTGCAAGGCTCAGGCAGTGTTACGCTTCACTTGGCATGCCTTTTCCCTTGTCAGTGTCCCTGGAGCTCTGGGCTGTGTGGTTTTCTGGACCCTAACCCTAGGCTCAGCCCTAACCCTAACCCTAGGCTCTGCCTAAGGGGCAGCATTGGGCTGAGGCCAGTTCCAATTGGGAAAACGAGAAGGCTTCATGTTTGGGGCAGTGCCGCGCTACACTTGGAATGCCTTACGCATCGCCAGTGGTGCTGAATCTCTGGGCTGTGTAGTTTTCATAACCCTAAGCCTAGGCTCAACCCTAACCCTAACCCTAGACTCAGCCTAAGAAACAGCACTGGGCTGAAGTGAGTACCAGTTGGGAAAAGACGAAGGCTGCAAGGCTCAGGCAGTGTTGCGCTTCCTTTGGCATGCCTTTATGATTGTCAGTGTCCCTGGAGCTCTGGGCTCTGTGGTTTTCTGAACCCTAACCCTAGGCTCAACCCTAACCCTAGCTTCAGCATAAGAAAAAGCATTGGACTGATGGGAGTTCCAAAAAGGAACAGCGGATGGCTTCATGTTTGGGGCAGTGCCGCGCTACACTTGGCATGCCTTTTCCCTTGTCAGTGTCCCTGGAGCTCTGGGCTGGGCGGTTTTCTGAACCCTAACCCTAAGCTCAACCCTAACCCTAACCCTAACCCTAGGCTCAGCCTAAGAGGCAGCATTAGGATGACGCATGTTCCAATTGAGAAAACACGAAGGCTGCATGTTTGGGGCAGTGCCGTGCTGCACTTGGCATGCCTTTAGCTTTGTCAGCGTCCCTGGAGCTCTGGGCTGTGTGGTTTTCTGAACCCTAACCCTAGGCTCAGCCCTAACCCTAGCTTCAGCATAAGAAAAAGCATTGGACTGATGGGAGTTCCAAAAAGGAACAGCGGATGGCTTCATGTTTGGGGCAGTGCCGCGCTACACTTGGCATGCCTTTTCCCTTGTCAGTGTCCCTGGAGCTCTGGGCTGGGCGGTTTTCTGAACTCGAACCCTAGGCTCAACCCTAACCCTAACCCTAAGCCTAGGCTCAGCCTCAGAGGCAGCACTGGGCTGAGGCAAGTTCCAGGCTGGAAAAGACGAAGGCTGCAAGGCTCAGGCAGTGTTACGCTTCACTTGGCATGCCTTTTCCCTTGTCAGTGTCCCTGGAGCTCTGGGCTGTGTGGTTTTCTGGACCCTAACCCTAGGCTCAGCCCTAACCCTAACCCTAGGCTCTGCCTAAGGGGCAGCATTGGGCTGAGGCCAGTTCCAATTGGGAAAACGAGAAGGCTTCATGTTTGGGGCAGTGCCGCGCTACACTTGGAATGCCTTACGCATCGCCAGTGGTGCTGAATCTCTGGGCTGTGTAGTTTTCATAACCCTAAGCCTAGGCTCAACCCTAACCCTAACCCTAGACTCAGCCTAAGAAACAGCACTGGGCTGAAGTGAGTACCAGTTGGGAAAAGACGAAGGCTGCAAGGCTCAGGCAGTGTTGTGCTTCCTTTGGCATGCCTTTATGATTGTCAGTGTCCCTGGAGCTCTGGGCTCTGTGGTTTTCTGAACCCTAACCCTAGGCTCAACCCTAACCCTAACCCTAACCCTAGGCTCAGCCTAAGAGGCAGCATTAGGATGACGCATGTTCCAATTGAGAAAACACGAAGGCTGCATGTTTGGGGCAGTGCCGTGCTGCACTTGGCATGCCTTTAGCTTTGTCAGCGTCCCTGGAGCTCTGGGCTGTGTGGTTTTCTGAACCCTAACCCTAGGCTCAGCCCTAACCCTAGCTTCAGCATAAGAAAAAGCATTGGACTGATGGGAGTTCCAAAAAGGAACAGCGGATGGCTTCATGTTTGGGGCAGTGCCGCGCTACACTTGGCATGCCTTTTCCCTTGTCAGTGTCCCTGGAGCTCTGGGCTGGGCGGTTTTCTGAACTCGAACCCTAGGCTCAACCCTAACCCTAACCCTAAGCCTAGGCTCAGCCTCAGAGGCAGCACTGGGCTGAGGCAAGTTCCAGGCTGGAAAAGACGAAGGCTGCAAGGCTCAGGCAGTGTTACGCTTCACTTGGCATGCCTTTTCCCTTGTCAGTGTCCCTGGAGCTCTGGGCTGTGTGGTTTTCTGGACCCTAACCCTAGGCTCAGCCCTAACCCTAACCCTAGGCTCTGCCTAAGGGGCAGCATTGGGCATAGGCCAGTTCCAATTGGGAAAACGAGAAGGCTTCATGTTTGGGGCAGTGCCGCGCTACACTTGGAATGCATTTCGCATCGCCAGTGGTGCTGAATCTCTGGGCTGTGTAGTTTTCAGAACCCTAAGCCTAGGCTCAACCCTAACCCTAACCCTAACCCTAGACTCAGCCTAAGAAACAGCACTGGGCTGAAGTGAGTACCAGTTGGGAAAAGACGAAGGCTGCAAGGCTCAGGCAGTGTTGCGCTTCCTTTGGCATGCCTTTATGATTGTCAGTGTCCCTGGAGCTCTGGGCTCTGTGGTTTTCTGAACCCTAACCCTAGGCTCAACCCTAACCCTAGCTTCAGCATAAGAAAAAGCATTGGACTGATGGGAGTTCCAAAAAGGAACAGCGGATGGCTTCATGTTTGGGGCAGTGCCGCGCTACACTTGGCATGCCTTTTCCCTTGTCAGTGTCCCTGGAGCTCTGGGCTGGGCGGTTTTCTGAACCCTAACCCTAAGCTCAACCCTAACCCTAACCCTAACCCTAGGCTCAGCCTAAGAGGCAGCATTAGGATGACGCATGTTCCAATTGAGAAAACACGAAGGCTGCATGTTTGGGGCAGTGCCGTGCTGCACTTGGCATGCCTTTAGCTTTGTCAGCGTCCCTGGAGCTCTGGGCTGTGTGGTTTTCTGAACCCTAACCCTAGGCTCAGCCCTAACCCTAGCTTCAGCATAAGAAAAAGCATTGGACTGATGGGAGTTCCAAAAAGGAACAGCGGATGGCTTCATGTTTGGGGCAGTGCCGCGCTACACTTGGCATGCCTTTTCCCTTGTCAGTGTCCCTGGAGCTCTGGGCTGGGCGGTTTTCTGAACTCGAACCCTAGGCTCAACCCTAACCCTAACCCTAAGCCTAGGCTCAGCCTCAGAGGCAGCACTGGGCTGAGGCAAGTTCCAGGCTGGAAAAGACGAAGGCTGCAAGGCTCAGGCAGTGTTACGCTTCACTTGGCATGCCTTTTCCCTTGTCAGTGTCCCTGGAGCTCTGGGCTGTGTGGTTTTCTGGACCCTAACCCTAGGCTCAGCCCTAACCCTAACCCTAGGCTCTGCCTAAGGGGCAGCATTGGGCTGAGGCCAGTTCCAATTGGGAAAACGAGAAGGCTTCATGTTTGGGGCAGTGCCGCGCCACACTTGGAATGCATTTCGCATCGCCAGTGGTGCTGAATCTCTGGGCTGTGTAGTTTTCAGAACCCTAAGCCTAGGCTCAACCCTAACCCTAACCCTAACCCTAGACTCAGCCTAAGAAACAGCACTGGGCTGAAGTGAGTACCAGTTGGGAAAAGACGAAGGCTGCAAGGCTCAGGCAGTGTTGTGCTTCCTTTGGCATGCCTTTATGATTGTCAGTGTCCCTGGAGCTCTGGGCTCTGTGGTTTTCTGAACCCTAACCCTAGGCTCGACCCTAACCCTAGCTTCAGCATAAGAAAAAGCATTGGACTGATGGGAGTTCCAAAAAGGAACAGCGGATGGCTTCATGTTTGGGGCAGTGCCGCGCTACACTTGGCATGCCTTTTCCCTTGTCAGTGTCCCTGGAGCTCTGGGCTGGGCGGTTTTCTGAACCCTAACCCTAGGCTCAACCCTAACCCTAACCCTAACCCTAGGCTCAGCCTAAGCGGCAGCATTAGGATGACGCATGTTCCAATTGAGAAAACACGAAGGCTGCATGTTTGGGGCAGTGCCGTGCTGCACTTGGCATGCCTTTAGCTTTGTCAGCGTCCCTGGAGCTCTGGGCTGTGTGGTTTTCTGAACCCTAACCCTAGGCTCAACCCTAACCCTAGCTTCAGCATAAGAAAAAGCATTGGACTGATGCGAGTTCCAATCAGGAACAGCGGATGGCTTCATGTTTGGGGAGTGCCAGCGCTACAGTTGGCATGCCTTCTGCCTTTTCAGTGTCATGGAGCTCTGGGTTGAGCGGTTTTCTGAACTCGAACCCTAGGCTCAACCCTCACCCTAACCCTAAGCCTAGGCTCAGCCTAAGAGGCAGCACTGGGCTGAGGCAAGTGCCAGGTTGGAAAAGACGAAGTCTGCAAGGCTCAGGCAGTGTTGCGCTTCCTTTGGCATGCCTTTATGATTGTCAGTGTCCCTGGAGCTCTGGGCTGTGTGGTTTTCTGGACCCTAACCCTAGGCTCAACCCTAACCCTAGCTTCAGCATAAGAAAAAGCATTGGACTGATGGGAGTTCCAAAAAGGAACAGCGGATGGCTTCATGTTTGGGGCAGTGCCGCGCTACACTTGGCATGCCTTTTCCCTTGTCAGTGTCCCTGGAGCTCTGGGCTGGGCGGTTTTCTGAACTCGAACCCTAGGCTCAACCCTAACCCTAACCCTAAGCCTAGGCTCAGCCTCAGAGGCAGCACTGGGCTGAGGCAAGTTCCAGGCTGGAAAAGACGAAGGCTGCAAGGCTCAGGCAGTGTTACGCTTCACTTGGCATGCCTTTTCCCTTGTCAGTGTCCCTGGAGCTCTGGGCTGTGTGGTTTTCTGGACCCTAACCCTAGGCTCAGCCCTAACCCTAACCCTAGGCTCTGCCTAAGGGGCAGCATTGGGCTGAGGCCAGTTCCAATTGGGAAAACGAGAAGGCTTCATGTTTGGGGCAGTGCCGCGCTACACTTGGAATGCCTTACGCATCGCCAGTGGTGCTGAATCTCTGGGCTGTGTAGTTTTCATAACCCTAAGCCTAGGCTCAACCCTAACCCTAACCCTAGACTCAGCCTAAGAAACAGCACTGGGCTGAAGTGAGTACCAGTTGGGAAAAGACGAAGGCTGCAAGGCTCAGGCAGTGTTGCGCTTCCTTTGGCATGCCTTTATGATTGTCAGTGTCCCTGGAGCTCTGGGCTCTGTGGTTTTCTGAACCCTAACCCTAGGCTCAACCCTAACCCTAGCTTCAGCATAAGAAAAAGCATTGGACTGATGGGAGTTCCAAAAAGGAACAGCGGATGGCTTCATGTTCGGGGCAGTGCCGCGCTACACTTGGCATGCCTTTTCCCTTGTCAGTGTCCCTGGAGCTCTGGGCTGGGCGGTTTTCTGAACCCTAACCCTAAGCTCAACCCTAACCCTAACCCTAACCCTAGGCTCAGCCTAAGAGGCAGCATTAGGATGACGCATGTTCCAATTGAGAAAACACGAAGGCTGCATGTTTGGGGCAGTGCCGTGCTGCACTTGGCATGCCTTTAGCTTTGTCAGCGTCCCTGGAGCTCTGGGCTGTGTGGTTTTCTGAACCCTAACCCTAGGCTCAGCCCTAACCCTAGCTTCAGCATAAGAAAAAGCATTGGACTGATGGGAGTTCCAAAAAGGAACAGCGGATGGCTTCATGTTTGGGGCAGTGCCGCGCTACACTTGGCATGCCTTTTCCCTTGTCAGTGTCCCTGGAGCTCTGGGCTGGGCGGTTTTCTGAACTCGAACCCTAGGCTCAACCCTAACCCTAACCCTAAGCCTAGGCTCAGCCTCAGAGGCAGCACTGGGCTGAGGCAAGTTCCAGGCTGGAAAAGACGAAGGCTGCAAGGCTCAGGCAGTGTTACGCTTCACTTGGCATGCCTTTTCCCTTGTCAGTGTCCCTGGAGCTCTGGGCTGTGTGGTTTTCTGGACCCTAACCCTAGGCTCAGCCCTAACCCTAACCCTAGGCTCTGCCTAAGGGGCAGCATTGGGCATAGGCCAGTTCCAATTGGGAAAACGAGAAGGCTTCATGTTTGGGGCAGTGCCGCGCTACACTTGGAATGCATTTCGCATCGCCAGTGGTGCTGAATCTCTGGGCTGTGTAGTTTTCAGAACCCTAAGCCTAGGCTCAACCCTAACCCTAACCCTAACCCTAGACTCAGCCTAAGAAACAGCACTGGGCTGAAGTGAGTACCAGTTGGGAAAAGACGAAGGCTGCAAGGCTCAGGCAGTGTTGCGCTTCCTTTGGCATGCCTTTATGATTGTCAGTGTCCCTGGAGCTCTGGGCTCTGTGGTTTTCTGAACCCTAACCCTAGGCTCAACCCTAACCCTAGCTTCAGCATAAGAAAAAGCATTGGACTGATGGGAGTTCCAAAAAGGAACAGCGGATGGCTTCATGTTTGGGGCAGTGCCGCGCTACACTTGGCATGCCTTTTCCCTTGTCAGTGTCCCTGGAGCTCTGGGCTGGGCGGTTTTCTGAACCCTAACCCTAAGCTCAACCCTAACCCTAACCCTAACCCTAGGCTCAGCCTAAGAGGCAGCATTAGGATGACGCATGTTCCAATTGAGAAAACACGAAGGCTGCATGTTTGGGGCAGTGCCGTGCTGCACTTGGCATGCCTTTAGCTTTGTCAGCGTCCCTGGAGCTCTGGGCTGTGTGGTTTTCTGAACCCTAACCCTAGGCTCAGCCCTAACCCTAGCTTCAGCATAAGAAAAAGCATTGGACTGATGGGAGTTCCAAAAAGGAACAGCGGATGGCTTCATGTTTGGGGCAGTGCCGCGCTACACTTGGCATGCCTTTTCCCTTGTCAGTGTCCCTGGAGCTCTGGGCTGGGCGGTTTTCTGAACTCGAACCCTAGGCTCAACCCTAACCCTAACCCTAACCCTAAGCCTAGGCTCAGCCTCAGAGGCAGCACTGGGCTGAGGCAAGTTCCAGGCTGGAAAAGACGAAGGCTGCAAGGCTCAGGCAGTGTTACGCTTCACTTGGCATGCCTTTTCCCTTGTCAGTGTCCCTGGAGCTCTGGGCTGTGTGGTTTTCTGGACCCTAACCCTAGGCTCAGCCCTAACCCTAACCCTAGGCTCTGCCTAAGGGGCAGCATTGGGCTGAGGCCAGTTCCAATTGGGAAAACGAGAAGGCTTCATGTTTGGGGCAGTGCCGCGCCACACTTGGAATGCATTTCGCATCGCCAGTGGTGCTGAATCTCTGGGCTGTGTAGTTTTCAGAACCCTAAGCCTAGGCTCAACCCTAACCCTAACCCTAACCCTAGACTCAGCCTAAGAAACAGCACTGGGCTGAAGTGAGTACCAGTTGGGAAAAGACGAAGGCTGCAAGGCTCAGGCAGTGTTGTGCTTCCTTTGGCATGCCTTTATGATTGTCAGTGTCCCTGGAGCTCTGGGCTCTGTGGTTTTCTGAACCCTAACCCTAGGCTCGACCCTAACCCTAGCTTCAGCATAAGAAAAAGCATTGGACTGATGGGAGTTCCAAAAAGGAACAGCGGATGGCTTCATGTTTGGGGCAGTGCCGCGCTACACTTGGCATGCCTTTTCCCTTGTCAGTGTCCCTGGAGCTCTGGGCTGGGCGGTTTTCTGAACCCTAACCCTAGGCTCAACCCTAACCCTAACCCTAACCCTAGGCTCAGCCTAAGCGGCAGCATTAGGATGACGCATGTTCCAATTGAGAAAACACGAAGGCTGCATGTTTGGGGCAGTGCCGTGCTGCACTTGGCATGCCTTTAGCTTTGTCAGCGTCCCTGGAGCTCTGGGCTGTGTGGTTTTCTGAACCCTAACCCTAGGCTCAACCCTAACCCTAGCTTCAGCATAAGAAAAAGCATTGGACTGATGCGAGTTCCAATCAGGAACAGCGGATGGCTTCATGTTTGGGGAGTGCCAGCGCTACAGTTGGCATGCCTTCTGCCTTTTCAGTGTCATGGAGCTCTGGGTTGAGCGGTTTTCTGAACTCGAACCCTAGGCTCAACCCTCACCCTAACCCTAAGCCTAGGCTCAGCCTAAGAGGCAGCACTGGGCTGAGGCAAGTGCCAGGTTGGAAAAGACGAAGTCTGCAAGGCTCAGGCAGTGTTGCGCTTCCTTTGGCATGCCTTTATGATTGTCAGTGTCCCTGGAGCTCTGGGCTGTGTGGTTTTCTGGACCCTAACCCTAGGCTCAACCCTAACCCTAGCTTCAGCATAAGAAAAAGCATTGGACTGATGGGAGTTCCAAAAAGGAACAGCGGATGGCTTCATGTTTGGGGCAGTGCCGCGCTACACTTGGCATGCCTTTTCCCTTGTCAGTGTCCCTGGAGCTCTGGGCTGGGCGGTTTTCTGAACTCGAACCCTAGGCTCAACCCTAACCCTAACCCTAAGCCTAAGCTCAGCCTCAGAGGCAGCACTGGGCTGAGGCAAGTTCCAGGCTGGAAAAGACGAAGGCTGCAAGGCTCAGGCAGTGTTACGCTTCACTTGGCATGCCTTTTCCCTTGTCAGTGTCCCTGGAGCTCTGGGCTGTGTGGTTTTCTGGACCCTAACCCTAGGCTCAGCCCTAACCCTAACCCTAGGCTCTGCCTAAGGGGCAGCATTGGGCTGAGGCCAGTTCCAATTGGGCAAACGAGAAGGCTTCATGTTTGGGGCAGTGCCGCGCTACACTTGGAATGCATTTCACATCGCCAGTGGTGCTGAATCTCTGGGCTGTGTAGTTTTCAGAACCCTAAGCCTAGGCTCAACCCTAACCCTAACCCTAACCCTAGACTCAGCCTAAGAAACAGCACTGGGCTGAAGTGAGTACCAGTTGGGAAAAGACGAAGGCTGCAAGGCTCAGGCAGTGTTACGCTTCACTTGGCATGCCTTTTCCCTTGGCAGTGTCCCTGGAGCTCTGGGCTCTGTGGTTTTCTGAACCCTAACCCTAGGCTCAACCCTAACCCTAGCTTCAGCATAAGAAAAAGCATTGGACTGATGGGAGTTCCAAAAAGGAACAGCGGATGGCTTCATGTTTGGGGCAGTGCCGCGCTACACTTGGCATGCCTTTTCCCTTGTCAGTGTCCCTGGAGCTCTGGGCTGGGCGGTTTTCTGAATCCTAACCCTAGGCTCAACCCTAACCCTAACCCTAACCCTAAGCCTAGGCTCAGCCTAATAGGCAGCACTGGGCTGAGGCAAGTTCCTGGTTGGAAAAGACGAAGGCTGCAAGGCTCAGGCAGTGTTACGCTTCACTTGGCATGCCTTTTCCCTTGTCAGTGTCCCTGGAGCTCTGGGCTGTGTGGTTTTCTGAACCCTAACCCTAGGCTCAGCCCTAACCCTAACCCTAGGCTCTGCCTAAGGGGCAGCATTGGGCTGAGGCCAGTTCCAATTGGGAAAACGAGAAGGCTTCATGTTTGAAGCAGTGCCGCGCTACGCTTGGAATGCCTTTCGCATCGCCAGTGGTGCTGAATCTCCGGGCTGTGTAGTTTTCATAACCCTAAGCCTAGGCTCAACCCTAACCCTAACCCTAGACTCAGCCTAAGAAACAGCACTGGGCTGAAGTGAGTACCAGTTGGGAAAAGACGAAGGCTGCAAGGCTCAGGCAGTGTTGCGCTTCCTTTGGCATGCCTTTATGATTGTCAGTGTCCCTGGAGCTCTGGGCTCTGTGGTTCTCTGAACCCTAACCCTAGGCTCAACCCTAACCCTAGCTTCAGCATAAGAAAAAGCATTGGACTGATGGGAGTTCCAAAAAGGAACAGCGGATGGCTTCATGTTTGGGGCAGTGCCGCGCTACACTTGGCATGCCTTTTCCCTTGTCAGTGTCCCTGGAGCTCTGGGCTGGGCGGTTTTCTGAATCCTAACCCTAGGCTCAACCCTAACCCTAACCCTAACCCTAGGCTCAGCCTAAGAGGCAGCATTAGGATGACGCACATTCCAATTGAGAAAACACGAAGGCTGCATGTTTGGGGCAGTGCCGTGCTGCACTTGGCATGCCTTTAGCTTTGTCAGCGTCCCTGGAGCTCTGGGCTGTGTGGTTTTCTGAACTCGAACCCTAGGCTCAACCCTAACCCTAACCCTAAGCCTAGGCTCAGCCTCAGAGGCAGCACTGGGCTGAGGCAAGTTCCAGGCTGGAAAAGACGAAGGCTGCAAGGCTCAGGCAGTGTTACGCTTCACTTGGCATGCCTTTTCCCTTGTCAGTGTCCCTGGAGCTCTGGGCTGTGTGGTTTTCTGGACCCTAACCCTAGGCTCAGCCCTAACCCTAACCCTAGGCTCTGCCTAAGGGGCAGCATTGGGCTGAGGCCAGTTCCAATTGGGAAAACGAGAAGGCTTCATGTTTGGGGCAGTGCCGCGCTACACTTGGAATGCCTTACGCATCGCCAGTGGTGCTGAATCTCTGGGCTGTGTAGTTTTCATAACCCTAAGCCTAGGCTCAACCCTAACCCTAACCCTAGACTCAGCCTAAGAAACAGCACTGGGCTGAAGTGAGTACCAGTTGGGAAAAGACGAAGGCTGCAAGGCTCAGGCAGTGTTGTGCTTCCTTTGGCATGCCTTTATGATTGTCAGTGTCCCTGGAGCTCTGGGCTCTGTGGTTTTCTGAACCCTAACCCTAGGCTCAACCCTAACCCTAGCTTCAGCATAAGAAAAAGCATTGGACTGATGGGAGTTCCAAAAAGGAACAGCGGACGGCTTCATGTTTGGAGCAGTGCCGCGCTACACTTGGCATGCCTTTTCCCTTGTCAGTGTCCCTGGAGCTCTGGGCTGGGCGGTTTTCTGAACCCTAACCCTAAGCTCAACCCTAACCCTAACCCTAACCCTAGGCTCAGCCTAAGAGGCAGCATTAGGATGACGCATGTTCCAATTGAGAAAACACGAAGGCTGCATGTTTGGGGCAGTGCCGTGCTGCACTTGGCATGCCTTTAGCTTTGTCAGCGTCCCTGGAGCTCTGGGCTGTGTGGTTTTCTGAACCCTAACCCTAGGCTCAGCCCTAACCCTAGCTTCAGCATAAGAAAAAGCATTGGACTGATGGGAGTTCCAAAAAGGAACAGCGGATGGCTTCATGTTTGGGGCAGTGCCGCGCTACACTTGGCATGCCTTTTCCCTTGTCAGTGTCCCTGGAGCTCTGGGCTGGGCGGTTTTCTGAACTCGAACCCTAGGCTCAACCCTAACCCTAACCCTAAGCCTAGGCTCAGCCTCAGAGGCAGCACTGGGCTGAGGCAAGTTCCAGGCTGGAAAAGACGAAGGCTGCAAGGCTCAGGCAGTGTTACGCTTCACTTGGCATGCCTTTTCCCTTGTCAGTGTCCCTGGAGCTCTGGGCTGTGTGGTTTTCTGGACCCTAACCCTAGGCTCAGCCCTAACCCTAACCCTAAGCTCTGCCTAAGGGGCAGCATTGGGCTGAGGCCAGTTCCAATTGGGAAAACGAGAAGGCTTCATGTTTGGGGCAGTGCCGCGCTACACTTGGAATGTATTTCGCATCGCCAGTGGTGCTGAATCTCTGGGCTGTGTAGTTTTCAGAACCCTAAGCCTAGGCTCAACCCTAACCCTAACCCTAACCCTAGACTCAGCCTAAGAAACAGCACTGGGCTGAAGTGAGAACCAGTTGGGAAAAGACGAAGGCTGCAAGGCTCAGGCAGTGTTGCGCTTCCTTTGGCATGCCTTTATGATTGTCAGTGTCCCTGGAGCTCTGGGCTCTGTGGTTTTCTGAACCCTAACCCTAGGCTCAACCCTAACCCTAGCTTCAGCATAAGAAAAAGCATTGGACTGATGGGAGTTCCAAAAAGGAACAGCGGATGGTTTCATGTTTGGGGCAGTGCCGCGCTACACTTGGCATGCCTTTTCCCTTGTCAGTGTCCCTGGAGCTCTGGGCTGGGCGGTTTTCTGAACCCTAACCCTAAGCTCAACCCTAACCCTAACCCTAACCCTAGGCTCAGCCTAAGAGGCAGCATTAGGATGACGCATGTTCCAATTGAGAAAACACGAAGGCTGCATGTTTGGGGCAGTGCCGTGCTGCACTTGGCATGCCTTTAGCTTTGTCAGCGTCCCTGGAGCTCTGGGCTGTGTGGTTTTCTGAACCCTAACCCTAGGCTCAGCCCTAACCCTAGCTTCAGCATAAGAAAAAGCATTGGACTGATGGGAGTTCCAAAAAGGAACAGCGGATGGCTTCATGTTTGGGGCAGTGCCGCGCTACACTTGGCATGCCTTTTCCCTTGTCAGTGTCCCTGGAGCTCTGGGCTGGGCGGTTTTCTGAACTCGAACCCTAGGCTCAACCCTAACCCTAACCCTAAGCCTAGGCTCAGCCTCAGAGGCAGCACTGGGCTGAGGCAAGTTCCAGGCTGGAAAAGACGAAGGCTGCAAGGCTCAGGCAGTGTTACGCTTCACTTGGCATGCCTTTTCCCTTGTCAGTGTCCCTGGAGCTCTGGGCTGTGTGGTTTTCTGGACCCTAACCCTAGGCTCAGCCCTAACCCTAACCCTAGGCTCTGCCTAAGGGGCAGCATTGGGCTGAGGCCAGTTCCAATTGGGAAAACGAGAAGGCTTCATGTTTGGGGCAGTGCCGCGCCACACTTGGAATGCATTTCGCATCGCCAGTGGTGCTGAATCTCTGGGCTGTGTAGTTTTCAGAACCCTAAGCCTAGGCTCAACCCTAACCCTAACCCTAACCCTAGACTCAGCCTAAGAAACAGCACTGGGCTGAAGTGAGTACCAGTTGGGAAAAGACGAAGGCTGCAAGGCTCAGGCAGTGTTGTGCTTCCTTTGGCATGCCTTTATGATTGTCAGTGTCCCTGGAGCTCTGGGCTCTGTGGTTTTCTGAACCCTAACCCTAGGCTCAACCCTAACCCTAGCTTCAGCATAAGAAAAAGCATTGGACTGATGGGAGTTCCAAAAAGGAACAGCGGATGGCTTCATGTTTGGGGCAGTGCCGCGCTACACTTGGCATGCCTTTTCCCTTGTCAGTGTCCCTGGAGCTCTGGGCTGGGCGGTTTTCTGAACCCTAACCCTAGGCTCAACCCTAACCCTAACCCTAACCCTAGGCTCAGCCTAAGAGGCAGCATTAGGATGACGCATGTTCCAATTGAGAAAACACGAAGGCTGCATGTTTGGGGCAGTGCCGTGCTGCACTTGGCATGCCTTTAGCTTTGTCAGCGTCCCTGGAGCTCTGGGCTGTGTGGTTTTCTGAACCCTAACCCTAGGCTCAGCCCTAACCCTAGCTTCAGCATAAGAAAAAGCATTGGACTGATGCGAGTTCCAATCAGGAACAGCGGATGGCTTCATGTTTGGGGCAGTGCCAGCGCTACAGTTGGCATGCCTTCTGCCTTTTCAGTGTCCCTGGAGCTCTGGGTTGAGCGGTTTTCTGAACTCGAACCCTAGGCTCAACCCTCACCCTAACCCTAAGCCTAGGCTCAGCCTAAGAGGCAGCACTGGGCTGAGGCAAGTTCCAGGTTGGAAAAGACGAAGGCTGCAAGGCTCAGGCAGTGTTGCGCTTCCTTTGGCATGCCTTTATGATTGTCAGTGTCCCTGGAGCTCTGGGCTGTGTGGTTTTCTGGACCCTAACCCTAGGCTCAACCCTAACCCTAGCTTCAGCATAAGAAAAAGCATTGGACTGATGGGAGTTCCAAAAAGGAACAGCGGATGGCTTCATGTTTGGGGCAGTGCCGCGCTACACTTGGCATGCCTTTTCCCTTGTCAGTGTCCCTGGAGCTCTGGGCTGGGCGGTTTTCTGAACTCGAACCCTAGGCTCAACCCTAACCCTAACCCTAAGCCTAAGCTCAGCCTCAGAGGCAGCACTGGGCTGAGGCAAGTTCCAGGCTGGAAAAGACGAAGGCTGCAAGGCTCAGGCAGTGTTACGCTTCACTTGGCATGCCTTTTCCCTTGTCAGTGTCCCTGGAGCTCTGGGCTGTGTGGTTTTCTGGACCCTAACCCTAGGCTCAGCCCTAACCCTAACCCTAGGCTCTGCCTAAGGGGCAGCATTGGGCTGAGGCCAGTTCCAATTGGGAAAACGAGAAGGCTTCATGTTTGGGGCAGTGCCGCGCTACACTTGGAATGCATTTCACATCGCCAGTGGTGCTGAATCTCTGGGCTGTGTAGTTTTCAGAACCCTAAGCCTAGGCTCAACCCTAACCCTAACCCTAACCCTAGACTCAGCCTAAGAAACAGCACTGGGCTGAAGTGAGTACCAGTTGGGAAAAGACGAAGGCTGCAAGGCTCAGGCAGTGTTACGCTTCACTTGGCATGCCTTTTCCCTTGGCAGTGTCCCTGGAGCTCTGGGCTCTGTGGTTTTCTGAACCCTAACCCTAGGCTCAACCCTAACCCTAGCTTCAGCATAAGAAAAAGCATTGGACTGATGGGAGTTCCAAAAAGGAACAGCGGATGGCTTCATGTTTGGGGCAGTGCCGCGCTACACTTGGCATGCCTTTTCCCTTGTCAGTGTCCCTGGAGCTCTGGGCTGGGCGGTTTTCTGAACCCTAACCCTAGGCTCAACCCTAACCCTAACCCTAACCCTAGGCTCAGCCTAAGAGGCAGCATTAGGATGACGCATGTTCCAATTGAGAAAACACGAAGGCTGCATGTTTGGGGCAGTGCCGTGCTGCACTTGGCATGCCTTTAGCTTTGTCAGCGTCCCTGGAGCTCTGGGCTGTGTGGTTTTCTGAACCCTAACCCTAGGCTCAGCCCTAACCCTAGCTTCAGCATAAGAAAAAGCATTGGACTGATGGGAGTTCCAAAAAGGAACAGCGGATGGCTTCATGTTTGGGGCAGTGCCGCGCTACACTTGGCATGCCTTTTCCCTTGTCAGTGTCCCTGGAGCTCTGGGCTGGGCGGTTTTCTGAATCCTAACCCTAGGCTCAACCCTAACCCTAACCCTAACCCTAAGCCTAGGCTCAGCCTAATAGGCAGCACTGGGCTGAGGCAAGTTCCTGGTTGGAAAAGACGAAGGCTGCAAGGCTCAGGCAGTGTTACGCTTCACTTGGCATGCCTTTTCCCTTGTCAGTGTCCCTGGAGCTCTGGGCTGTGTGGTTTTCTGAACCCTAACCCTAGGCTCAGCCCTAACCCTAACCCTAGGCTCTGCCTAAGGGGCAGCATTGGGCTGAGGCCAGTTCCAATTGGGAAAACGAGAAGGCTTCATGTTTGAAGCAGTGCCGCGCTACGCTTGGAATGCCTTTCGCATCGCCAGTGGTGCTGAATCTCCGGGCTGTGTAGTTTTCATAACCCTAAGCCTAGGCTCAACCCTAACCCTAACCCTAGACTCAGCCTAAGAAACAGCACTGGGCTGAAGTGAGTACCAGTTGGGAAAAGACGAAGGCTGCAAGGCTCAGGCAGTGTTGCGCTTCCTTTGGCATGCCTTTATGATTGTCAGTGTCCCTGGAGCTCTGGGCTCTGTGGTTCTCTGAACCCTAACCCTAGGCTCAACCCTAACCCTAGCTTCAGCATAAGAAAAAGCATTGGACTGATGGGAGTTCCAAAAAGGAACAGCGGATGGCTTCATGTTTGGGGCAGTGCCGCGCTACACTTGGCATGCCTTTTCCCTTGTCAGTGTCCCTGGAGCTCTGGGCTGGGCGGTTTTCTGAATCCTAACCCTAGGCTCAACCCTAACCCTAACCCTAACCCTAGGCTCAGCCTAAGAGGCAGCATTAGGATGACGCACATTCCAATTGAGAAAACACGAAGGCTGCATGTTTGGGGCAGTGCCGTGCTGCACTTGGCATGCCTTTAGCTTTGTCAGCGTCCCTGGAGCTCTGGGCTGTGTGGTTTTCTGAACTCGAACCCTAGGCTCAACCCTAACCCTAACCCTAAGCCTAGGCTCAGCCTCAGAGGCAGCACTGGGCTGAGGCAAGTTCCAGGCTGGAAAAGACGAAGGCTGCAAGGCTCAGGCAGTGTTACGCTTCACTTGGCATGCCTTTTCCCTTGGCAGTGTCCCTGGAGCTCTGGGCTCTGTGGTTTTCTGAACCCTAACCCTAGGCTCAACCCTAACCCTAGCTTCAGCATAAGAAAAAGCATTGGACTGATGGGAGTTCCAAAAAGGAACAGCGGATGGCTTCATGTTTGGGGCAGTGCCGCGCTACACTTGGCATGCCTTTTCCCTTGTCAGTGTCCCTGGAGCTCTGGGCTGGGCGGTTTTCTGAATCCTAACCCTAGGCTCAACCCTAACCCTAACCCTAACCCTAAGCCTAGGCTCAGCCTAATAGGCAGCACTGGGCTGAGGCAAGTTCCTGGTTGGAAAAGACGAAGGCTGCAAGGCTCAGGCAGTGTTACGCTTCACTTGGCATGCCTTTTCCCTTGTCAGTGTCCCTGGAGCTCTGGGCTGTGTGGTTTTCTGAACCCTAACCCTAGGCTCAGCCCTAACCCTAACCCTAGGCTCTGCCTAAGGGGCAGCATTGGGCTGAGGCCAGTTCCAATTGGGAAAACGAGAAGGCTTCATGTTTGAAGCAGTGCCGCGCTACGCTTGGAATGCCTTTCGCATCGCCAGTGGTGCTGAATCTCCGGGCTGTGTAGTTTTCATAACCCTAAGCCTAGGCTCAACCCTAACCCTAACCCTAGACTCAGCCTAAGAAACAGCACTGGGCTGAAGTGAGTACCAGTTGGGAAAAGACGAAGGCTGCAAGGCTCAGGCAGTGTTGCGCTTCCTTTGGCATGCCTTTATGATTGTCAGTGTCCCTGGAGCTCTGGGCTCTGTGGTTCTCTGAACCCTAACCCTAGGCTCAACCCTAACCCTAGCTTCAGCATAAGAAAAAGCATTGGACTGATGGGAGTTCCAAAAAGGAACAGCGGATGGCTTCATGTTTGGGGCAGTGCCGCGCTACACTTGGCATGCCTTTTCCCTTGTCAGTGTCCCTGGAGCTCTGGGCTGGGCGGTTTTCTGAATCCTAACCCTAGGCTCAACCCTAACCCTAACCCTAACCCTAGGCTCAGCCTAAGAGGCAGCATTAGGATGACGCACATTCCAATTGAGAAAACACGAAGGCTGCATGTTTGGGGCAGTGCCGTGCTGCACTTGGCATGCCTTTAGCTTTGTCAGCGTCCCTGGAGCTCTGGGCTGTGTGGTTTTCTGAACTCGAACCCTAGGCTCAACCCTAACCCTAACCCTAAGCCTAGGCTCAGCCTCAGAGGCAGCACTGGGCTGAGGCAAGTTCCAGGCTGGAAAAGACGAAGGCTGCAAGGCTCAGGCAGTGTTACGCTTCACTTGGCATGCCTTTTCCCTTGTCAGTGTCCCTGGAGCTCTGGGCTGTGTGGTTTTCTGGACCCTAACCCTAGGCTCAGCCCTAACCCTAACCCTAGGCTCTGCCTAAGGGGCAGCATTGGGCTGAGGCCAGTTCCAATTGGGAAAACGAGAAGGCTTCATGTTTGGGGCAGTGCCGCGCTACACTTGGAATGCCTTACGCATCGCCAGTGGTGCTGAATCTCTGGGCTGTGTAGTTTTCATAACCCTAAGCCTAGGCTCAACCCTAACCCTAACCCTAGACTCAGCCTAAGAAACAGCACTGGGCTGAAGTGAGTACCAGTTGGGAAAAGACGAAGGCTGCAAGGCTCAGGCAGTGTTGTGCTTCCTTTGGCATGCCTTTATGATTGTCAGTGTCCCTGGAGCTCTGGGCTCTGTGGTTTTCTGAACCCTAACCCTAGGCTCAACCCTAACCCTAGCTTCAGCATAAGAAAAAGCATTGGACTGATGGGAGTTCCAAAAAGGAACAGCGGACGGCTTCATGTTTGGAGCAGTGCCGCGCTACACTTGGCATGCCTTTTCCCTTGTCAGTGTCCCTGGAGCTCTGGGCTGGGCGGTTTTCTGAACCCTAACCCTAAGCTCAACCCTAACCCTAACCCTAACCCTAGGCTCAGCCTAAGAGGCAGCATTAGGATGACGCATGTTCCAATTGAGAAAACACGAAGGCTGCATGTTTGGGGCAGTGCCGTGCTGCACTTGGCATGCCTTTAGCTTTGTCAGCGTCCCTGGAGCTCTGGGCTGTGTGGTTTTCTGAACCCTAACCCTAGGCTCAGCCCTAACCCTAGCTTCAGCATAAGAAAAAGCATTGGACTGATGGGAGTTCCAAAAAGGAACAGCGGATGGCTTCATGTTTGGGGCAGTGCCGCGCTACACTTGGCATGCCTTTTCCCTTGTCAGTGTCCCTGGAGCTCTGGGCTGGGCGGTTTTCTGAACTCGAACCCTAGGCTCAACCCTAACCCTAACCCTAAGCCTAGGCTCAGCCTCAGAGGCAGCACTGGGCTGAGGCAAGTTCCAGGCTGGAAAAGACGAAGGCTGCAAGGCTCAGGCAGTGTTACGCTTCACTTGGCATGCCTTTTCCCTTGTCAGTGTCCCTGGAGCTCTGGGCTGTGTGGTTTTCTGGACCCTAACCCTAGGCTCAGCCCTAACCCTAACCCTAGGCTCTGCCTAAGGGGCAGCATTGGGCTGAGGCCAGTTCCAATTGGGAAAACGAGAAGGCTTCATGTTTGGGGCAGTGCCGCGCTACACTTGGAATGCATTTCGCATCGCCAGTGGTGCTGAATCTCTGGGCTGTGTAGTTTTCAGAACCCTAAGCCTAGGCTCAACCCTAACCCTAACCCTAACCCTAGACTCAGCCTAAGAAACAGCACTGGGCTGAAGTGAGTACCAGTTGGGAAAAGACGAAGGCTGCAAGGCTCAGGCAGTGTTGCGCTTCCTTTGGCATGCCTTTATGATTGTCAGTGTCCCTGGAGCTCTGGGCTCTGTGGTTTTCTGAACCCTAACCCTAGGCTCAACCCTAACCCTAGCTTCAGCATAAGAAAAAGCATTGGACTGATGGGAGTTCCAAAAAGGAACAGCGGATGGTTTCATGTTTGGGGCAGTGCCGCGCTACACTTGGCATGCCTTTTCCCTTGTCAGTGTCCCTGGAGCTCTGGGCTGGGCGGTTTTCTGAACCCTAACCCTAAGCTCAACCCTAACCCTAACCCTAACCCTAGGCTCAGCCTAAGAGGCAGCATTAGGATGACGCATGTTCCAATTGAGAAAACACGAAGGCTGCATGTTTGGGGCAGTGCCGTGCTGCACTTGGCATGCCTTTAGCTTTGTCAGCGTCCCTGGAGCTCTGGGCTGTGTGGTTTTCTGAACCCTAACCCTAGGCTCAGCCCTAACCCTAGCTTCAGCATAAGAAAAAGCATTGGACTGATGGGAGTTCCAAAAAGGAACAGCGGATGGCTTCATGTTTGGGGCAGTGCCGCGCTACACTTGGCATGCCTTTTCCCTTGTCAGTGTCCCTGGAGCTCTGGGCTGGGCGGTTTTCTGAACTCGAACCCTAGGCTCAACCCTAACCCTAACCCTAAGCCTAGGCTCAGCCTAAGGGGCAGCATTGGGCTGAGGCCAGTTCCAATTGGGAAAACGAGAAGGCTTCATGTTTGGGGCAGTGCCGCGCCACACTTGGAATGCATTTCGCATCGCCAGTGGTGCTGAATCTCTGGGCTGTGTAGTTTTCAGAACCCTAAGCCTAGGCTCAACCCTAACCCTAACCCTAACCCTAGACTCAGCCTAAGAAACAGCACTGGGCTGAAGTGAGTACCAGTTGGGAAAAGACGAAGGCTGCAAGGCTCAGGCAGTGTTGTGCTTCCTTTGGCATGCCTTTATGATTGTCAGTGTCCCTGGAGCTCTGGGCTCTGTGGTTTTCTGAACCCTAACCCTAGGCTCAACCCTAACCCTAGCTTCAGCATAAGAAAAAGCATTGGACTGATGGGAGTTCCAAAAAGGAACAGCGGATGGCTTCATGTTTGGGGCAGTGCCGCGCTACACTTGGCATGCCTTTTCCCTTGTCAGTGTCCCTGGAGCTCTGGGCTGGGCGGTTTTCTGAACCCTAACCCTAGGCTCAACCCTAACCCTAACCCTAACCCTAGGCTCAGCCTAAGAGGCAGCATTAGGATGACGCATGTTCCAATTGAGAAAACACGAAGGCTGCATGTTTGGGGCAGTGCCGTGCTGCACTTGGCATGCCTTTAGCTTTGTCAGCGTCCCTGGAGCTCTGGGCTGTGTGGTTTTCTGAACCCTAACCCTAGGCTCAGCCCTAACCCTAGCTTCAGCATAAGAAAAAGCATTGGACTGATGCGAGTTCCAATCAGGAACAGCGGATGGCTTCATGTTTGGGGCAGTGCCAGCGCTACAGTTGGCATGCCTTCTGCCTTTTCAGTGTCCCTGGAGCTCTGGGTTGAGCGGTTTTCTGAACTCGAACCCTAGGCTCAACCCTCACCCTAACCCTAAGCCTAGGCTCAGCCTAAGAGGCAGCACTGGGCTGAGGCAAGTTCCAGGTTGGAAAAGACGAAGGCTGCAAGGCTCAGGCAGTGTTGCGCTTCCTTTGGCATGCCTTTATGATTGTCAGTGTCCCTGGAGCTCTGGGCTGTGTGGTTTTCTGGACCCTAACCCTAGGCTCAACCCTAACCCTAGCTTCAGCATAAGAAAAAGCATTGGACTGATGGGAGTTCCAAAAAGGAACAGCGGATGGCTTCATGTTTGGGGCAGTGCCGCGCTACACTTGGCATGCCTTTTCCCTTGTCAGTGTCCCTGGAGCTCTGGGCTGGGCGGTTTTCTGAACTCGAACCCTAGGCTCAACCCTAACCCTAACCCTAAGCCTAAGCTCAGCCTCAGAGGCAGCACTGGGCTGAGGCAAGTTCCAGGCTGGAAAAGACGAAGGCTGCAAGGCTCAGGCAGTGTTACGCTTCACTTGGCATGCCTTTTCCCTTGTCAGTGTCCCTGGAGCTCTGGGCTGTGTGGTTTTCTGGACCCTAACCCTAGGCTCAGCCCTAACCCTAACCCTAGGCTCTGCCTAAGGGGCAGCATTGGGCTGAGGCCAGTTCCAATTGGGAAAACGAGAAGGCTTCATGTTTGGGGCAGTGCCGCGCCACACTTGGAATGCATTTCACATCGCCAGTGGTGCTGAATCTCTGGGCTGTGTAGTTTTCAGAACCCTAAGCCTAGGCTCAACCCTAACCCTAACCCTAACCCTAGACTCAGCCTAAGAAACAGCACTGGGCTGAAGTGAGTACCAGTTGGGAAAAGACGAAGGCTGCAAGGCTCAGGCAGTGTTACGCTTCACTTGGCATGCCTTTTCCCTTGGCAGTGTCCCTGGAGCTCTGGGCTCTGTGGTTTTCTGAACCCTAACCCTAGGCTCAACCCTAACCCTAGCTTCAGCATAAGAAAAAGCATTGGACTGATGGGAGTTCCAAAAAGGAACAGCGGATGGCTTCATGTTTGGGGCAGTGCCGCGCTACACTTGGCATGCCTTTTCCCTTGTCAGTGTCCCTGGAGCTCTGGGCTGGGCGGTTTTCTGAATCCTAACCCTAGGCTCAACCCTAACCCTAACCCTAACCCTAAGCCTAGGCTCAGCCTAATAGGCAGCACTGGGCTGAGGCAAGTTCCTGGTTGGAAAAGACGAAGGCTGCAAGGCTCAGGCAGTGTTACGCTTCACTTGGCATGCCTTTTCCCTTGTCAGTGTCCCTGGAGCTCTGGGCTGTGTGGTTTTCTGAACCCTAACCCTAGGCTCAGCCCTAACCCTAACCCTAGGCTCTGCCTAAGGGGCAGCATTGGGCTGAGGCCAGTTCCAATTGGGAAAACGAGAATTCTTCATGTTTGAAGCAGTGCCGCGCTACGCTTGGAATGCCTTTCGCATCGCCAGTGGTGCTGAATCTCCGGGCTGTGTAGTTTTCATAACCCTAAGCCTAGGCTCAACCCTAACCCTAACCCTAGACTCAGCCTAAGAAACAGCACTGGGCTGAAGTGAGTACCAGTTGGGAAAAGACGAAGGCTGCAAGGCTCAGGCAGTGTTGTGCTTCCTTTGGCATGCCTTTATGATTGTCAGTGTCCCTGGAGCTCTGGGCTCTGTGGTTTTCTGAACCCTAACCCTAGGCTCAACCCTAACCCTAGCTTCAGCATAAGAAAAAGCATTGGACTGATGGGAGTTCCAAAAAGGAACAGCGGATGGCTTCATGTTTGGGGCAGTGCCGCGCTACACTTGGCATGCCTTTTCCCTTTTCAGTGTCCCTGGAGCTCTGGGCTGGGCGGTTTTCTGAATCCTAACCCTAGGCTCAACCCTAACCCTTACCCTAACCCTAAGCCTAGGCTCAGCCTAATAGGCAGCACTGGGCTGAGGCAAGTTCCTGGTTGGAAAAGACGAAGGCTGCAAGGCTCAGGCAGTGTTACGCTTCACTTGGCATGCCTTTTCCCTTGTCAGTGTCCCTGGAGCTCTGGGCTGTGTGGTTTTCTGGACCCTAACCCTAGGCTCAGCCCTAACCCTAACCCTAGGCTCTGCCTAAGGGGCAGCATTGGGCTGAGGCCAGTTCCAATTGGGAAAACGAGAAGGCTTCATGTTTGGGGCAGTGCCGCGCTACACTTGGAATGCATTTCGCATCGCCAGTGGTGCTGAATCTCTGGGCTGTGTAGTTTTCAGAACCCTAAGCCTAGGCTCAACCCTAACCCTAACCCTAACCCTAGACTCAGCCTAAGAAACAGCACTGGGCTGAAGTGAGTACCAGTTGGGAAAAGACGAAGGCTGCAAGGCTCAGGCAGTGTTGTGCTTCCTTTGGCATGCCTTTATGATTGTCAGTGTCCCTGGAGCTCTGGGCTCTGTGGTTTTCTGAACCCTAACCCTAGGCTCAACCCTAACCCTAGCTTCAGCATAAGAAAAAGCATTGGACTGATGGGAGTTCCAAAAAGGAACAGCGGATGGCTTCATGTTTGGGGCAGTGCCGCGCTACACTTGGCATGCCTTTTCCCTTGTCAGTGTCCCTGGAGCTCTGGGCTGGGCGGTTTTCTGAACCCTAACGCTAGGCTCAACCCTAACCCTAACCCTAAGCCTAGGCTCAGCCTAAGAGGCAGCATTAGGATGACGCACGTTCCAATTGAGAAAACACGAAGGCTGCATGTTTGGGGCAGTGCCGTGCTGCACTTGGCATGCCTTTAGCTTTGTCAGCGTCCCTGGAGCTCTGGGCTGTGTGGTTTTCTGAACCCTAACCCGAGGCTCAGCCCTAACCCTAACCCTAGCTTCAGCATAAGAAAAAGCATTGGACTGATGGGAGTTCCAAAAAGGAACAGCGGATGGCTTCATGTTTGGGGCAGTGCCGCGCTACACTTGGCATGCCTTTTCCCTTGTCAGTGTCCCTGGAGCTCTGGGCTGTGTGGTTTTCTGGACCCTAACCCTAGGCTCAGCCCTAACCCTAAGCCTAGGCTCAGCCTAAGGGGCAGCATTGGGCTGAGGCCAGTTCCAATTGGGAAAACGAGAAGGCTTCATGTTTGGGGCAGTGCCGCGCTACACTTGGAATGCATTTCGCATCGCCAGTGGTGCTGAATCTCTGGGCTGTGTAGTTTTCATAACCCTAAGCCTAGGCTCAACCCTAACCCTAACCCTAGACTCAGCCTAAGAAACAGCACTGGGCTGAAGTGAGTACCAGTTGGGAAAAGACGAAGGCTGCAAGGCTCAGGCAGTGTTGCGCTTCCTTTGGCATGCCTTTATGATTGTCAGTGTCCCTGGAGCTCTGGGCTCTGTGGTTCTCTGAACCCTAACCCTAGGCTCAACCCTAACCCTAGCTTCAGCATAAGAAAAAGCATTGGACTGATGGGAGTTCCAAAAAGGAACAGCGGATGGCTTCATGTTTGGGGCAGTGCCGCGCTACACTTGGCATGCCTTTTCCCTTGTCAGTGTCCCTGGAGCTCTGGGCTGGGCGGTTTTCTGAATCCTAACCCTAGGCTCAACCCTAACCCTAACCCTAACCCTAGGCTCAGCCTAAGAGGCAGCATTAGGATGACGCACATTCCAATTGAGAAAACACGAAGGCTGCATGTTTGGGGCAGTGCCGTGCTGCACTTGGCATGCCTTTAGCTTTGTCAGCGTCCCTGGAGCTCTGGGCTGTGTGGTTTTCTGAACTCGAACCCTAGGCTCAACCCTAACCCTAACCCTAAGCCTAGGCTCAGCCTCAGAGGCAGCACTGGGCTGAGGCAAGTTCCAGGCTGGAAAAGACGAAGGCTGCAAGGCTCAGGCAGTGTTACGCTTCACTTGGCATGCCTTTTCCCTTGTCAGTGTCCCTGGAGCTCTGGGCTGTGTGGTTTTCTGGACCCTAACCCTAGGCTCAGCCCTAACCCTAACCCTAGGCTCTGCCTAAGGGGCAGCATTGGGCTGAGGCCAGTTCCAATTGGGAAAACGAGAAGGCTTCATGTTTGGGGCAGTGCCGCGCTACACTTGGAATGCCTTACGCATCGCCAGTGGTGCTGAATCTCTGGGCTGTGTAGTTTTCATAACCCTAAGCCTAGGCTCAACCCTAACCCTAACCCTAGACTCAGCCTAAGAAACAGCACTGGGCTGAAGTGAGTACCAGTTGGGAAAAGACGAAGGCTGCAAGGCTCAGGCAGTGTTGTGCTTCCTTTGGCATGCCTTTATGATTGTCAGTGTCCCTGGAGCTCTGGGCTCTGTGGTTTTCTGAACCCTAACCCTAGGCTCAACCCTAACCCTAGCTTCAGCATAAGAAAAAGCATTGGACTGATGGGAGTTCCAAAAAGGAACAGCGGATGGCTTCATGTTTGGGGCAGTGCCGCGCTACACTTGGCATGCCTTTTCCCTTGTCAGTGTCCCTGGAGCTCTGGGCTGGGCGGTTTTCTGAACCCTAACCCTAAGCTCAACCCTAACCCTAACCCTAACCCTAGGCTCAGCCTAAGAGGCAGCATTAGGATGACGCATGTTCCAATTGAGAAAACACGAAGGCTGCATGTTTGGGGCAGTGCCGTGCTGCACTTGGCATGCCTTTAGCTTTGTCAGCGTCCCTGGAGCTCTGGGCTGTGTGGTTTTCTGAACCCTAACCCTAGGCTCAGCCCTAACCCTAACCCTAACCCTAACCCTAACCCTAGGCTCTGCCCTAACCCTAACCCTAACCCTAGGCTCTGCCTAAGGGGCCGCATTGGGCTGAGGCCAGTTCCAATTGGGAAAACGAGAAGGCTTCATGTTTGGGGCAGTGCCGCGCTACGCTTGGAATGCCTTTCGCATCGCCAGTGGTGCTGAATCTCTGGGCTGTGTAGTTTTCATAACCCTAAGCCTAGGCTCAACCCTAACCCTAACCCTAGACTCAGCCTAAGAAACAGCACTGGGCTGAAGTGAGTACCAGTTGGGAAAAGACGAAGGCTGCAAGGCTCAGGCAGTGTTACGCTTCACTTGGCATGCCTTTTCCCTTGTCAGTGTCCCTGGAGCTCTGGGCTCTGTGGTTTTCTGAACCCTAACCCTAGGCTCAGCCCTAACGCTAGCTTCAGCCTAAGAAAAAGCATTGGACTGATGGGAGTTCCAAAAAGGAACACAGGAAGGCTTCATGTTTGGGGAAGTGCTGCACTGCACTTGGAATTCCTTTTGCATTGTCATTTTCTCTGGAGCTGTGTTCTGTTTTTTTTTCTGAATCCTAACCCTTGGTGTAACCTCAACCCTAACTCTAACCCTCTCAATAATATATTGGAAGTTCTTTGCTGTTCATAGTAGTATTATTATATAGTAGTAATTATTATGTTAATAATGCATGTACTGTTAAAAGTTTTGGTTATTGTATTATAAAAGTGGTACTGCTTCTTTGCACCCCCCTCCCCCCCAGCACTGAGCCATCCTGGACAAACCCTTAAGAACCAATCATCGCCTTAACCTTCATGCAAATGTAGGATCGAAACAGAGTTCAGTCCAACGGGACAAAAAACAGTATAAAAATGGGGCATCCAGGTCAGTGAGGCATGCCGATTGACCTTGAACATCAAAAACATACCTGCTCTGAAGATGAAGATCCAGTGCCAGCTCTCCAGCATCCAGACTTGTTGCTGACTGGGAGCCCTCCTGCTCTACATCCTTGGACTATCTGCGTGCACTCTACCCACCAGCCCCTATGCTTTAGGCCACATAATAAAAGCTGAAATCACTTTAGGACCAGGAGTGCGTTCCTGTTTTCAACATTTTGGGGACCCGTCCGGGATATGACCTCACCTGACTAGCACCAGAGGACGGGACAGCCGCCTGTACTCTCCAGGTCCCCCGAGGAACCTTGCGTTGATATCCAGAAAAGGCCTGAGGCCCATGAGGCACAGCAGAGCGGGATTCCAGCTGGTGTGTATCACCCATCCACGGGTAGGAGGACCAGGGGCTCAAGTGTGTGGAGAGTGTTTGAAACGGGACCAGTAGCTCTGCGCCCTGAATTGAGTGCAGACTTCCTAGTACCATGGTTCTGGCTTCTCCGCAAGGAGACCATCTGGGAATGGAGGGAAGTGAAAGAAGGAAGAGTGAATGAGGCACCTCCCCTCCTTGTTCCTACAGTCAGGGCACCTGGGCAGGCCCTGTTAGAGCTTGGTAAGCCATTGTCCCCCGGCTGTATAGGGGGCTGTGGTAAGGGAGTGAGTCACACAAATTAGCCCCAGATCCTCAGGCATGTGAGAGCTGGGGTGAAGGTGTGAGTGACACGCAAACAGGGTCACAGGTGAACTGGTGGATGCACCAGCACCAGAGGCGACCAGATTCAGGGTCCTTCCCTAAGGCCTGGTGGTACTGGAGCACAGAGAGGCCGACCCCAAGGCGAGGGGGCCGCAGTATCACAGGACCTTTGCAGCACCACGGCCGTGAGATGGGCAGTCGTGTGGCCCATTCCTCAGTGTACCAGGGTGGGAAGTCCAGTTTGGGCAAGGTCCAGAGGTTTGAACCCCTGACTCTGAGGCTATCTCTAGGGAAGAGGGATAGCCAAACCTCGGGGGAGGCGGAAGGGGTCAGGGTTGGGGCCTACACAGACCAGTGATTCCCTGGCAACAGGGGTCTGCTTCGTGTAAGACTAAGAGGCTTGCTTAAGTTTCCTTCGTCTGTCCAATAAAAGAAAAGGGAAATAAAAGGGAGTGCTAAACCTAGGTCAGTGGGGAAATCTAGGGTTTAGTACTTGGGGGCTCTGAAGTGTCGAAAAAGTACCTAAAAGTCCAGGTGGCTGAGGCATCAGAGCCAGGACTCCACTCAGAAGTCAAGGTGTGTGCGTGTGAACAGGCCTGAGAAACTGAGCGAAAATTCTTTTGTTTTCCTTTTTCTTTTTCCTTTTTCTTTTTTTAATTTTTCTTTTTCCCCTGCACCACCTTTCATGAGTGTGTGTAGGAATGTGTGAGTGAGATAAGGATAAGTGGTCGTTAGATAAGAATGCCAGATAAGAGTGCCCAGGGGCACCAAAGTTGATTATTTAGGACTGGGAGACCTGTTGTGTAAACAGAAAGATAAGAGGGAGCTATTTTTAATTCAGAGAACTTCTCCCTCTTTTAAGTTAAAAAGCAAGACAAATCTTTTTAGAAGGCCAGTAATCATAAGTTGGTATTACCTTGGCGGTTTTATTCATTGGCCCAAAAGCTTATAATAACTAAAGGTCACCAGGGGCCAGGGCCACAGCAGATGAAGAGGGCGACCAAAGATAAAGAATATTCTGCCTGGTAGCTCCCTTGGTGACATATTGAATTACTGGAATAGGTGGGAAACAACTAAAAAGTTAGATCAAATGAGGATGATTTATTACTGTGTGGAACATTGGCCAAAGAGGAAATTACAACAAAAATCTTTAAAGCGGCCCTGGTATGGAAGCAGAGATAAGTGGTTATGTAAGTTATTATATCAGCAAGTGTGTAACCAAGAAAACCCTAATTCAGGAGAAGTAGAGTATGTAATTTGCTGGGTCAAATATGTATCTAGGGAAGGGGATTCTAAGGTATATAAACTAAAAAAGGATAAAGAACAGAAATCAGAGGAAGAAGATAAAGAAAATGAGAGAGCTATTCAAAAGAGGTGGGATCCCCTTGATTATGTAGCCCCACCAATTCTTCCTCCAGACTAACAAGACCCCCCCTGCCACTTAACTCCTAGCCTCCTGCTTCTCAAAACCCGCCTTTACCTCCCCCAATGATCCCCGCCTCTCCTCTGTCTCCTCAGGGAATCTCCCTGTCGTTTTTACCCCCTCCAATAATTCCACTCCCTCCAATATATATCCACCCCTTGATGCTTTTCCCTCTCTGCCCTCTATCCCTACTAACCTGCAGCATGCTGAATGTTTAAATCAGAATACAACACCTTTCCTTGTAAAAAAATCTCTGGAGATATCCTCCAACCTAACAACTGTACCCTCCCAACATGATAACAAAGAATTACTGAGCCTGTTGGATGACTGGCCCTTACTGTAATACCAGATCAAAAAGTGGTGTAAGACCAGAGGTAAAACCTGATAAGCTATTTCCCCTGAGGGAAATTCCATTAGCGGGAGCAGTCGGAGGAATACGCCTTATAAATGCACCACTGACAGCCTCTGAAGTGAGGGCATTCAAAAAAGAACTGAGTAACCTGGTGGAAGATCCAATTGGGACAGCACAACAAATAGATTAGTTCCTGGGTCCCAATATATATACCTGGGGGGACCTGCATTTTACTATGAACATCTTCTCCCCAGAAGAAATACGCCTCATAAAGTCAGCAGGTATGAAGATCTGGGAGAAGGAAAATCGCACTGGTCCCCCAGGTGAGCAAAAATTCCCTGTAGAGGACCCAAATTGGGATTCCAACCAGGAAGGGGGCTGAAGAAACATGCAAGACTACAGGACCCTAATTATAAGAGGCATAAAAGAGTCTGTACCCAAAAGCAGCAATACCAAATTGACATTTGATGAGAGTCAAGAAAAAGAGGAGTCGTCAGGGGCATGACTAAATCAATTAAAATGAAATTTTCAGTTACATTCCAACATTGATCCTGATGGACCAGAGGGACAAGTATTATTAAAAGTACAGTTTGTTACCAAAGCTTGGCCTGGCATTAGACAGAAATTATAAAAATTGGAAGACTGGCAAGAAAGGGGAATTAACGACCTGTTAAGAGAAGCTCTGAAAATTTATTTAAGGAGAGATGAGGAGAAAAACCAAACAAAAGCAAAAATAATGGTGGCAGTAGCAAGAGAAAGCGTAGGAGTGAGAAGAGACGAGCCAAAAGGGGGAGCAGAAAATAAAAGGAAGCTGGGTAAATGGAAAAAAACCATCATTAGATGATGTGTATTGTTATTATTGTGGAGAGAAAGGACACTTGAAACGGTCCTGTAAAAAATTAGAAATTGATGAAGCGATTGAGAGAGAACAGGACACCCTGGAGAAGATTCTGAGAAGAGATGATGATTAGGAGTGTCATGGGCTCTACGCTCTGGGGGATGAGATCGGACACCAGATAGACCCCCTGGTAAACTTAGAAATTGGCCCCCAGAGCGAAGAATATGAGTTTTTAGTGGACACAGGTGATGATCAATCCTGTGTGACAAAGTTCCCTAGGGGGGCTCAGCTAAGCAAAAAGATCTGCCAAGTGCAGGGAGCAAAAGGGGAACCATTCGGAGCCCAGGTTATAGAGAGCATAATTGTAAAAGGCAATTCAAGAGAATGCAGGGCTGATTTCCTTTATATCCCGAAACTAGGTTGTAACTTACTGGTGCGAGACCTGCAAGTAAGTGGGGAATTGGAGTAGTGCCAAATGAGGGGAGGATGGGAGCCCACATAATGTTATTAACTGAACAGGATATGGGAAAAATTAACCCAACAGTCTGGGCGGAAGGAGGAGGGCAAGGGTTGTTAAATATCCCACCAATTAAGATAGAAATGCTGTCAGGAATTCCTCCTGTTTGGGTAAAATAATATCCCATCTCTCCTGATGGCCAGAAAGGACTAACACCTATAATACAGGGACTCATGGAAGAAGGCATACTAGAACCATGCATGTCACCACATAATACACCAGTTCTGGATGTCAAGAAAACTGATGGAACCTACAGATTGGTGCAAGATTTGAGAGAAATTAACAAACAAACAATTTCCAGATATCCAATAGTATCAAATCTCTATACTCCTCTTAGTCAAATTCCATGAGAACATGCATGGTTCTCAGTAATAGATTTAAAGGATGCCCTTCTGGGCCTGTCCATTAGAGGAGGGGAGCAGGAATTGGTTTGCCTATGAATGAGAAGACCCAGACTGCAAATGTAAACAGCAACTTAGGTGGACCCACCTCCCACAGGGATTCACAGAGTCCCCTAACCAATTTGGACAAGCTTTAGAGGATCTTAAGAAATCCATTGTACCCAGGGAAGAGATACAAATTCTACAATATGTGGATGACCTACTAATATCAGGCAAAGATCAAGAACAAGTCCAACAGGCCAGTATAAGTTTAGTAAATTTTCTGGGGGAAAAAGGATTAAAAGTATAAAAGAAAAAACTCCAATTTGGAGAAGAAGAGATAAAGTACCTGGGGCATCTAATCGGAAAAGGGTACGAAAAGCTCAGTCCTGAAAGAGTTGTGGGGATTCTGTCAGTTTCACCACCCAAGACTGAAAGAGATGTAAGAAAGCTATTAGGTTTAATTGGCTATTGTAAATTATGGATTGGTAAGTATACACAAACTGTAAAATTTTTATATGAAAAGTTAATAAGCACAGAACCTGTGACCTGGACTCTGGAGGACACTGAACGGTTCCAAGACTTAAAAGCTCGATTGACAAAAGCCCCAGTTTTGAGTCTGCCAAATTTAAGAAAACAATTTGATCTATTTGTTAATGTTAACGAGGGGATAGCATATGGAGTAATAACCCAAGATTCGGGGGGGAAGCAGGACACTGGTGGCTTATCTGTCAAAATTGTTGGACCTGGTAGCAAGAGGGTGGCCAGCCTATATTCAAGCTGTGGCAGCCACAGCTACCTTATTGGAAGACACTCAAAAGCTTACATTCAGTGGGAGGATTCGAGTACACATACCCCACGACTTGAGGACAGTGTTAAGCCAAAAAGCTCCTCAGTGGCTAGCAGACAGCCGAATCCTGAGGTATGAAATAACCCTGATGAATATTGAGAATCTAGAGTTTGTCACCTCAAAATGTGTAAATCCTGCTCAATTCCTAACTGTGGAACCAATGGAAAATTTAGAGCATAACTGTATAGAGCTAATTGAGATACAAACAAAAGTAAGAGAAGACTTAGAACAAGACGCCTTACCATATGGAAGGATCTTGTATATAGATGGATCCTCTCAAATTGTAATGGGAAAAAGGGCGTCAGGATATGCCATTATTGAGGCAGGGGAAATCAAAGAAAAAGGGAAATTACCCTTGAATTGGTCTGCACAAAACTGAGAGATATATGCCCTAAAGAGAGGTTTAGATTTATTAGTAGATGATATAGGGACAATCTACACAGATTCTTGATATGCCTTTGGGATAGCTCATACCTTTGGAAAAATCTGGAAAGAGAGGGGATACCTTAACTCAAAAAGTCTGGCACGTGAAAATCTGATCAGGGAAGTACTCAAATCACTCAGAGAACCAATAGAAATTGCCATAGTCCATATTAAAGGCCACCAAAAAGGGGATACCTCTGAAATCCAAGGAAACAAATTAGCAGGCCTGGTGGCCAAAGAAGCAGCCTTAGAAATGGGGGACCCAGTCATAGTCTTAATGAAAAAGAAGACCAGGGAAGAATAAGGGAAGAAGTGGTACCAATTTTCAATGACAAAGAGCTAAAAGAAATAGAGCAGACGGGAGGGGTAAAAACAGAGGATGGAAAGTGGTAGACTCCAGATCGGCGACAAATATTCAACCAAATAATAACCAGGAAAGTGATGGAAGAGATCCAGCGATTAACTCCCTGGGGAACACAAGGAATATGTGATCATTTCCTGAAATATTACATGGGAATGGGAATATATGAAATAGCCAGATCCATCACTGGAGAATGTCTAACCTGCCAAAAAGTCAACGAAAAGGTAATGCAAAAAAACACTCCGGGAGGGAGGAAATTAGTCATTAGACCTTTCCAGAGTATTCAGGTTGATTTTACTGAATTAACTCCAGCCCAGGAATATAAACACCCATTGGTCATAGTTGACCATCTAACCCACTGGGAGACAGCCCAAACTGTGACAAAAGTGCTCTTGGAAAAAAATTATTCCAAGATATGGGCTAGTAAATATTATTGATTTGGACCGTGGCCCCCACTTTACATCCAGTGTTCTGCAACAAGTCATCAGGGCCCTGGGAATAAAGTGGGAGTTACACACCCCTTGGCACCCTCAGAGTTCTGGGAGAGTTGAGAGGGTGACTCAAACCTTAAAGAATATCTTAACAAAATTGGCCTTAGAAACCCAATGGAACTGGGTCAAATGTTTACCACTAGCCCTATTACAAATAAGAACAAGACCCCGTTCAGATCTAGGGGTCTCTCCTTACAAAATGTTGTTTGGGCTGCCTTTCTTGCTAACCCTGTACGGTATTGGAGAACATCAAGAAGGGGGAACAACAATGCAAAAATATATTGAAACAGTAACAACAGCCCTAGAAGAACTAAGAAAAAAGGGCTACCTCCCCCAGACTTCCCCATTGAACTATAAAATACATAGTATTAAGCTGGGACAGTGGGTATTGACTAAATCCTGGAAAAACCTCCCACTGACTGCTCGCTTTGAAGACCCCTTCCAGGTGCTGCTTACGACAAACACTGCAATAAGAACAAAGGAGTGGGGGTGGGCTCATGCAAGTTGAGTGAAGGGTCCAGTACAACCCTCAGCTGAGGCAAGCGAATGGGCTATAGCCAACAGGAATGATAAAGACTTGAAATTGGCCCTGAGGAATATGCCAAAAGAAGCAGGACTCTGAACACTACCCCCCCACACGGGAAGCACTCACATTGTTATCCTTATATCCTTAAAGTTTGTTAATATTTGCTGTAATTATAGTACAAGTTCAAGCTTTGTACAGCTAGGAATTGATAATCAAGATAACCTCTCAGTTTCTGATACTGTTCCATAGAGCACTCTCCTTGCAACCCTAATTGGGACCAAATTGAGGAAAGGGAGTTGGTACGATACGGGTCATGGAAGAGTATCTCCAGAAGAAGGGAAAACCAGAGGTGGGAAGCAAGACTGGATCGGGAACTACCTCTGGGAAAAACTCTCAGGGCACCAAGAAAACCCCTGATTGAGAGGTGAGGAGGCCAGCCCATACCAGACTCCCACTAGTAGCAATGCTACTACTCACTCACTTCAAAGGAAGTGGAGGAAACACTTGCGAGAAGTGTTACTATCCCTTGTATAGAGGAGATACAGTAAGTGTATTAATCAGAGTACATGCAAACATGAATCCCAAATGTATTGTTCACTCCCAGTTAACAACCTATAAAGAAGATAATAAAATATATTGGCTAGCTAAAAACACTGCAAACCCAAGCCAGAGGATGTCAGGAGGGTGCCCTATGAAATAAAGATGGGTATGTTTTGAACAAGAGCGTGAAACCAACTTAGAGGATACATTGAAAGAGAAAGAAGTGCAAGTGAAAAGACAAAGGATAGAGAGGGACAAATATATGGAAAGAATCCGTTTCTCAATATGGTGGAAAAGATTACAAAAGAATTTAATTTGACTGATTGTTGGGTGTGCGGGGGTGTTGGAGTCCCCCCCCTGCCATGTGGTCCTGGGACAGGGGCCCTGGGGGGAGGCATGGGGTTTCCCTGCCCCTGGTCAGCCTCGTTCCCCATTGGTTGTTTTGTGTTCCCCTGCGCAGGCAAGGACCCTCGGGTCCCGTGATTGCCTCAGTTCCTCAGCAGAGCCCGGCCATGCGGCTGGAGAAATAAACATCTCTGAAACATCTATCAAGAATCGGTCCATAGATATTTCTTTTCCATGGGCCTCATTGTCTGATACCCGTGTTGCAGTATCCCCGCTGTACCACGGGGGAGACACACTTAAGTGAAATTTGGCCATGGGACGGTATCAGTTTAGGTCCCCGAGACATTTTAAAATTGATTACATCGAGAAAAAGCATGGTAGTACTCAAAAGAAGGGAAGGAGAGTGGAAACTAAAATCAACAATAATAGGGGGAGAGTGTTTATCAAGAAAAGGGAAAATGTATACTATAGAAGTGGGAGAAAGGCTATGTAAAAGATATCTAGCAGCAAATGAGACACACACCGGGTGGATCCCAGAAATGGCCCATTCATACTGGTCAATAGAAAAAACTGAAAGTAGATGTGTACACAGTGAAAAAGAAAATATGTTTGAATGCTTAGGAGATTATATTAACCCATTCTGGGCTATAAAAAAAAAATCCAAATATTAGAAACATGTAACAAGTAGAGAATTTAATTTCTGGGAGGCACCTAAAAATTTATTCTGGATCTGTGGTAAAACGGCATATGTGAAGTTACTGGGAGGGTGAACTGGGAATTGCACAATTGGAGCAATAAAACCATCCTTTTTCTTACTGCCTAAGGATGCGAAATCAGACTTGGGAGTCTCAGTATGTGATGATCTGGCCAGAAAGAAAAGGAGTTTATTTGGCAGAACCCAAAAATGGAACAATGAAATTTGGACCCTGCAAAAGATTATCGATACTTATGGGCTGGTCACCTGGGCCCAAGATGGATCCTAGGGGTACAGAAGCCCAGAATACATACTCAATTGAATCATCTGTCTACAACTAGTACTTGAAATAATGTCAAATCAGACAATTATGACTATCGATCTCTTAAACCAGCAGCAACAAAAAACATGATCAGTAATTTACCAGATCCAATTGGCAGTGGACTACCTCCTCGCAGAGGAAGGAGGGATCTGTGGGAAATTTAATACTTCAGAATGCTGCCTAGAAATCAACGACCATAGTCATGTAATTAAAAACATTACTCAAAATATTAGAAAACTAACCTATGTTGGAGCTCAAAAATGGACCCCCTTCTTTGGAAACTCCGATTGTTGGGACAACTTGTTCACCTGGAATGGTAAATGGTGGAAGAAATTGGTCTTCTTTGTTGTGTGTGCACTAGCAAGTGTAATATTTCTACCATGTGTAATTCCCTGTCTAGTCCGGATAGTAACCAGCATTGTCCAAAGTAGCATCATGCTGCAAGGTAACGTGGAAGGGAAAAATGGTGAAAAAGTAATGTTAATAAAAGAACGGAGTGATCAAAATGCCAAAGATATGCTTGAACAATACGAGAAACTGAGAAAAATAGAAGTTGAACTTTAAAAGGCTGATCCAGGCTAGAAGCCTGATCAAACAGTTAGAGGGGGGAATTGTCAAAAATAGGTTAGAAACTTGTTATACTGTTAATAGTAATATTGTTAAGTAGTTAATAATTGTTATGTTAATAATGCATGTACTGTTAAAAGGTTTGGTTATTATATTATAAAAGGGGTACTGTGTTAGTGCACACCCCCCAAGCAACAGCCAGCCTGGACAAAACCCTTAAGAACCAATCAGCGCCTTAACCTTCATGCAAATGCAGTATCCAAACAGAGACCAATCCAAAGGGACAAAAAACAGTATAAAAAGGGGGCATCCAGGTCAGTGAGGCGTGCCGCTTGACCTTGAACACCAGAAACATCCCTGCTCTGAAGACAAAGATCCAGCGCCACCTCTGCAGCACCAGTGATCGTCGCTGATGGGGAGCCCTCCTGCTCTACTTCCCTGGACAATTGGGGTATGCTCTACCCATGGACCCCGATGCTTTAGGCCACGTAAAAGCTGAAATCACTTTAGAACTGGGAGTGTGTTCCTGTTTTTAACTATGGGGCTGAAGCAATTCACAGCAACAGCAGGAGGTGTTAATGGCAACTTGTATATGTGATGTTTCAACATATTTCAGGAGACAGAAGATAATTGACACTTTAGGATCTCACATATGTGTGACAAAATTGAGATAATTGCTCTTTGTAAGGTGAGATTTAATTCTTCCTGGCAGGAGAATTCATGGAGTTTTGACTATGACTTAAAAAAGAGCTAATTGATAAAGAGATCCTTTTTTTTTTAAATTATGTTAAATAGAAAGAAGAAAGACATGTTGACTCCCAGAAAGTAAAGAAAGAGTAACTAATGAATGATACCCAAAAGAAAATCTTTCTATTGGTTTCACAGACATGATAAAGGCAATTCCAAAAGGCCTACAAAATTCCCTGATCTTGCTTACTAATGAAAACAAAAGTCAGTGGCCGAGACATTTTTTAGCGGTGACAATAAATATCCCATCTCTTTTTCACTCATCCAGTAAACCAAACTTGGAGTTTATTTGTGACGAAAAAAAACAAAGAAAAAGGAAATATTTGTTTCTGAATTTATTTAATGTCAAATATGCTCCTTTTCCAAGCATATTGCTGGTTGTATTAGCTCCAATATTTTTTCCCCTTGAGAATAGAGAATGTATAGGATGGTCCTGTAGATTTCTTGTATCTGAGCCATTGTTCCCACAGCTGAAAAAAACAAGCAAGAAAACATGTATTTATTAAGAGATACATAATATAAAACTCTATTCTGAGCAGCAGCCATGGTTCTGGCTTTACTGGAAAGAATGCACATGACTAGGGAAACCAAGGTATGGCTGGGGAATGGGAACATACCAAGTCCTAGTTAGGTTTGGGGCCTTTGTGAGATAGCAAAGTGATTCGTCAAGAAGAAAGGTTTGGAAGAGACCTAAGGGACTCTTGACTCCAATCCCCAGACACCACAAGCAACTATATTTTATAGACTGTAAGGAGCTATGCCCCTCACATTAGGTTTTTTATTTTTTTCCCCAAATGATTTCAAGTTTAATAAATCTTGCAACTATCAGCTTATAAACTATGAACACACAGTGGTATGGAAGGGGTTTCACTGGGAGCTAAAATGTTTTCTACTATAAAATTCAGTTGAAATAGACAGATGACGTTGGTCTGGTAACACTTTCTCCATTCTGCCATCCTTTAGTTAAAAAAACAACCCAAATCTCCATTGTTTGTTTAGTGACAACAAGGTAGCTAAATATATGTCTGTTGTTCTAAAACAGCATCCACGTTGACAGAAAAACATTAGAAATAGTTTTTTTACCTTACAGGCACTGCCTCCTATAGATAGGTCTGCAGATAATTTTCAAACCCTCTTTCCTCTTTCCTAAGTTAGTTACCTAAAGTGCATTTACATAGATTTTCAAAAGAATTGCTTGCATTTTTGCAGCAGCTCACTTCCCAAAGGCTAAATGGAGAATTCTTCTTTACGCTTGAGAGACTATGTTTGGATGAGTTGATGGTCTGCCTGAATGTTGCCTTTTAACTTGACTAGGCTGGGTGGATAGCTGTGGGCTGATAAAATGCTCTCATTTCATTCCTGCTGTTGACTCCTCTTTATTCCTTCTCCTTTACCTTTTCTGTGCACAATGTTCTGTTCATTCCTGCCTGTACTTGAGTAGAGTCCTCTTTCCCATGTTTATTTTAAGGCAAAAAGTAATATGTTCAGCATCAGGCACTGCAAAGAGAGCATCCAGCAGTCAATACTTTTTCCTGGAAAATCAGACTAGAAAGGACACCTTTTGTTAAGAGCCTTTCAAACCACTATTTCTAGCTTCATAGGAAGGCTGCTTCTTGCTTCATAGACTCTTGAAGACCCAGTAGTCAGACTAAATTGTGACCTTTGTGCTGAGTGTGTCACAGGTATGCAGACATGCCCAGTCAGTGAAAATACTTTCTGACATGTGATATAGGAAAGATTAAAAAAGCCAACTCTCATAATTGTGGGGTACAGTTCACATATATATAGATCCTGTCCTGGGTTGCAATGTATTCTATTACCATCCTCATGAGCTGTTGAGACCAGGTGGGGCAGTGTTTCCTTTCCTCCTCCCTCTGGACTATCTTCTGTTAATGAGCCCATCAACACCTGGCCTCAGAACTCATCATCCCATTGTGAGATGCTCCACCCAGAGGGAGGAACCAAGCATTCCATCCTGGATATAATCTGAGATTCCAAACACCACCGACACCCTTTCCACTGGATTTCTAGAGGACAGGAGCTACACAGCCACCACTGGACCTTCTGAGGAAGAGCAGACTCTTTCTACAGGATCACTGCGTTGACAGAACCACATCCACCACTTCAGGAGGACTGCAGTCACCATTTTATCAGACTGCTACTGCCACCCTGACTAACAGGGTGTCAGGTTGTATCCTGACTGTCAGTTTAAACCAGTGTTTTCTGCCTTTATTTTTTTTTAAATTTCCCCATTAAATTGTTATTCTGACTTGGTGCCTCCCACTGGTTTGTTTTCAAACTAGTACAGACTGTCTACTCTTCACTCTACTCAGAAACAGCTCAAGAGAGAGGGTAGAAGGCCTGAGAAACCCACCAGAAATCTTATCATGATATCCTAACAAATATCCTTAATTTATTAAAATTTACTCTTTTAAAATCAACCTCCTTTTTTCCAGATCAACTGTTAGGAAAATAAAATAGAAACAATCATGTCTGCACAATGCAGTAAGAAAATCTGCTGCCAGTGACATTTTTCAGGCTTGAAGAAGTCTCCATGAAGCTGTCATCTGCTCTTGGGCAGTGCCACTACCATTGCACTGTCTCTACAGAAAAGTTTCTAGTAATATGTATTTCTTCCTCTGACAGGATCCTCAGATTTTTTTCACACTTGCTCCTTATTGCCATCTAAATTTTAAATTTTTCCTGATCGTGTAATTTGACTTTTTTTACTCTGAAGTAGTGACTGGATTATTTGATCCCTCTTTTCTATCTTCTTTCTTCCTCATGGCTATAATATCTGTTATGACTATAGAAAATTAAATTGAGTAAGTGCAGTCTTTAGATTTTTTTTAGAATCTAAAGGATTACTGTGATGGAAGATACCTTGTAAGTTACATGGAACTGAACTTCCTTATAGAATGATGGTATGACTTTGAATTCGACTCAGGGTTCTGTGCAAATGAAGAGAACTAAGTAGAAGACTCCTGCAATTACAAAGACAACACTGATGATGAAGAAAGCCTTTCATTCTATTATGATGAGAGACCCATGCTAGTTCTGAAGCCCATTCACCCAGCGTGGCGGTCATTAAAACATGAATCATCAGCTGAAATAATGGAACAAGATCTTCTGGACAGCTACAGGTATAATTTTTGCATTTGATTAACTAGTAGCTGAGAGAAATTTGGGAAAGGTGGCAGAAATGCCAATGTTTGTGATTAATTAAATAATATTTCTGATCTCTTTTTGTAATCAATAGAACTTAGTAAATAAATCCGTGTCTTTCCTAAACTGCTTTTCTCAAGTTCTGTCTTTTATTGATTTGGCCTGGGCAACCATGGTGTGGCTTATATATTCCTACACCAATATGTTAACCCTTGCCCATGCTTTTCTCTATTCTTACATCATTCTTTCACTGTATTTCTTTCTTAAGAAAACAATTTAACAAAAAATTATCAGTGTAAGTTATATGTACAAATTAAGTTTTTTTAAAGATCTTGTAAGACCACTTGTGAAACATGTGTAGGTCGATGAAAAAAGATGGTCAGTTTTTCCACTCCTCTTAGGATCCATGAAGTATCTTGGATACAGTATTTTCAGAGAATCATTGAAACTATCTTAGATTGCATGAAACCAATAGTGGTAGTATTTAACAAACTAATTGAAATTTGGACTGATGAAACTGGATAATTGTTAGTTGGCACTTATTCTTAAATAATGGCTGATGCTGAGGAAAAACTTGTGGGTAGCAGTTTATGGCCGCCTCAAAACAACCACTTTGCAGGGTCTCAATAGGTGACTTGTTTATTTATTTTCCTTAGGACAATAAACAATTTGTTACATGAAATTAAAAAAGAACAAAGGAGATTCTGCATTTTTTTTAGAGTGAGAATGTCTTTCAGTGCTGCCACAACAGAATATTTTTACTACGATTCTGGAATTTTGGTGTCAAGCAGGTATTCACCTAACAGAGGTGAATTATAGAAGTGTTATAGCTCACAGAGGATTGTCTCAGCAGATCTCTGTGGGCCTTTAAAACAAAACTCAAAAACTCATTAGCAAAGGACATGCTTTTGCTTTTCTGGCATATCTGACAACAAAGGTGTGTGTAAACATCTACCTTTTCAAAATGATAGGCATTTTGTTTCAAATTATGGATACTAGTTTCAACACTAGAATTATCCATAAATAAAAACAAATGTTTATATTTGTGCTGATTTTTATTTAGCTAAGTACAGATTGGTGTGATATTGTCTACATGGACACTGGATGTGGAAACAGGGAATTTCCTTGGTCTGTAACATATACTCACCTGCTGCCTCTTCCAGTGATTGGAATAAACTATATTGTTTATTTCATTGATTTTCAGCCAGCTAGTATCTTTGCAAAACACTAGAAAGAAGGAAAATGGTAGACTTCAAATGCAATGAAGCAGAAGGCAATTTTTGAAAAACTAACTGGTTACTTGAAATAGCTGATAGACAAACTTGAAATTTAAAATACCTCGTAGGCATCATTACATTCACATAAATACAAAGAGATGAAGAGGAATATAATAGAGCTTGTGTCAATGTTGAACATTTTAGAAACTTTCTGGCATCACCCACAGACAGTGAAGAAATGATGCTTTCTGCCTGAGTTTTAGTGTTATATATGAAATAGTAACACAGAAAAGAAATTATAAATGTCTATAAAGAAAATGGAATCTCATATACGAATTGTCCCAGCAAAGAAATGTTTTTAATATATGTCTAATATTTTTAAAATCCTAAAGTTTTCTTTAAATAAAATATAGAAATTATTTAATAAAGCTTTTTCATGTTCTCAAAGTATAATGATGTCATTTGTAAGATGAATAGGTGCTTTTCTTTGAAAAACTATAAAAAAAGTTTAACAGCGGCATGACTGATAACTATAGAGACTGCTTAGATAAAAGATACCAGAGTATGTAGATTAATAGAGCTATATGACATTACTGTGCTAGGATGTAAACCCCCGGAAAAGTATGACCTACATTGGTCCCTTAACATTGCAATAAGATAATTGTCTGTATCTGTAATAGTAATTTTATGTCATCACAGTATCTGTGATTCAATTGGTTTACACTACTTCTTCTAAACTGAAGACAAAGCCAGCATTGAATTAGCTGTCACAATCAAATGTTTGTGAAATGATAAAAGCACATATTTTTAAGTGCAAATAATGAATGCTGATTAGCATAAAGTAAAAAGCTTCACTGTGAAGCATTACAGACTCATTTAATAGTCACAGTGAGGTCACCACAGCCTCAATAGAGTGGTCATCTTGTGGCAAGACTGAAAAATAAACTTGATGATTCTTTGAGATGGTTTTCTTATAGCCTGCATTAATATCAAAAGAACAAGTCAAACTTAAATATTTCTTGGACTGTGTTGTAATGTTAGAAAATAGAAATTTGGTGGGAGACAAATTTAGCATGGGCAATTTTTCAAAACTACTTTGCAGTGTGAATATTTAACATCGATGCAATTACTTTTTCTATAAAAAGGCACACTGAAACATTTTAAATTATAATACTTAATGTTTTCTGTCTTCCACTTTTGATTATCAATAAATTAACAAAGTTCTTTCAGCACTGAAGCAGTTATATTTGGTTTCTTCTAATACAGGTTATCTGATGGACTAAACATAGTAGGAACAAATGCATCATTTGCCACAAAAAGGAAAAAGCAACAAAACTTTATACTGTATCTATAGCATCAGTTCCATCTGTTTCTAAGAAGATTTTGTGCTTTCAAGGTAAAAATGAATTAATGTCTCTCTTTTTTTTTTCTTTTTCTACTTCTTTCTAATATCTGATTATTTTGATTTGATACTTGGATGGACTTTTTTTAGTTATCCCTACTCAAATCAATGAGAGCTATTGATATGGTTTTTTAATAATGCAATGGTTAAAGAAAAAGAAGTCCTACAAGGTTTGGCAGCTGTATATAACAGGTGAATCATGAACACTGAGGATGCCACAGATCCTGCTCTGAGGAGTTAAGGTTTATCTGCAGTGAGTGTAAACACTAGGAATGACCATGACAAAAATAGAAAGAAGGAAATAACAAGTCTGTGTTAATTAGATCATGCAGTCAGCTAGTCATTGCACAGCACATTGATTCCATGGACTGTCTCCTAAGATAAACTCTGAATAAACAAATTGTAGGAAAGAGAAATCTTTTCCAGGTGAATGATAAAATTAGCTTAGAGTTGTAGTAAAAGTGCTTTGGTATTTACAGGGTGGGGTTGGTGTTTTTTTATTAGTTTTTATCATTATTTTATGTATATTTATGAAAAAAATATGCCCAAAGCATATATGATCTGAGCTATGCTGGCAACTAGTGTAGTTTTTTTTTTTTTTTGTGGAGTAGTCTGTTACTGACATTCAAGAGACCAGCATAAAAAAAACAATCTTAGTACTCTCCTGGTACACTATACAGCCTTGAGAAACTGAAATATTATCATGAGGGAAACTTCACCTGTTCTTACATACGTGATTTTTCCAGAAAACCGTTATGATTTACTCAAATATATTTGTTGTTTGGAATGATGTCAGCAGTTAGCATGAATAACAGCTGGCCTGGTTTTTGCTCATAAGCAATCATTTGTAGCTATCCCATGTGAAGAAGCACGGCTACTTTGAATACCTGGAAATGTTATGCATTATATTCCTTGAAGAATTCAACATGATTCCCGGAATGAAATTTCCAGCGTGATGATAAGACTCACATCATGTGAGCACCTGGATGATTCATTAAAGATGGAATTTTCTGGGCAAAGCTTTCAGAAGAGTCAGAGTTTATTACTTCTATTAGCTGAAGCCAAACTAAAAAACCCAGGAGATTAGGTGGTTAGATAGATAGATAGATAGATAGATAGATAGATAGATAGATAGATAGATAGATAGATGGACAAGACAAACTTGTATAAAAATGTTTTCTCTGATCACCAGTCCCAGTCTATGCTATATTATTAGCTGTTGAGCTAATAATATAGATCCTTTACAGAACAGACCTGAACATTATAATTCTCCTGAATTATAATCAGCAATTTTCAGAATCACAAATTTACAAGCTTAGTATTCTTATGTCCCTATCAAGTGAGTTTTGTCCAGATTGTAAAACCCCAGTACGCTTGAAAACTTGGAATAATGTGTTTCTGATGGGACAGTTATTTGAAAGGTACCTGGAGATAGTATCTAACCTGTTTAAAAGCAAAGAAACAGTAACATCAATAGAAAAGACCAACAATCTACAAACTACTGTGGGAGAAAGTGCTTTAGTTGTAGACCTTTTCCCACTAACGCTTATTTTCCTGTGCCATAGGTTTTAAGCACTCCCAGCATTTGGTCTCTGATTTAGTGACAGTGTTATTGATGCTTTTCCAAGGTCTTTTCCACACTGCCTCTCATTTTCTGAATCACAAAATCACAATTTATCTTTGCTAATGATATTTATAAACCCCTAAGAGATTTGATATGCGCACAGCATATTCATTTCATGTCTGCACACAAATGTTCAATTCTAAGTAGAAAAGAAAAGAAAGTCTTGGGTAGGAACTGTATTTGTTTCTCAATAACCTAGAAAATGGATAGGATTAGTTATTTCCAATTTCCTGGACAACCAAAATTGTTCAGTTGGGAAGCCAGGTGCAAATAATATGGATATACATGTGTACACATAAATAATGTATATTCATATATATATATATATCCATATGCATTGTTATGCATGCCTCCCGAAAAGATTATTTTTGAAGAAATACAAAAGAAAAATGTTCAGACAGGTTATAATTAACTGCAAAATTGAGTGTAAACTCTAACTAGATCATCAGTGGTACTCATTGGAAACTTCACTTAGTAATTTACATTTATACAATATTCTTAAATCAGTTGAAAAAGTCTGAAAATTATTGCTGTTTATGCAGAAGAACTTTTCCTTAAACAACCAATAGTTTATCATATAAAGGCTCCACACTGACTCTCAGATCTTTGGGGAGGAAACTTGCTCTTTTAAATGCTACAGCTCATATTATGGAGTCATTCTACAATGACTTTGAGGTGATCTGATTCCTGAAACAGTGAAAACGTCGCTATGAATGAAGGTTTCTATTAATCCATTTATATAGTCATAGTCTGAGAATTTGAGGTCTTTTTTAAATGCCCAGAGACCAGTATGTTGCTTGGATGCCTAAGGTCACATTGATTGCATGCACTTTAGATGTCTGCAATATATCTATTTTTGAGCAATTTTTCTGTACTTCTTGTATAGTTGGTGGAAAGAAACAAGATCTTTTATGACAGAAATCATCTAAAGTAGATTTCTGCATTAGGTCAGGCAAGGTCTGTTCTAGATTTCTGCGTACACTTGTTTTCTTTCTCCCCTAACTTCTTGCTCAGGCTTGCAGCAGATGTTCTCAATTCTCCAGGTTTAGGCAGAGGATCAAGGGCTTCATATTCAAGCAAACAATCGGAATTTAATATCTTTCTGTTCACTAGTGCCTGATCTTTGCCATCATTGGTATATATATGGAGAATTATATCTATGCATGTTTCTTCAAGAATTATTCTCTCCACTACTGTCCCAATTACAAAAAACAATTTTAGCACAAACAATTACATTATGTCTTACTGCAAAATGATCAGAAATTTGAACGAGTTGGGGAGAATGTCTGATATAAACTGCACACTTTGATGTTGCCTGTAAAAACTGGAGGGTAAAAAGAATTTTGAAGGTGTCTCTTCAGCTTTATTGTGTTACTAATGTTAGGCTATACAGTTAATACGTAATGGATCAAAGCTACTAGGAATTGCTAACCAAATAGAATTTATTCTGCACATCAGAATATATTAATATATTGATGTATATAAATGAAAAATAACAATTTCAAAAGGCAAGAAAAAACAATTAAATATTCAAGAAAAAGTTTATGGTGTCTCCTATTACTATTCAAATGGAAAGAAAAGGTTTCTCTCCTAGGTAAAGCTCAGCTGTTTCTAGCTTTATTCTTTTTTAAAAATACTGCTATGAATATAAAACAAATATATGAACAAGATTGTCATTTATGTCATGTACCACAAGCATTGCCTAGGTACGAGTTACAAAGCACTTCTTGTTTCAACTGAAAATAAAAATACTGGCGTTATTTATACAGGTTCTTGATTCACTGGCACTTGCAGTTTACTGGCAAATCCTGCCTGCAGTGTATAAAGATGTAAACAAAGACTCTTCAGACATGAATATTCAGGCAATAAACAGATAAAATTCAGTCATCTAAATTATCAAGGAAAGAAAATACAATTCCTACCCAAGGTGAGAGCATTTTACTTTTTACTAAGGAGGGAGCATATGGGGATTATCAGATTAGACAAATGATGTCTTGATGTGCAAATTTAGGCAGGACAAATACTCTAATAAGTGACTTCACATAATTTTAAGATTTCTGGGGATATCTGTAGATTATTTACTCAAACATTCAATTTTAATATAGTCATTCTGATTCTTGATGTTTTAATCAAAACACTTGCATTTCTTAATAGAATTTTCTCTCTCTCTTCCTCTCCACTGCACTCTTTTAAAGGGCTCTTTTGGCACTGCCATTTAATAGTTTGCATTTCTTTTATTTTAGAAAACAGCTTAAGTGATCTGAAACTGAGACCTTCATTGTACTGTTGGATAAACACGACAAGTGTGATTGATGTTATTCATTGCTGTTTATTAAACTCTGAGAGGATTTAAAATATGCTAGATTTTTTCCAGCTACTAAAGCAGAGGTTAGCCTCATATTGTACTACATAAGGGATGACTGCTTGATCAGAAAAGTTGACATGATGGTGTTATAACTTTTTTTTGTATGAACAATTTTTGATAATTTTTTTTTTTATATTTTATGGATGACTTCATAATATATGTTGTAGAAAAAGGACCTATAGAGGGATTTGAATTAGGGATGGAGATATGCTTACAGACCACTGACACAGGTGCTATCTTTATAGGAATTTCTGAAAGAGTAACAGGAATACTTATGGGAAGAGACGAACAGGAAACCAAACTCTGGCTGGCAGAGGTAGAAGGTCACAAGTGTAGCACACACACCACACTCCCCAGGTTCACCAGCACACACTCAGATTAGTTAAGCACCAGCACAGCCCCTCTGTCAGCCCTGACCTGGATTCCTGCCTGGATTCTGGTCCCTCCTTACCCCCTCCATGAGTCCTTGACTCACTGGCTGGTCCCACTGGGTACTCACTGCAGACTCTGGCAGAGTAGATTTCGACCCCTACCAAATTGTGTTTCATGTAAAAAGTATCATGGTCCAAGAAGTATGAAACTGCATCCTGATCAGAATTGCTTCAGTTGCTTCATAAATTTGCATTTTTATGTAGCATTGAATAAAAATTTAAAAACAATAGCAAAAACCAGTGATTTACTGAATACCATAATTGGGTTACACACTCTTCCCTTGTCCCTGTGAATCTGACAAAGATCAGCAAAAGTGGGGCTCCATGACAAGGGAGGACAAGCTGAGACTGTCCTGTGGGATCTGAGCATGGTGGGCAGAGCCCAGGGCTGGTTACAGGGTCCATGGGCAGCCCCCAACATGGTAGGTGATAAACCAGGTCCAGGGTCCAACCATGAGATCCAGTCAAGAGCAGGAGGAAATGGTGACACAGTCAGGGTTGGAGGCAGGTACACTTACACTGTAGCTCAGGACAGGTTTGGGTGCCCAGATGTTGGCATGTATGTCCCCCCTGTGTCTGTGGGCAGGGGTAAGGAGAGGTCCTGGGGAGACTGAACAGGACCACAAAGGCCTAGTTGTACCCTGGTGGAATCTGTAATGGCTTTCTACAGAGTAGCTCGGTTACCAACAGTGGGAATGAATAATAGTGTGGTCCCAAAAGAGCTGAAGATCTCGTGAATAAAGAAATAGTTTATTAAGTGGTCAACACATCTTGAATTTCTTAATGTTGAGAAAATTAATGTTTCAAATTCTTAAGCTAAACTCTTAATCAAAAAAGGGTTTTGGTGGTTGGGGTTTGGGATGTAGCCTAATTTGTTCAGTAATTTTTCTCGGTGTGTGTCATGCTTTAACCCTAGCCAGCCACCAAGTACTGTGCAGCTGCTCACGCACTCCCCCACCAGCATGACTGGGAGGAGAACTGGAACAGTAAAAGTTAGAAAGCTTGTGGGCTGAGATAAAGACAGTTTAATAGAGAAAAGCAAAAAGCACACACAAAAGCAAAGAAAACAAGGAGTTAATTCACTGCTTCCCACAGGCAGGCAGGTGTTCAGCCACCTCCAGGAAAGCAGAGATCCATCACATGTAATGGGTAGACAAGTGCCCTCACTCCAGTGTCCCCCCTTCCTCCTTCTTCACCCCACTTTACATACTGAGCATGATTTCGCAGGGTCTGGAATATCCCTTTGGCCAGTTTGGGTCACCTCTCCTGGCTGTGTCCCCTCCCAGTCTCCCACGTGCTGCCAGCCTTTTCCCCAGCGTGTACAAAAAGCAGAAAAGGCATTGGCTCTGTGTAAGCTCTGCTCAGCAATAACAAAAACATCTCTGTGTTATCAACACTGTATTCAGCAAAAATCCAAAACACAGCCTCACACCAGCCATTGTGAAAAAAGTTAATTCTACACCAGCCAGAACCAGCACAGATTGTTAGAGAGAAGTTCTCTTTCCCCACCTCTGCATGGCCATACTGACTTTTCACCCAAGTAACAAGTTTTTGAGATATCTATTTTCCCACTACAGTAGACTGGAAGAAGTAGGTGCCCCCCATAAAGGATTCGGGCTGATGAAGTTAGGCACCAGTTATTCTCCATTGTTTGTCAGTGTAGGAGATTTCCTTTACTGGGTCTAGCTCCTAGTCTGTCAGGGTCCAGGACATCTCACTGTCAGAATCTGTTCCACATTCCAGAAATTCCTTCAGCTTCTTAGAATTATTTGGGAAGTTCTCTGTCTTGACTCTACAGATTTTATTTTTCTTTTTAGAAAAATGCCTTTGATTTTAAATAGCCCACCCCTTTTCTCTATCTTATTCCTGATCTTTTTAAACCAGTCATATTCTTCTGTTATATTGCTCCACTAGATGAACGTACCTACCCCCTGAAGGGATTATGGCCCAAGGAAAAATCCATGCTGGAGAAAGTACATCTCAAAGCATCTGTTGCTCTAGGTAAGTCCATGCCACAGGAAGTACACCGTGAAGTATTTCTCAGTGGCCATGGATTAATTCACTGCACAGCAGGTACACCCCTGAAGATACTGTAGACCTTGGATAAGGTCACACTGGAGCGCATACACCCCTGAGAGATGGTGGATGAGATGAAGATGAGCTCATGCTGGAGCAGGAGCAAGGGGAAGAGTTCACTGCAATGTTTAACCCTGTGGCCTGACCCAAAGGGATCAGGGTTGAAGACTGTAGTGGATATACCTTTAAATTGTTGTAAGCCATGGTTAAAGATGCATTTTACAGGAAGAACCACCTGAACCAGTGGAGAGTGAGCATCACAGGAAGCAGTACAAGTGCAGTAGTGACCCAACCTGAGCTCAAAGGGTGGTGGGGGGTTAACGAGGATATACTGGATATTGCCTTACCTATTAAACTGCCTTTATTTCAACTCACACGTTTTTGGACTTTTACCCTTCTGATTCTCTCCTCCAACCCACCGGCAGGAAGTGAGTGATTGTGTGGAACCGAACTGCCTACCAGGATTAAGCTACAAGAATAGGAAAGAACTGAAGTTTGCTCTATATAAGCTGCACTGTGAGGAGTCCACAGTGGTGCAGTCAAGACTTATCCAAGAGAAGGTAATTATACAATTTATACAGCTGATCAACACCCAATTTCTGTGATACACAGTATTCTGATGTGGGACATACCTTGCTAACAAATTCCTGAGCAAATGCATTGGCAGCTCAACAAACATTTACAGTTTTGCTGAATTCCCAGTTTGTACCTCTAACTAAAGAAGAAACATAGAGCCAGAGATTAATTATTTTTCCTATGCAATTGTGTTATACTACTACTTTTTGCATTGTGCTTTACAGAATTTTTAGCAGTTTTTATTCCACAGTACTAATGAATACAGTATTAAATGACTATGAAAAGAGAGATTAATTTGATATAAACAATTTATATATTCCCAGCCTTTTAAATGTACTATCAGTACACTTTTTAGTCACATTAATCCCTTCTAAAAGAGCCCTGAGACAATTTCTGCTCATTTGTGAAGACATACACTTACTTAATCAACTGTTGTGACTTCTTTTGAAGTAATGGTAGTGTTTCGTTAGCAGCTAATTTCTTTAGACTTAGAATTACTCAAGAGATGATTATATAAAAGTGATATTCCCTCACAGTTGAAAAACAGTGCATTGGCAATTAATTCTCTACTCTCAGGCCTACTCTTTTATCTTGAAATGAAAACAATGAGACTATCCCCTACTCCACTGAATACTGCATTCAGTGTAGAGATATTTCTGGTGCCTCCATGAGCCAATAACACAAGGGGTAGCAGTGTAAAACAGAAATTTATCTCACCTCATTACACTAAATATTTACATTGTAAATAACTGTTTCTGGATATCTGTATCCTTCACTCCTTTTATAGTAGTTAATGGAGAGAACAGTTTTTTCTTACACCAGAATTAAAGAAGCTCAAGGAGGAAGACTGAGCACTAATCAACAAAAATTTTAACTTGTTTTCTGTCTTTGCCTTGAACCTCTATCTCTCCTGCACAGCTCTGCTATGTAAGGAGTAAACCCTAAGAAGTATTGATATGGATTGCTTGATGTCACTTAGGATTAGTACCCAGACTTTTATTCAAAAGTAAAAACATAGATGGAGACCGGTGTTAATCTCATCCTACAGCAGCAGAAGTTTAAACTTTGGGTAAGTAGGTTCAGTCTAAATGTATCTCTGCCCTTTTCTCTCCTGTTCAGCCATACAGGACATAGGGTGACATGTTGTATTTCCAGATGTGAGACAGTCTGTTAAGGACTTAAACGCATGCACTTAGGAACATATCCAGTTTTCCTAGGTTTCTTGAGATAAATCCTATTTTATTTCTTCTTTTAGTGTCAAACTTAATTTCCTGAATAGGTGAATATTAGCTCTTTATCCTGTTTGCATTGAAGGATCTTTATTTTGATACGGCATTTCATGGGAGAAGTCTAAACAAGATATTCTTTCCTGGTTTTTTTTTTATTCTGTAAAATTTTTCTGTCAGACTTGCAACTTTTTGTGGGCAGTGTCCAATTGTCTTTTGCTATTGTAACTTTATTCATGCTCTTATTTGCAAAAGGCTAAGTATCATTCATAAAATCATAGAATTACAGAATGCTGTGCTTTGAAGGGACCTTATAGATAATTTTTTCCCAAGGCCACTGCCATGGGCAGGGACACTTTCCACTAGACCAGGCTGTTCAAAGCACCACCCAACCTGGTACTGAACACTTCCAGGGATGGGACATCCACAGCTTCTCTGGGCATCCTGTGCCAGTTTTTCACCACCCTCACAGTAAAAAATCTTATCCTAATATCTGATCTAAACCTATTCTCTCAGATTAAAGCCATTCTCCCTTGTTCTATCACTGCATGCATTTGTAAAAATTCCCTTTCCATCTCTCTTGTAGCAACGCCCTTCAGGCACTGGAAGGTGCGATGAGGTCTCCCTGGAGCCTTCTCTTCCCCACGTTGAAGAGCTCCAACTCTGTCTGTCCTTGTAAGCAGAGGTATTCCAGCTCTCTAGAGAATTGTCTTCATGGCCCTCCTGTATGCTCTCTTCAACAGAATTTTGCTCTTCTTATGTTGGGAGCTCCAGTGCTGAACAGAATACTCAGGTGGGGTCTCAGCAGAGCAGAGAGGCCCTTTTGGCCAAATGCTTTTGGTGCAGCCCAAGGCGTGGTTGGATTTCTGGGCTGCAAGTGCACAGTGCCAGATCATGTTGAGAAAATCTTGAAGCTAATACAAGAAGGAACTGATTGAGTTATACAGGCAAGTATGAACCAAAGTGTGAGTGTGAGGAGGGAAATTAACTATAAAATTCTCAAGACCTAGGGCCCATTCATAAATTCAGAAAGTATATCCCATTTAAAGAGAAAAGTGTATTGCACTACTTCAGGGATACAACAGAAATATTTGCTGGGAATTATCCTCAGAAGTAACCTTGATATCTTTTGCACTGTAGATGCTTAATATTAGCTGCAACAAATCCCTCTAATTCTCTTCAGTTCCAAAGGAAGCACTATTTTAAATAAGCCCTCATTTAATATTGGTCTTCATTCAGAAGTGTGCAGTTCAGCTTGCTTAGTTTTGTCTGCAAAAGATAATTACAAGGATGGGAATCACTATGTTTTCAGCTGAGTCAACCACCCAAACTAATAAGCCTTTTAAGACATTCTCATGAGCAGGTTTTAATATCTGAATACAGCTAATAGATATGTAGCATTTCAGTCAGATGAGCAAAACCATAGCAGCTTTGCACAGGTGTTGCTTTGTGATTTGTTCCCGCCATCCCGAATATTAAGAAGACAACCTTGATCATCTGTTCCAGCTATGTTGAGTTTGAGACCAGCATGGAAAGAACAGCATGAACTAATGAGACTTTGAAATCCTTTCATGCTTTTCTGAGCTTGTAAATACCCCAGTCAGCTATGACCTATCATGAATTAAATTAACCTTAAGTCTGTCAGATAAATCCTGTCCTGTTGTTCATCCCTGGAAGAGCACTCTGTGCTAGACATTAAAAGCTGTGAAATGGAAGCTTATGAACAGAGCCAAATTTTCTCTAATTTTGGGCTGCTTTGTCATAATGAACTAGCAAGAAGCAGAGCCCCAGATGAGAACTATTAGAGCCTTACAATGCAGATATTCACATTTGATAATTTGTTTCAGTGCAAATACTACTGTTATTGTCAAGACTATTTTAGACAGGTTTCAGGAAGTTAACTTCCTTTTGTGCTCTGCAAAAGTGGTTTTCTTACTTGAATGGTAAAGGCAGGCATGTACTATTCATGATATTGTGTGAATTCTTGAAGGGTTTTAGGGCTATTAATTAGTCTGTGCTCAGACAGGCAACAGATTCACTACAAAAACCAAACAAAAACAACTTCTGAGCTGCTCATCTTCAGGAGCATCCTCACTACTGAAGTTAGGGAAAACCTACTTTAATTTGTTTATACAGCTTGAAGGTTAATATGAGATAAACCTCACTGATGGTAAATAATTGTCCACAGGAAAGTGTCACAAACATGTCATGGCTACCACAATAAGTCCTGGCTTAATAGCAAACCTATGCATTTTTGGGAGAAGAAAAAGCAACAAGCTAGGATTTATTCCATCTCCCTACACAAATGGTATGTGTCTGAAAAATGTCTGTGAAAAAATGATCCACCAGTGTCCATTAATTGGATGTGGCCGGCTGGGCCAGGTGGTAAGGTGCTTGCCATGGACAGATACAATCAGATTTCAGGTCCTTACTCTGACTAATCTAGAGAAGGAATCTGAAACCTTTGGGCATACACTATTCAGAATAGAAATCTGCTCATTTCTTCCAAGAAAGCTCCTCCACATTGTTTATATAACTAAATAACCATTGAACCAGGAAGAAATAGAAAGAAGAGGGTTTTTAAAACTTGGTGGTTAGCATGTGCAATCAGACTGTGAGGGGAATAGACTTTCTCTGAGATCAAATGAGCCTCCAGGGAACAAAAATTGAACTGGAGTTTTCTGGGTTTCAGCTCATGTCTGTACTATCAAAAAGTTACTGCTTTTTCTTTTCAACATGTTTCATCAAAGTGAAACTTCCTGATGATGTATTTTTTAAATAAATTCCCTACTTGTTTGACACTAAGTGACCTCAAGCACTCAAATGTACTAAAGTACGCTTGAACCCAGTACTTGGGATTCTTCCAAAGATCATTGAATCATAGAATGGTTTGGTTCAGAATGAACCCTAAAGATCATATGGTTCCAACCCCCTTGCCACAGGCAGGGACACCTTCCATTAGACCAGGCTGCTCAGAGCCCCATCCAGCCTGGCCTTAACACTTCCAGGAATGGGGCATCCACCACTTCTCTGGGCAGCCTATTCCTGTTCCTTCTCTGCACTCAGAGTAAAGAATTTTTTTCTAATGTATCATCTAAACCCACTCTCAGTTTAAAGCCTTTCCTCCTTGGCCTGTCACGACATGCCCTTGTAAAAGAGTGTATTCCTCCATGGCTACCTGTCACTCCTTCCCTTTTGTGTTTGAGTTTGTCTAGGAGCTCTGTGTTGATTCACACAACATTGTGTGAATTCATTGGAATTCATCACTGCTGAGCTTGGAGGTGGTGATCCCTGAATATTAACCAGCTTTCTTGTGCTGCTCTTCCCTCCAGGGCTTTTTCCCGTGGTACTCTAATAAGCAGGTCCCTGAAGATGCCAAGGTCTGCTCTCACAAATGCCAGGGTAGTGAGCTTGCTGTGCATATTTCTGTAACTCCTCTTTTTTATTTCCCACAGTATGTGTGTCTGCATAGAAGCATTTATTCTGGGCTCCTGATGAAGCCAACTCACTGGCTGGAGTGGCTGGAATTCCTTCGTGCAGCTCTCCAGGTGTTCTCCTGCTGACCCCTCTCCAGGCTCTGGGCATCTTTTGCTGTCCCTGGCATCAAACTGGTATGAGTGGGATGGCCTGAGGTTCCCCTGCCCAGTGTGTACTAAACATGTACTGGATGTGCACTATTTTTATTTACTGCTGTACAATGTGGGCTTTATGATTTTGTGCCAAATCTATTGTATCAGGAGCACTTCCCCAGACATTGGGAAAGATTTCTGGGCATACGTGAGAATAAATATTCACTGCCAAATGAAAATAGGATAGAGAAAGAGCTTGAGTACTAGGCCCTGATGCCCAACTGCCTTGGATCCTTCCAAGCAGCTATTTCCTACAAAGATCATGTATAGGTGGAGCAAGCACTAAGCTGGTCTGAGTCATTCAGTTGCACTTGCATCAATTTCTGGCTCTCCTTTAATTAGTACAACAAAGGTGACCCTCAAGCAATGAGGGTTATAAAACCTGAAATCTTCTTTGAAGACAAGTATTGGTTAAGTTGGTAGAGATTTATGAAACTCACTTAATACAGAAAGAATAGTTATTAAAGATTGGATCTAAGGTGCCTAAACCCTAGAGAAAAAGCCAGAAGATTAATCTTTTAATGTTCAATCATCTCTGTTAGCATGTTTTCATTACTTCTCAGTGCAAGCTGTGTTTAGAAACTTACAAAGTTCTTTTCAAAGGTCTCTTATGTGCTTTAATTCAATAGCTCATTTTTCAGTCATTCTATTTTTCTTTTGGGGTGTTTCTCTAATTATAGAATCAGTCTTTGAAGTTTTGTGTTCTTTGTGTGCATGACGAGAACATTTCTCAAATCAATTTCAGACTTCTCTTGATCATATTAAAAGACTTCATTAGAATCACTGGTCATTGTAAAATGGATTTAGCTCTAAATCTTCAATGATGTCTATTCAGAAGCACTTGGATACCATTGCATGTCATCTGTCAGCTAGGTCCCAATTTGTCTGAACGAGAATAAAATATTTTCTTAAATTAAAACAAAACCCACCTGTAGCTATCAAGCCATATTGTTATACAACCCCAAACACACATTACTGAGATCAGGTTTCTTTTCTCTGAAGTACCTATGCTAGAAGAGAAGTAAACACTTTCACGTTGGAGAGTTCTTAGAGTTGGGTAATTTACTATTCAAATACTACATACCCATCACCAGGAGGTTAGAGGGTTCAGACTATTAGTACTTGCTCTCAATGAAGGATTTAACAGAAGACAGAGATTAAAAGTAGAAGTCTTATTTTTCCTTAGCTCAAAAGCAAAGTGTAGTCAATTTTGCTTGATCTTTCTCTAAAACACTTGTAAATGTTTTAAGTTGAGTCTGATTATGAGACAGAGAAAATCACAGTCCTTATTTCATTCTTGTCTTTGGGCAAAACTCCAAGCAATTTGAATTAATAAACACGCATGCTTCAAATATGTCCAAAAGATTTCCCTGAAGAATACACATCCAGGACGTGTTATGTTCTTCTATGACTTTGCACTACTGCAATAGTCCCTTACCTACTTTTTGGTGAATACCCCCTTTGTGAAAATGTAAAATCAAAATGTTTTTTTTCTGTGCAGCAGCTAGCTTTCTCTTATCAGGAATTTTATATGAGACACTGGAGGTACACATGGAGGTGTACTGCTATAATCTGACAAGTTCCATAAAAAGGGAAGAATTGGAAGGTACATGACTTAATTGTTAATATTGACTAAAATAACCCTAAAGCAGCTCTATTTTGCATCAGAAGTCAAACCAAACCCAAAGATAATCAGAGTGCAAGGGTGATTTAAGCTTCCACCTCTGCAGAGCTGCCTTAGAAGTGTTATGATGCACTTCTGGAGCTTTCTTAACTGTTTTTCTTGAAGTTTTTTCTTGGTATTTTTCTAAGATACAGCTGTTTTCTGCAGATTACAAACACTTTTTAAAACTTTTTAAGCCGAGTTTATTTGAGCACTTTTTGTGTGTAATCTATTCAATGGCCTGTGGAACATTCAAATATTAAATACTGGAAAGCAGACTGCTTTTGCTTACACTTTCCCAAACTGGAATCTGGGAAAATATGCATTTGCATTCACCTCAAAAATATGAACTATCTTCAAGACTGAGCTCTGATTTTTCATGTTTTTGTTCACAGCCCTAGAAAACAATTTGAGACAGAAGAGCATTGGGATGACCTGTGTTCCCTAATTTCATGTGGTTTTTTTGATACAGGATTTCATTTTCATAGAAATAAAATAATACAATATAATACAGTAAGGGACTATTTCAAATCACTGCATATCCACTTCCTAGTGCACCAAGGCAGGTGCACTTATTTTCAGCGTTAGCAGAAGTGTATCACAATTTCAGGAGAGCAGAGCATTCTGACACAGGAGAGGTTTTTGGTATTTTGAGGCTCTGGGTTTTTTTTGTGGCTAGAACAGTGTTCTTGGAAGACAATGGGGTAGAGGCAAATCTCCTTAGGCTCAATTATGGCTAAAATTCAGAGCAAATGCCCTAATTAGAGCATTATTCTGAAGGAGATGGGTACCCCAGCTATGCTGTAAGCTGGTAGAGACTCTCCGTGTGTATCTATCCAGTTGAGTCCTTTGTGGTGTCTAGGCATAAGGATACCCTTTTTTTTCTGTATCCCAAAACGGCTCTGATGAGGTGGATGTGTCTCAACACTCAGCTCAGATAAACTGGCAGTGCTTCCAAAAATGTGCTCTATCAGTATTTCATATCCTTAAGGGAACTTTTTCTAACAGCTTTATGAAACCCAAGCACAGGACTAGAATTACTTTCTGGCACAGTGCTATACTTACACTTCCAAACTAAGTTTAAGATGCATGCTAAGCACCTGCCTTCTCTCCCTTGTAATACGGATATTTCTGCACTGTTAAATAAAAAAGAGTCAGAAGGGAATTCAAGGACTAAATGCAATAACGTTCAGGGAAGGGCTGCAACCTCATCTCTTGCATGCTGTCCTTGGAGACTGGTTAAGTACATTTTGGGGTGGAGCCATAGACAGGGATTTATCCTTTTAGATTTGTCAATTCAATATCTGAATGCTGAAATAACACTGTAATGGCAACTGCCATTAGGTTAGGTTATTACCCTAACACTCTGTTGGCTTGAAATTTATCTAATATGCTATAAGTTTGTGTTAACAATTGATCACATACTTCCATACATTATTAGACTTTTCAACTTCTTACATCACAAATAATATTATTTTAAATGTATGCCCAGGAAAAATATTATAGTATAATAACATAGTAGGCTTCAAGTTATTTTTCACAGAAAGCCAACATTTTGCTTAGCAATTAGACTTTGCATGGTTTGCATGAGTTTCTTTAAGCAGTACTTTAGAGAAAAAAAATGTTTTCTTATTCAGTGATTTTATAACCAGTATAAGTTAATCTATAAACTATAAAATTAATGTGTTTACTCTAAATGTAATATACATATTTACAGGTATTCTTGCAAAGATAATGAACATGACATTCACACTTTATGTCTTTTATTTGAATATTTATGCTATAGCTGAAAGAAAAACAGTTTAGTGGGACTATAACATCCTTAGAACTCAAACAATAACAAACTGTGTTTTATTATAAATGTGTTTATGTTATGTGTGAATCAAACGTTTACTAAATATTCATGGTAACATTCAAGCATGTTCCAAAATGTTTGACTTGAGATTGTTTGCTGTGAAAAACTGACAAGGTATCTGAGGAGCTGGAATCTGTGCACTGTTCCATCAACACTTGCAAATTAATTGAGAAAGAATGGTTACAATTTTTTCTTTAGCATGTGGAATTTAAGTACGTGAGAAACCCACAATAAAATCAGTTCACGCAAACCTTTATTTGTTAAGAAACACTTTATGGTTTTCCATAAGCTACGTTTGAATGGATCAACAGTACAGCTTTGGTTGTATGGGTCATTGTATGTGAGAACAGAGACTTCTGGTGGAAAGGTTTACATAAGATCCACAGAAGTACATCAATTAGGAATATTTTGTAATTTATCATGAGGGATTGTTGACATGGGGGGGCCCATCCTGGGGTTCATATCTCTAGAACCCAGTATTTCTCTTACAAGTCTATAATTAAAGAGTGTAATTTGGCTTTGAGATGATATGCCTTGCAGATGTGGCTACTATGAGATACCTCCCATGGCAGGATCATAGTGTATGTTTATAAGAATTTAAATAAATGCTCTGATTGATCTAAGCTCTCCCCAAAAGCTAAATATCAGGATTTGAATGAATAACAAACACACTGTCAAGGAAATGCCAGAGCAAAGACACATGTTTTACATCTGTCTTGGAAAGTTACAACTCCCATATTCTTTTATAACTCCAAATGGAAAAATTCAGAATTAAGGGTAAAACATGAAAATTATCTGCCAATATATGTCAGATTTTGTTCTATGACAGTAGTTGATATCTGTCTTAGACTCAACTGTTGCAAAAGGCACATAATTAAAAAATCACATAAAGCACATAATTAATAAATTAGTGTAATTTCCTCATAAATTTCTTATCTTTAAATAAATTAAAATTTAAACAGTGCATAATAATTATAGTTAACTACAACTCTATAAGCAAGTAAGCAGCTTTTAGAGTAAGTAAACTCTAAATGGTCTAGATCAGTTTTCACCTGAAATTGCACTCAGTATTCATCATGGTATTAAGAACACTGTGATTGATTCAGATTTTTATTTATCCCATAGAAATGCTGATAGCTAGACTCTGCCAGAGAATTAAAATGCCCTTCAATATTACAATAGATTTCTAACTAAAAGGGAGTCTGACTTTATTAAGAATGCTTGTTTCAATACACAAAATCTTGATATAGTCTGTTTAATTTAAATCTGTGAAGTTACTTCAAGAAGTGATGACTGTGGCGTGTGAACAACATTCAATTACAAAGAAATTCACTCAATGCACTAATTACAAGACTAAAGAGCATTTAAAACATTCATGAAAGAAGAGAGATCAGTAGACAAAGACAACCTCTACTGCTGAAAATGTTAGCTCAAAGTTTCATGCATATAACAAAAACGTTAACTTAGAATTTCATGTATGTGGAGAACTAGCTGCAAAATATAAATGAGCACCATGCTGAAGGGTAATGCTTTCAGAGAGATACAATGGTACGGAAGAAGAGTCATTAATCACCCCTCGTATATTTAGCATTTAGAGCCTTTATGGGTCATCTGGAAAGACACTAAATGTCATGCCATCAAAATAATGGATGATGAAATTTTGCAAACTTTGTTCAAAATAGTGAAGGTGTACTGAGGGATGTAAATGGAAAATACAAACGGTGAATAAAAGAAATCTGAGTTTGTTCTTCAGATATTCAATGGCTCTGAAGCTTTTGGCTTGAATGGCACCCTTCTCAGCTATGTTCTTATACAAATTAGAAGAAATTATGACATGCTCAGTAAAGTGTTAAACCGTAGGAGGATGTAATGGACATTATCTAAATTGTCTTCCAAACACTGCATTTTTTCTCTAGTGCTCAGTTAAATCTATGGGATAAGCATCTTGTTAGTTATTTTACTTTAAACATTGTCAAATAGGACTGCTTATATTAGTACAGACTCTTTGAAGGTGGGAAAAGACAAACAGAAGAAGGCAAAAATTAGCAGGAAGCAGTTAAAAGAAAATTTGTAAAAGCTGGCTTTTATTGGCAGATAGGTAAATTTACTTTTGAGACTACAGAAAGCTGGAAGTTAACTAAGAATAATAATTATAAAGCAGTGCAATTTCTTCATAAGTTGCTGATATTTAAAGAATACCAATAATTTCAATTTAAATAGTGCGTAATAATTATAATTAACTACAACAAGATAAGCAATTTTTAGCATAAATAAACCAGTTATATCTCAAATGCTTGTGATTGTTTCTCTAATATTCTTACCATGGAATTTTTTACAGTTTTACCCTAATACCTCACACAGTTCATTGCATGTTTGGTCATTTGTTTGAGCCTCCTCAAAATCAATAGCGTTCCTTAAAAGATGTCAAGACCCATCTACAGAGAACTGGTTATAAGGGTAAGCCTTAGCTTACAGATAGTTGGGCATACATGCCAGTTTTTTCATTTTATTTTACTTCCATTTAAGTCAACAAAACAAGTAGAGGACTTTTTGTTACATTTACAGGGTATTTTTTTACACATTTTGTCCTCTGGTTTAAGATAAATCTGGATGTTAAAATAATTTCACTGCAGACTCTATCAAAACAACTACTAAATCAAGAATTTGGTCTAACAAGGAAATATAATTGTAATAGATGCAAATGCACATGGCTAATAACTGGAATCAGGTGATATTTAAATAACATTTGATTTATGGCTTGTGAGAGAATTGCACCTGAGATTTCCACCAGTTACCTTCCTCAGATGTTCACCAAAAGAACATATGGAATAAGGGCCACTGAAAACCTCTAGCCTGCCAAGAAAACTGGATGAATTAACACTTGTTAAGGATCAGCACTTTGAACTAGGTTTGTTTGGGGTAGGTTTTTTTACATACAGGAGCTGTTAGGTTTTATATTTACTGGTTTTACACTTTTAGTCCACAAACTAAAGTTTCCTGTTAATTTTTTGTGGGAAAAAAAAGGAAGCTGTATTTACATAGAAAACATATCTATAAACAATAAAGCTTATGTCTCATTAATTTTCTCCCCTGCTCTTCTTAGAAGTGCCCAAAGTCATCTGTTATTGCACAGGCTTGAAAAATTCAGCTAAAGGAAGAAAGCTTTGCTTAGGTACCCATTAAATGTGCAAATATGCATACAGAAATCATAGACTTCACAGCAGATAGACTCTAATTGGTATAATGGTTTTCTTTCATTCTCAGTGATAAACCGCTGTTTGTTTTTTCTCTTCATGTATATAGCCCAGAAGTGGGAAAAATATTTCTGTTGTGTTTTTCCCCCAAACATGTTCTTGTACTGAATTTATAATACAAGCCTTGAGTAAGTTTTTAAACGTTACAAACCCATGAAAACCTGATTTATAATGCATGGAGATATATTTTAAATGGTAGCAACATGCCATCTTGGATCCTTTTAAACCTCTTAAGGTTAAAGTATCTTTTAAATTATTTTATTGCATTTTATTGCATTAAAAAAAAAAAAAAGAAGATTCAAAAGTGTCTAATTATTTGGTTATTGCCTAAATCAATCAGATCCAAGATGTTGATTCTCCACTGCCTACACCTTATTTTATCATCTGTTATCATATGAAGCACATCAGGAATATAATCTGATTATTGCTTCACAAAGTGTGGTAAGACCAAAGTCCCAGAATCTGTTCAGCCAGAATGGATCTTTCATTTGCAGGATATAATGCCACCTTGCACCTCAGTCTTCAGCCTGGGAGGTTGCTCGTACTGCTCGTAGATCTGTCTTGACTCAGCCAGCAACTCAACTGTTTGGTGATGGTGTAAGCTGTTGTCTTTCAGCTAAGACAGATGTTTGATTCAGAGAATATTACCCTTTTCTGGTTTGCTGCAAAGGCAGAGGTGGACTTGGCTCACCTGAGATTTAACAAGGCAGGTTAGCTTTCCAGGGGAATGGGAGAGAAGCACTCATTCAGGCAACGATGGGCTTGGCTGAGGAGTAGTAATTAGAGATGTGTTTCCACTGATAGTGACAAATCAAAGAAAGAAACTTGGACCCCTCGAGTCCTGTTATGAAAGTAGCTTGTAATTCCTTCATTATCAGTGAATTCTGTGATGTTAATTAGTATTTTAGAGATGCTTTGAGAATAAATAAAGTGGTAGAAATAAAAGTAGCATAACAGTCATGGTTTTAATGGAAGGGTGTGAAACACTTTTGACTTCAGCTTTTTGGAAGGATTAAATTGTACAAAAGGAGTATGTTCTCATATCTTCTCTGAAATAGCTTGAAGGGAATAAGCTAAACAATTGGAAATGACATAAATCTGGTCCTTTACATTAATATTTTCTGTCTTCAATTCCTTTACCTATAAGCCTTTTCCTTTGCAAAATACTAATTCAGAATCATTCTCTGCAATGCAACACTGCTGCAGCTTATTTAGATTTCCAGGATTTGTTCCAGATTTGTTCCGTGGTAAAGCTCTCTGCAATTTTCCTCTTTTCTTTGTTTCTACCGTTGCATACCACATTAGTTCCTCTGCTGCTCAGAACAGGGATAAATCTCTGTCTCACAACAGTGTCACAATTACTTCCATTATGGTCCCTTTCAAGAACTGAATCTAAAGATTTTTACAGTGTATGAGCATGCACAGACATAGTAAAGATTTTAGTGGCACATGCTTATACTCTGGTAGCAGTGCCTAACATAAAAAGAAGATTATCTGAAGCAAAAAAGTTAATGCTACAAAAGGATTTGCTCATATTTTTGTTTTGACAATTGAGATCTGTGTTATGGCTTTACACAGCCCTTACATATGGCATTACAGTCTGAGGAACCAATGAAGATCCTCCAAGGCACTAAGCTTGTATACCTCTCAGAGCCACAGCAGAGGCTTGACTGCCAGAGAAAATTCTTTTCAGAAACCCAGGATATCTTGAAAAGAGGAAAGCTAGCTCTTCCTCTTAATTACAACTTTACATTAGAGGCATGAAGTGAATTTTGGTCAGCCGCTGAAAATTAAGTTAATACAGCCAAAAGTTTCTGGGCCTTCTTGTCTCTGTACTTCCTTGCAAGTGAGACACCTATAGTGATCAGCTGAAAACCTCTCTAGCATCTTCGAATATGTTGATAAGTTTAGTTTACAAAACAAAAGCTCCCATTGCCATTTCACACACACTGGCACCCAGGCTGTGCACATGGCATGGTGCACAGCACACAGGGTGCTTGTGAGACCTGTGCCCTGCTGAGTACCTTCTGAAGGCTAGGTGAGAATAGAGAATTATTACGGATAGTGGGCAATACAGAGGAGTTAGCATGTTTGCAATCTTACCCTTTTCATTTTCTGACCTTGTGACCTGGAGGGCACTACTAAGTGAAAGAAAAGAAAAAAAAAGAGAAAAGAAGTCAAACATAAAAGCATCTATAATTTGACATTCATTGACTGAAGGAGGTGAAAAAAGAGATCAGAGCTCTCCAGTCGATCTCCTATTAATATCATCCTGTGCCCAGGAATATCATTTAGCTTAAGGAAAACAATGTGTGTAGCAAGAGGCATGAAGAAGGGGAATCTGTTGCAGACACAGCAATGCATTTTGTGGAAATGTGAGGAAGAAATGAGAGGTGGCTGGAAGAGAGATGGGCAGTTAGAGGTAAGTGGGCCTTCATGAATGATGCTTATTGACAACATGACCACTGATCTGAACATAAATGGTTTTATTTACTTTAAAAACTTGCTGTTGGATTAAAAGATCTCCCCTGAGTTGCAATAGTAGAGGCATTTTTAATACATCAGCTTTCCCCCTTCCCTGTCTGTGTAGTTACCTTGATAAGTCCTCCATCACGAATGGTTAGATTCATTGCCTTCTTTTAGACTTCAATTTGCCAGTAGGGAATTTTAGAGACAGGTATATTCATAACTGTCTGGCAGAGAGAATACATTATAGTATTAGCTTAAAGAAGCATAAAGAGTAGCTTTCCACCTAAAGTTATGCAAAGGAGTCTCCACTGTTTTATTTTTTATTGATTTACTAAATTAATAGGATTATTTAAATTGTTTATTAGACAAAAAAACTTTAAATCTTTGAGCCTTCAGGCAATTTTTCCATGAGCTTGTAAATGTTACACAGAAACATTTCAGTTTATTACAGAAGGAGCTTTTTCTTGATGTCAAGTCAGCACTGAAAGTGAAGAATTAGACAGTGGTTGATATATCTGGTTGTATTCCTGTGTTGAGAGGTATTCCAGGGCTGGTTGTGTAAAAATGTGTTAGAATGATGCTCCATTTTCCTTTTAATCAATATTACAGAGCCTTTCTATATAAAGAAGTTAAAATACATTCATTACATTTAACAGGACTTTGGAAATACCAACCTGTGAAGTACTTTTACTCCCTACTCATAGCACACACCCCACCCCCCAAATCACTGTTTTTCTCAAGCTGCAGAACAGTGAAGTAGCAGCACCGGGATATAAACAAAAGAGGTAACTGTGAATTTCTGTAATCTGTTTGTAAGATCAATAGCTAAGAAGTTTGAGGGAAAGTATATGGTGCTTATCCTACTGGCACAAGATTTTATATAAGGTATTTCTCTTTTGAAAACTTTTAGGATGCCCTGCTACCCATGTTTTCCAGTGGAAACACTTAGGTTGAAGGCTTAGTTAAATAGGTAGTACATTTGGTAGAGTCTCAAAAAACAGAAATAAACACATATATAAAAAAGTTTGGGTTTTTCCTTGTGAGAAGTGTAGCTGATATATATTTGTGTTTATTTCTGTCCTTACATCTTTGACTTAAGATAATTTGAGTGTCATTTTATCCATAACAGTAGAAAGAAGCATTAGCACCAGGAAGAAGACAGTGGTCTCTTGTGTGTGGCAAAGTACATGCTGTTCCTTTGCTGTACAAGAAGCGTAGCATGATTGTGAGTCATGAATGCAGACCGAAGCCATGTGCTGCATAATGCTCACTTCTTGTTCTCTGCAGATCTCTGGTTAGGAAGCAACTACGATTGGTCCTGTCCTCCGGTTCAACAAATATTTGTTTTAGATACATAGCAGAAAACATACCCTCAGATTGAAAATGTTAATGTGAAGCAGCTACTTAATTAATTGCATAATTGTCAGTAAGTGATTGGTAACTGTCTCTGCTGTTAATGGTGCTTTTATTATTCATCTTGCACATAAAGCAGTAGTGGATTGGGTAAGAGAGAGTGTTTTTAATGGTTTTGTTATCTGCAGTGAACAGCATTTTCTGCGTAAAAATTCAGACTCTTCAAAAGGCAGAATGTAAACTAGTTTGGACATTATTAGCTCTCAGAGCACTGCAAAAGGAATAAAAGGGGAAAAATAATAAAGGTCATAAAAAGTGAGTCAGTTAGAAAATTATTCAGGAACTGAGAATCAAGAAAAATTTGGGCAAATGTCAGCCCAAGTAAAATGTTAAGTGGCTTCTAATTTTCTGAAAATAAATTAAACTCTTTCCAGTATCATTCTTAATTAACACAAATATAAATAATCTCATGAAATAAAAAACATTATCACGTCCTTCACATATTGCACATGACTGCCAAGCCAATTTAATGTAAGGTTGTAAGAAGGAAAAATTGTATATAAAAAACCTGAGATGTATTATTTCCATGGGTTAAGTCTTTCTATCCATCGGGTGGGTTATACTTTTCTCACTACTATGTAATCATCAGTCTTGTGAAATGGAAGGCAGGAGATGGTTTCATTCTCCAGTCATTGTTATCTCTCTCCGTGTAACTCAGAACCTCTACAACCTATAACACAGAAAACAATGTTTTATCTCATGGTCCCTAGAGAGAAATTATAAAACTTAAAGGATATGACAAACCATATAAAGCTGTATGACTGAAAATATTGAAAGCAATCCACGGTCAATGCAGAGGTTGAAATGAATATTCACAGTGAAAGTAGATAAGAAGTGTTGAGAAAATGGGGTCTCTTTCCTGAAATAATAGCTAGGAAACTCATAAACAATGCAGAAAGTCCTATACATTTTTTTTGGTGCTCATATCCCTGCCTGTCATTATAGTATTGTTTTTAATTTCAAGTCAACTATGCAAACTACTATATTAATTGTCTTTACATCCTTTATAAACAGTTCAGAGATCCCTTCCTAAGATGCATAGTGAAGAACAGCTGAATTATTTTATGATTTTTTTTCAATAGAGGGTGTTTAAATGACCAGAAAAAAACAGATTAATATTATTTTGTTAATGAACTTAGTTGGAGTTTCACCTTAAGAGCCTATTCAACCTCAACAGATGTCCTTTTGAGCTACAAGGGAAAATTCAGTATAAACTGATAGACATTACAAGCAACATTAAAATTAATGGAGAATTGGTGTATCACATCTGCTGATGATTTCTTCTATAAAAAGGTTAAAAATTCTCTGTTTGATCCCTTATACTTTGGTTTTAGTCTCTCAGATCATTCTGTGCAATCTTTTCACTCTTTTCTGTTTCATGCATATATACAGTCCATACTACTTTACCATCCTCAAAGCAGAGCTGTCTTCTTTTGTCTAAAATAAAGATTAAATCGATAATAAAACATGCATATGAAAATAAAACTCACCAATACTTATAGAAAATAGCTAGTGATATACCTTGTCCATATTTTAGCCTTTTCACATTTTTTCTTTTCCTTGATCCTAATAATTCTTATTATTCTTTTGTCAAAGTCTAGAAGAGACTCGTTTTTTTCTAAGTAGTCATGGAATCAGAGTACTTAGATATCTGCAGAATGACATACATGCAATCTCTCCATTGGCATATGGATCATATGTCCTAGTCCAGCTTGTTAAATTTGTCCATCCTGTCTCAGTGCATTGATGCTGCATTAGTTCTTCTATATTCTCAAAGATCTGTAGTCACCACTGTTTTTTTAATCCTTCACTTTTTGCTGAATAGGAGTTTGGCTGCTTGCATTTCTTTGCCTTGGCTTGTAGGTTTGTTTTTTTTTTCCCTTCAGGTGGATTAGCTGGTTTTATTGCAGATTGAATTCTCTTGTCCTCTACAGATTGATGAGGTCTCTACTTAGTTTATTGAAATAAATTTTCTATTTATTATCATTGGAATTTCTTAAAGTAAAGGCTGCACAGCATCTTAATAATTACTACTATGAGAAAGAGCTGTGTTATTACATATCCTCTGAATTAAGTGTAACAGATATTTGGGTGCTTATCTGCTTCTTAAAGCTCTGGAAACTCGATGCTGAAATGTCTCTGCAGATTTTGACCTGCACTCTGTTGCATTATTTCTCTGTGGTCTGAATACTTTCAAAGCTGAATATTCTAATTGCTTTTATTGCTGTATTGAAGTTTCTCTTTTACACCTGCAATCTGCAATCCCAGTCATTAGCCATGATATTATAGAAAACCATATGTCATTTCACTGCTGAATACCTTCTTTAAACCAGGGATTAGTTTAATATTTTATCATTTTAATAGCTTTTGAAAGTTTGCAGGCAGTTTCAGGTAATTCTTTTTTAATTGTTCTTTCTTACAAGAAAAAAAAACATATTCGTATATTGACTGGTTAGTGTCCTAAAGCAAATAACAACAGCAACAGCAAAAAGGCTTTTCTAAAGAACAGATAAACTTTCCAAGGAAGTGCCTGATGACCTGCAGTAATTAGAATATTCATTAACTCTACCTACTTTGCCACTCTAAATTGAGACACTTTAAGTAAGTTGTCATAGATTCCCCATATAATCGATGAAGGAATGGATAGAGAGTGAGAGGATGTCAGAGGAGAACAGCTGGAGATCTATGAGAGAGCTCTCATAGAGAGTTCATTTGTGACTTCATCAAAGGGCTAATAAATTCAATGGCAACTAGTGAAGCAGCTGAACAGACAATTATAGCTGGGATGCTACCCAGAGGCTCTTTAATCAGTCTGTCCTTTGTCTCTATATTTTAAGATTGCAGTTGTTAAATACCCTTTCTCTGAAGTAGAGCTGTATACATGAAAATATGCAAAATTTCTTGTTTTTTGGAACTGCCTGTATCTACCAATTTCATAATGAAGGCCATGTCTGGACAGCGTTGTTTTTTTTATTTAATTTCTTTTTTTTTGCTGACATAGTCTATGTTTACAAATGTCCTATCAAAAAATGAGATTCAAAGGCAACTTTCAAAAAGAGATAGAAAATATGAGACACATTTAAAACCAAATATTTTCCTGTATAGGCTTTATAATAGAATGTGCTTCCCAATCTAGTGTCATATCACTGTCATAAGGCATATGGATTATCTGGTGTGGGATCCATTGAAACAGTGTTTTTAATTGTGTGTTTTCTATTTTATGTTACACAGGAGAACAACATTCTATAAACACGGGAAATTCAAAAGATGTTTGGATTTCAAGGCTTAAGAGGAAAAATGGTATTGTCAGCTAAACCAATTTTTTTTAGTCACGGGTAGATATTTCAAACTTGTAATCTACATACGATAAAAAAAGCTTTCTTGAAACTTTCCATTCCTTTAAAAAGAAAGACAAAAACTAAAAAATAGAGGAAAAAAGTCTGTACAGACATGCCCATCAGTTCAACAGATGCTGGAACATTTTAAATACCGCAATATCTTTAATGCTAAATTATTTCCATGTGGAAATGAAAATATTCCATTTTCTTCCTTTCCCCACTCTCAACTCCTGTTTGGTCCTTTCTCTGCTGACTTAAGAGAAGGATAAATGATGATACGTCAGGTGTGTTCTACGCCCAATCCTCTGCTTCTCGTGAGCTTTACAGAATGAGAAGTGGGCAAGGGCCTCCACACCCCACCACTAGCCATGAGATAATGTATGCCTGAAAGTACAGGTCCCTGGGGGTTCCTGCACTTGTTCATGTAAAGAGAGGGGATGACAGAGGAAAGGCAAGCAAAGGGTGGATTTTTGTGTGGTTAGGTGTTAGCATCTAGTTATGTCACTCATTTTTCCCAGTGCAAGCAGGCTGCGACAACTTAATGACTTATTATCACTGTTGCCTCATAAGGAATATTTTACTGACCTTTGTGGAAGCCCTGATTTCCTCTAAAGTGAGAACTAGCATTTGGTGAAGCTTTTTGCACTAAAAATACCCAGTGGGAAAATGGAGCATAAAAATTCTCTTGCAATTATAAGTTTGAATGCTATTTTGATCTCAAAAGAATCAAAGCAAACAAACAAAGTTTGAGTTTTGAAATCAAGAGCTCTGAATTCTGAGGAATTTACAATGGAAACAGTCATTTCAGTATGTCCAAGCTTTCTTTGATCATAACTGCCAAAACAAATGTTTCAACATTTTGAGGTACAAATTTGTGGAATACTCCAGTACACCTAAAACAATTGATATAAAGACTCACTGTGCTTCGAGGTCAAAATTATTTCAAATCTTCAGGTAATAGATAATCCAACTTTTTCAAATAATTTTGAAAAGCTATGTTTGCTTTCCAGGAACTCAGTTTCTGTACATGCTTTAGTAATGTGTGTAGGCTTCCAAAAACTGTTACTACATCCAAAAAAAAGAGGAGACTGAGGGGAGACCTCATTTCAGTCTACAACTTCCTCATGAGGGGAAGAGGAGGGGCAGGCACTGATCTCTTCACTCTGGTTACCAGTGACAGGACCTGAGGAAATGGCCTGAAGCTGTGTCAGGTGAGGTTTAAGTTGGATATAAGGAAAAGATTATTCAACCAGAGGGTGATTGGGCACTGGAACAGGATCCACATGAATTGGTCACAGCAGCAAGCCTGGCAGAATTCAAGAAGTGTTTGGACAATGCTCTCAGGCACATGGTATGACTTTTGGGGGTGGTGCTGTGCAGTAGCTGGACTTCGAGGATCCTCGTGGGTCCTCAAGGATCCCCTTCCAACTCAGCATATTCTGTGATTCTGTGATTCAGGAAAAAATGAGGCTTACAATATCTTAATCTACCTTATTCATAAAGTAAAACATTGTGGATACAGATGGGAAAAAGAGTTGCATGGTTTCAATGTCATGGAGGCTGAAGCTATGACCCAAGGAGTCGGACAGGCGCTGCTGTTAAAGTGGGAGAAAACACATCTAGTAGTGCTGGAGACTTCCCAATAGAAAGTTTAGAGAGAAATAACCTTGGGCTTGAGAAAAACAGACCAATCCATTGAAAAGTACCAGTTATAACAAAAACTGGTATGTCAAAAATTCTTTTGTAAACAGACAACCAGCATTGTGGTTATATGACCAACCTATGATGCTTTAAACATAGGAAAATAAGATCCATAGGTTGCATCTGTCTTCCAAATCTTCCACTTCTGCCTCCGAGTAGATGAAAAATGCAAGTGATAGGTTGGAAACTGGACGTTTCTTGCTATCAGCAAATCCATACATTTATCAGTGTACTTGAACTTATTCTGACCATAGAGAACAGAATAAGCACTGTAACTCAAGTAGTACATTTTAACTGTTCATTATGTATATTTTGAGAACAGCCATACTGTATGTATGGTGAAAAGAAGTTCTGAAACACTGCGATAAACATTCAAAGTAAAAAGGAAAAAGGAAATTCCCAGGAATAAGCAAATCTTGGAGTGATATTTCTTCTGTTTCATTTTGTATATACTTATAATTGCAAATAAGAGGCCCATTTAACTTGTACACAGGCAGACATAGTAACACACATATGCATGAGAGATGGTATAATTGCATTCTGTTAATTAAAATATGTCTTATAATAATGGCTTTTGCAGTATTTTCAAAGAAAAAACCTATTTGGGTCAGCTTTATCCTGATTTTTGTTGGTCAGAAAGAACTATGTAATGCCATTTCACATTCTAAAAAAAGAAACAGCTGAGCTGTGGCTCAGTCACCACATTTTTTCAACCACTGAGAACTCAAAAAACCACAGCAATGAAAATTATAGGAAAATGTCTGAGGATTCAGATACCAAAGAAAGTCTAAGACCAAGTGCTATAAAATCTGGAGGTGGCTGCCTAGCTAAAGCAAGCATGACAGGCTACCCTACACTGAAGAGTGATGGGGAGAGGTATTACTTCATTAAGCTTGAAGCCAGGAATGGCTACTTGGAGCAGATACATTCAAGAGTGTAGAGGCAGACAGTGTCTTCAATCATGTTGTTTCCCCTGGAACAAAGAGGTTTTTCTTTTCTGGGAATGAGTACACTGTTCAGTTTGGCATATGTGATGTTCCAATACCAAACATCAGCTCCTGATGGAAGTTCCTGGAAAAAATTATAGTATCCTAAGGAAAGCAGATCTTATTCCCTTTGTACAATAAGGCAGGTCTTTATTTCAGTATTAATTATTTCTAAAAGTTGAGACTTCTTCTGTTGGTTTGTATGTCTTGTGAATATATATTGTCTCATTTTCACAGTTTTAAAAGATGACAAATATTACATTCAACTGTAATGTACAATATGCAAAAATTTGCTGTAATCATAAAACATTATCATGAACACTTGGAAAGTATCAGTGATTATTTTTTGTAGAACCATATTTTGACTAATTAAAAAAAAATACTGTCAAATTTGAAGGTATTTTTCTTCTAATTCTTTGTCTTTTTTAAAAAGCTCATGAACATGATGAGATACTCCAGCGAATGAATTATGATTATGAACTAATAATGAAATGTCTGTGAGGTTGCTGGCATTCTGTCCTCTTCTTGCTATCTAATAATCACCAGAATATGTCACTAGAATATCATAATGCACACCCTGTTGTGCCATTCTGTTTGAATATCAAGATACACAAAAATATAACACAAAAGGGAAACCCCCCTCCCTCCCAAAACCAAAGCACAATAAACTGTCACACTACCCCCTCCAAACCTCAGGAAATGCAGATTTCCAAAACGTTTAAAACACCCAACAAAATAATTATTCCTCTTATTTAGAATAATGACCTCCTTTGTGATTCAAAAAATGAGAGAAACTGGCAAATGCTCCTTCTGTCAGTTGCAAGGTTTCTAGTGACGTGCCTCAGAGAAATGTTAGCAGAGCGTAGGACTGTAGAAAATGACTTTACTTCATTGATATCCTGTGGAGTGGGGCAGGAAAAACCCCTTGATTCTTTAAGAAAGTTTGTGCCACAGCAAAATAACAAATCTCTACCTTCCTTCCTTTTCCACCCCAGTAATATCTTTCCCACTTATCCAATAATCCGGTATCAAATAACAATTCAATTATCCAATGGTCTAGTATCTTTCTGACCACTCAATTCTGTAGCACTGCATGGGGTTGCTGTGACCCAAGTGCAGGACCCAGCACCTGATCTTGTCCAAATGGCCTCGACTCATTGGTGCAGCTCATCCTGATCCCTCTGCAGAGCCTTCCTCCCTTCCAGCAGATCAACACTCCTGCCCAACTTAGTGTTTCAAGTGGTCTTACTGAGGGTGCTCTCAATCCCCTCACTCAGATCATTGATAAAGATACCAAACAGAGGTGGCCCCAATACTGAGGCCTGCGGAGCTGCACTTTTGACTGACTGCCAACTGGATTTGGTTCCATTCACAACCACTCTTTGGGCCCAGCCATCAGTGAACAATGAACAACCAGTTAGTCCAGGAGAGTGCCATGGGAAAGTGCGAAAGGCTTTACTAAAATACCCATGAACAACATCCACAGCCTTTCCTTCATCCACTAACTGGGTAATAAGTACCTGTTGCAGTGCTAGGTTTAGTTTAGCAAGCTGCAGCTTTCCCTGAGAGCTCAGCGGAGCTGCTTAGGGCAGTGCGACCACTGTCGCCCTCCCGCAGTCCTTTCCAGACGGCTCCGCACTCTTGCTCCAGCAGCTCTCAGCTCTACAACCCAGTGATGGCAAAGGAGGCAAGAAGGGTCTCTCCATGAGGGTTTTAGAGGGGCTTTAATGCTTACATCTTGTCCCAGCAATCCCCAGAGGCAGAGAGACCCCGTGATCCAGGCACAGGGGGGTTTTGTCAGGGGCTCAGGGGTGGTACATGGGCAGGGTTGGGGTACAGGAACCAATAGGGAGAGCCCGAGGGAGTGGCCAGGGCTATGGGCAGGGGAAAGTGGGGGGGAAATAACGGGATCAGAAAAGCAGTGGGTAAACCGTTCACCACGTACCTATTATGAGATAGTGTGAATAGTACTTTAAAGGTGTTTATTCCTCTTTGCTGACTAGGAAGGGAGTTACAAACATATAAGTGAATCTTATTTTAGAATAATTAAGGATATAAAGTCATACCTCTGCCCATATGTCTGAAGATGAAAGTGAGTTTAATATTTTGCAGTAAATAATTATGTTTTATTGACACATCGAAGTAAACTACTATTTTTATTGGCTTTATAGCACCAGGAAAAACAATGGCATATGTGACAGAATAATAGATGTATGCTTCCTATAAATAATTCTATATGTGTCTTGACAGTATTAACAATTTGTGAAAGTTAAAAATTATCTGCTTCCTTTTCACTACTAGTGAACTGGAATTTTTAGGTTCACAACTATTCCATGAATTCTGAGCAAACATATTAAAAAACTGCATGTACCTATATACACACACCTATACATTTTCACATGTGGTTTTCTTAATGAACCACAAGTTGGAAAGACTAATTCTTAGCCTGTTGTATTCACAGAGCACTGAAAGTAAATGCTTCCAGGTAGAAAAAGTTACTTCTAGGTGATTATGAAGGGAATTTTTCAATGAATTATGGAAGGAGGACAACATGAAGTACAAATATAACAAGGAAACTGTTCTTGCATATAGATCGTGTAGAAATACTGGATAATATCGCAAAGCAGTAATATTTTGACTTTTAAGAGTCCAGAGGATTTGCTGGACATATGGTAATTTCAGGGAATTTTATAATTGGAATTGTGCAGAAAATTTCAAAGAGCAGCAGGCCCTGGCTTTTCTGATAGCTAACAAGATTAGTGGAAGTACCTATCAAGAAACAAAATCTCTTTCAGTTGTTTGAAAGACAGGCTTCACCGAGAAAAAAAAAAAAATCAAAGAAGGAAAGAAAAAACAAGTTTCTTAACTGGAAAGTGTTAATGCATAATAATCAACAGTAGAAAAAAAATCTGGTTTCAGTTTTAATGTCAGCTCATAATGCAGTTTGGGGTCTAATGCTATTTTGACATAATAAAGTAAAAAGTTGAAATGGATGTTCTTTGGAAATGAGGACACCATTTGCAGTGGAGCTGACATCCAAATGAGGTTTTGTGTACCTTAATCTCTGAAATGAGTATGAGTAGAAAATTTACAAGAGTTTTTTTAACAATTAAGGACTATCACTATAGAGGACAGCAAATTACCAGTAGAGCATTAATATGTTATTACTTTTAAATGAAAAATAAATCTATAAGAAATCAAGATTATATAAAAATATGTATGTATGCAAATTTAACTTTATATAAATTATAAACCAATTTAAAATGTTTTGCTTATAGATTCAAAAATAACAACTAAAAAGCCTCATTGTCCACTAAGGTGAATATATAAAATTTAATGCTTAAAAGTAAAAACCAGAAGAGTCATATCCTCTTCATGATAAGCCAAATGTGACCAGACATGCAAATGATACTGACCTCTAGGACAACCATCCCTTCCACAGATTAATAACAGAATTAAGTCTCCTCCATTCCCCCATTCTCTCCCCAGGCCCAAGAAATTAATTGTGGAAATATAAATTTTCTTCCACCTTTATAATAATCTATGGTGGCTATATAATTACTGTAAAACTAACTGGTATCTATTACTTTCTTGGAAGCAGTATTGAACCTCTCTAAGTTAGTGTTTCTAGGTATGCTATTAAACTGGGATAACAGGATGAACAGATGAGCTCTCCTTCAGAGTCACAATGAGTGTATTCCATAATTTTAAAAGGATATTTCCAAGTTACCTGTTACCTACAAATCTCATCCTGAACCTATTGATATGTGAAAAATAGTCACTTATTAGTAGTTAGTAGCTTGTTCAAGTAATCTTGAACAGGGAAATCTGTGATTTTGTTGAAATGAAGCTGAAAAACAGTAACTCAAGTGGACACAAAGTTTTCTGTGTGTTTTTCTTAGGACAGGTGTTGTAAGGCAGATGAATGAAATCTGTCTGTGGGATATGTGTCCAATACAAGACATATGAAGATTTGAGACATTCTATGTATTCAAAGGCTTGTTACTAAAATCATTAACCTTGGAGAAGTGTGACTAAAGAAACAAAAGTTACTAGAGGCCTGCAGTAGGTTTAGGAATTTTTCTGTCACTCAGTGGTGGGACTGGGTGACTGTCTTTGACTGTCTTTGTTGAGTCTAATGTGACCTGGGCTTGCTGATGAGACAGGTTTTTTTTTGTGTTCACTTGCCTTTTCTTATTATGCTTCTATCTGGAAAGATTTTGTTAAAATTTAAGGAACATGTGGTTGGGATACTCAGTGCTCATTTGGTAGCGAGCATTCTATGCTTATACATAGTAATTGGTAAATGTCATTTAGGCTATGAGAGACTGAATAAATGAAGACTTTGTATGCTATAGAATATTACCTCCTAGTACAGAAGCTCTTGTTTTCTTATCCAATTTAGTTTAAGTGAACACCTATATGAAAGTGGCATTCTGAATTTTAATCCATCTAGCAACAAAGCTTTAATTTGAGACTACAATTTTGTCTTTTATATAAGGATATTATTCAAATATTAAGGGATTATTGTTGGCTTTAAACCAGAACTTTTTATATATGTATTAAAATGCTGATGAAAAATTATAAACCTCTTCCTAAAATATTTGACTGCTATATTTTTACCCTCAGTAATGCAGAGAACCTTTTTTCCTGATAAATATTGAACAAAATACTTTAAAAATAAATGAGTAAGAATGAAAATAGTGCCATCTGCTTGCTCATCTTGAAACACATTACTACTTAGCCTACCCAGTAGTGTTCTTATGATTTTACAGTGGATAATTTATTTTGTATTTGCAATAAATTTGAAGGAAAAGTTTCCATAGTATCTCCTAAATGAGCTAAAATAACTGAAGGCATATGCAGAAAGAAAGATGGAAATAGATTCTGGATGGAGAATGGATTTACCGAAGCAAAAAATGCAGAATTCTGGCTATGCTTTCTGCCAAACTTCGAATAGTTCCTCTTTATTTCACATATATAGAATGTCTTTTATTTCTCATATATAGAATGTCTTATATTAGCATGGTTGTTAATTAAAGATTATTCTTTAGAACCTATTTTAACTCTACAAATGTGAAGGAATAACTAACAAAGGCCACCATAACAATGATTTTGTTTTTGCTTTCTTTTTAATGCTAAGCTTGTGCTTCAAGATAATGCATTGCTGGATTCCATCTGGTCAGGTTGGACATCTGCAAGCTGTAATCTCTGGTTTTGATGGGCATTGTTCTTCAAATTGTCATAGAACCCTGAAGACATTATTTTGGCTTCTTTTGAATAAAAGACCAGCTGCAGAATTCTTCTGTCATTGCACCTCACCATTACACTGCAACAGAAGATCAAATCACGATAAAAAGCCTCATTGTGGGAGCTAGAAAACAGACATGCAATAAAAAGTGTACCCAGAAGTACTCATAGTCTGGCCTATGACAAGGTTGAACAAGTAGATGAGCCACGTGGAGAGTTGGAGGCAGGGAGAGACAACAGCTGAACTGAAACAGGAAAGTAATTTTATGCTAAGTAGCTTTCTAACAATTTCTAGTGCAGTAGATATTATCAACAGGGATGCTTTATAGAGTATGATAGTATATAAAAGGAATTGGTGGGTGGTCAAATCATTTACAGTATGAAAAGCTGGGAAAACTAAGCAACCATTTTACAGAAATCATAATCCTAAAAAAAAAAGTGGTCTGGAGATTAAAAAGAGTGCAACGTGCCTGTAAAATTACAGTTTATAAGTAACAAAACAAACAGGCAAACAAAAAAAACCAAAAAGCAACCAAAAAACTCACCCTGAATGTCTTAATGTTTCAGTATGTTTAAGGTAGGTTTACTACTAAAAGAGTAGAGAGATGGTCTGATGCATTTTCCTGGTCTTAAAATCGAGAGTCAAACATGGTTAGAAGGGGAAAAGGGATTTTACCTTGGTATTTATTTTAAGGATCCTTAGGTGCACTACGTCCAGGTCAAATGCACCGAAATGCACACGCAGTGCACACCCCCAAAAGATCTGGTGTAGCATTATAGGTCTTACTAATTAGCATATCTATCAAAGATTCCCCAATGAGAGGCTTGAGTGAGCCCCCCCTCCCCAAGGAACCCTCCCCTGGATGGTTCTATCTTGGTTTACAGAATGTGTTCTGGAGAGGACCTTGGGGTCTGGGGCACACTGATCCCTAACTACAAAGCTTCTAAAATATTCAGTCTCCTAGCTTCACAAACAAGGCCAAGAATGTAGGCAAAAAGCACTAAGAATACAGAAGTTGTAAAAGGGTATAAAGGGGTATAAAAGAAAAGGCAAAAAAATCATCATGGCATCATTTCCCCCCTAAATATAAAAAATATATAAAAAATATAAATTTTTTATATTTAAGACTGATGACTGTAAAGGAAGCTGAAGGTAGTCTCCAGGGCATGCATCTATGGAAGGTAACCCGAATGTGACCGTACTATCCCAGTTTTGTATAGACATGAGTTACAGGCCCCTCCACGGTGGCCAGTGCACTGAGGTGGATCTGATTCTGTGTTTTCCTCCAAAAGTGCATCCTCTGGAAGAAAGGAACTCCTGAACTGAAATGTTCCATTTTGTTAGGACACAGTTTAGGACAGTGGTCTTATAACTGAGGAGTTTTGCTGCGCAGAGAGAGTAAAACTAAAGGACACTGAAGACGAAGCACACCGTGTGTTCTCTGTGCCCTTTTCTTCAGTCTTGCTCATATCAGCAGGTTTCAGAGCTTCCTGACTGCCATAAACTGTTTGTTTGACAGCTGTTCTGTGACATTAATTCTTATGCTGAAATGCTGCTTGTGTCTGTGGAGCACATCAAGGACTCATTTTTATTTGTGTTTCATGGTCATCTTACAAAAGATCACGTCTGTTTAGAGATTTTTTTCTTTTTTTTTTCCCTTTCAAGGATTCTTTAAACCAGTTAAAATATGCATTGTAACTGTATGATGAGATATGCTTTTTGCAAATGGATGAATCTGGAAACATGCCTCTCATCACATATTGACAGTCTGATAATGAAGGAAGTTATTAAATTACCACTCTTTTTTTTCTAGTTCCAGTTGCTTAAAGAGAGATTCTTGCTCTCAGAAGCTCAAAACCTCTATAGTTGGTACTGCTTCTCTGATGGAAACTATAAATCCAACTTATTCAGATAATTAAGAAGGGTTTATGGTGATTTACTACCAAAATTCAAAACCAGCTGAGAAATTTCACTCCCACAATGATGAGGTAGAGTTATTATTAAAATTCGTTCCTGATTCTCAGAGGAATTTGCTGGAAAAGTTTGGGAATAACAGAGAAGGTGAAGTTTTTAAAAGTGGGTTGAAGTCCTGAATAGTTTCTATCTTGATTGGCTAAACTCAAAGGCATTACTCCTTAATATTTGTTCCTTTTCTTTTTTCCTAAATTCCCCCGCCTCTATCTGTGAAATCTTATACAAAGTGCTTCCACATTTGATTATAGCTCCTCATCAACTGGATGGCTTTAACTGTTGTCTAGAGAGGATGGAAGATATTTTCTGAGCTGAAATGGGCACTTTTCTGAAATTTAATTTTCTCGGACTACAAACTACTTTTTCAACTCAAAAGTTCACAGAAAAAGGCTATGATTATTTTTAGGAATTACACCACTATTACTTGCAAGTCAGAGCTGAAAAATCTGTCAGAAAACATCCAAGGTTTTTTGCATTCAGATGGAAGCAATTTTAAAGTTGTTTTGAAAATTAGATGACTGCATTCCTTCTATATATTCATTTCTATATACATACCATAACAACAGTTTCTTAAATTTATGTTAATTTTTTTGTAATAGAAATACAATTTCTGCTTCTGTGTTATCATGACCAGCTGTATTCAGAAGAAATTTTTTCCATGTAATGCATTAGCTGGTTGTATTTCAATGTTTTTACCAATGTGATTGATAGGCATTTTAGGATGAGGCCATGACATGTTTCAGGGTTTTGATGTCACATCATTTCACCTGAGAGCTGGGTCTTAAAAAAGATGTAGTCTGTTATAACTAATACTGTTTTTAAAAGACTAGGTTAACCTACTGAGATGAAAACAATACTTATTGTAATAAGTCTCGTTTATTAGTCTTTAAGTTTTGTGACTTTAAGGGAACATACTACTCTTCTGATAAGAGTTGCATTAAAATGAAGATTATTCCGTTGCTTTTCTGCCCTCCAGGAACAAGCAGTTTGAATTTTACTGTAACTTTCTGCTTAACCATCAAATAGCGAACATTTGTGTTTTGCAAGGACAGCCATATTTTCATACTTTTCCTATAGCTTTCCTGTAAAATACTCATTATAAACTCCAACCTATAAAAATTATTACTTTTCTTCATAGTCTTCTAATGTTTTTTTCAGATTATTTTATTTTCCTATATTACTTGTAAAGTGAAAGAAAAAAATTCTTATAAATATGCTTACAAAAAAGTATGTTAAAAATAATTCCACTTTGTATGCACATGAAAAAATGCAAGGATTTTCTCTCAGGGATAATACATACAATTTGCATACATACCTGCATTTATGCTCAAATATATCTCATTAGGATAATTTTTTTTTTCAGAAAATCAAAGCTTAAAATTCAAATTATGTCCAACTGTGACTGAAAACAACAGCAGAGGAAAAACTGTGTAGAAGTTTTTGGTCTTTTTAATAGCAGCTGGTCTTTAATAACTCAGTAGGCTACATATGTTAGCAGTGTTACACCTGCAAAGCAGTGCTCTCCTTGCTCTTTAACACAATTCACATCGCACTTAGTAGTTGCACCCATATTAATGGCAATAGTTCATAGTCACAGGGCCCTGAACATCCTGAGCTAAGTTTACTTTCAGTAGAGGGTAGGACAGAAAGCTCTCCAGGGGTCATTTCCTACACAGACACTTTTGTGATTCTGCACTGTCCTTTAGTGATGTTTCAGCAACAGAAACCCAGCAATACAGTACATTTCTGGGCTAAAAGACATTTTTAAATGGGTAGGAGAGTCTTCATTAAGGACACAGTCCACTGCTGACAAAGAAGCCCTTTCTTCATATGCAGCCATTTCTTCAAATGAGAACCTGCACAAATCTTGGCTCAAAAAATGTTTGGGAATTTTTCTTTCTTTTTTTTTTTTTTATCAAAGATTGCCCAATGAGAGGCTCGAGTGAGCCCCCCCCCCTCCCCCCCCCCCCGAAGGAACCTTCCCCTGGATGGTTCTATCTTCGTTTACAGAATGTGTTCTGGAGAGGACCTTGGGGTCTGGGGCACACTGATCCCTAACTACAAAGCTTCTAAAATGTTCAGTCTCCTAGCTTAACAAACAAGGCCAAGAATGTAGGCAAAAAGCACTCTCAACCTCTCTCCCTGCTGTGTCTGACCTGCACTGAGAAAATGGGAGCTCTTCTGTGTAAGTTCCTATACTTTACTGGAAGATGAGCACTAAGTGAACTGGTAGCCTTAGGTACGTAGTTCAAGGGCTGGTCTGAGAAGAGACAAGCTAGACTGAATTTTCCATCAAGTGCTCAAGACCAACACAGGTGTACAGACCGGGGAATGAGATACTGGAGAGTAGTGCTGTGAAGGACACCTGGGAGTCCTGGTTGATGGCAAGCTGAACGTGAGTCAGCAGTGCCCTGGCAGCCAGGAGGGCCAACCCTGTCCTGGGGGGCACCAGGCACAGCATCACCAGCTGGGAAAGGGAGGGGATTGTCCCGCTCTGCTCTGCACTGGGGCAGCCTCACCTCGAGTGCTGGGGGCAGTTTTGAGTACCACAACATAAGAAAGACATGAAACTATTAGAGAGTGCCCAAAGGAGGGCAATGAAGATGGTGAAGGTCCGTGATGGGAAGCCATATGTGGAGCAGCTGAGGTCACTTGATTTGTTCAGCCTGGAGAAGAGGAGACTGAGGAGAGACCTCATCACAGTTACAACTTCCTCATGAGGGGAAGAGGAGGGGCAGGCACTGATCTCTGTGGTACACAGTGAGACGTGACCCGAGGAAGTGGCCTGTAGCTGTGTTGGGGAGGTTTAGGTGGGATATAAAGAAGAAGTTTTTCACCCAGAGGGTGGCTGGGCACTGGAACAGGCTCCCCAGGGAAGTGGTCACAGCACCAAGCCTGACAGAGTGCAAGAAGCGTTTGGACAATGCTCTCTGACATATGCTGCAATTCTTGGGGTATCCTGTGCAGGGCCAGGAGCTGGACTTGATGATCCTTGTTGGTCTCTTCCAACTCAGCACATTCTGTCATTCTGTGATTTTTATTCATTCTTTTAATAGCGCAGTCTTGCGGTTGGATACCCTGTGTGTCTCTGTTTCTTCTCATATAGCTGTGCTACCTTTCCAGACTCTGGTCCCAGGACTGCTTCTGTATTTGCCCACTGAAACTTGAAGTTTTACAAGTACTTGTAAAGAAATTTACAAGTACTTTTTGGAGCAGTGCTTGGAAGCCAAGTTTCTTCCATCTAGTGCCCTAATCACTAGAAAGTATAAACTCAGCCTATTCCTCAAGTTATTTTCCTCTGTTCTCTCCTGAAGTGGGAACTTCCAGGAATAAGTTGTTATAACTGTTTCTGGTTATGAAAGCTCTCTGTCACTAGCTAGTTCCTTTATTACATTCTGTAGAATTGAATGGTAATGGTTTATACATATTTGCATATGGAAAAAGCACTGTGCCCATTTCAGTCCTATTAGATCATGAAATTCTAATCATGCAGTTTATAGTCAAGCTGTCAGAGAATGATTTCCTTACATAAATGTAAGAACATGATATGACTTTGTCCTATTACAGAAAATTCTATTTCTAGTTCTTGTCTCTTATAGTTTATAAGATAGAAAATTAAAATTAAATTCTTCTTGGTATGTACAAAGATTTTGAAGTGTGTCTGTCAGGCTGCATTCAATCTCTGGCTGAGGAGAAGATGTAGATTGGTCTCAAGGAAAAGAATGAAAAAGGCTTCAGAGGCTAGTGGCTTGCATGAATTCATACAAGAAGTATTGTGAGCCCTTGAGTATATATGCATAGTGACACCCTTCCAGGCCCTTCTTTTTAGGAAAAACAACAGTATTAGCTCCTGGTAGATTGATCCTTGCTGCCAGCTGGAGAAAATATTCTGGGTGCTCTCTGATAGATGTTACAGAATATGGAGAATATTCCAGGCAGCAGGGATTTACTTGAGAGTTTTACTGAACTTTAGCCTAGTTGCATTTGATGAGACCATAAGATCTTATTTCCTGGCTCCCCCATGTCCCCTACTGGTTATATGATTTCTGACATACTGGTATTTTCCAGAATGACTGTGTACAGAAGCTGAGGGGAGTATCCATTACAGATGTCATTTCCCACAAAATGTCCTCAAATAGCCTCTAATATAATTGTTGTCCACTCTTCTACACAGTGCTTTTATATATAAAAGAAATTATTTGTATAGATATTTGGTCATTTGTTTTAGGTCATTTCTTTATATAATTTCTTAGAAAATATATAGACTAAAAAGAGTAGCATTTAAAACCTAATCACATACATTAATTCCAACTGGCTGACCTGAGGTGCAGTCATCACAAGATCAGCTCCATTTACTTTGGAGTTCTAGTGGCATTTTGATGGATTTCTCACTTCAGATGGCCATATTTTGTGACCAAAGCTCCTAGACTCATTTGATAAAGATATGTATATTGCCAGCATATCTTTAGAGTACAGATAAATAGTAAAATACTTCTGTAAATGCATAACTGTGTAGCTTCGGGCCCCATAGGAAATATTTTTGAAAGCAAACTACACAGCTTTGGGATGAACCAGAACATTTCTCCTCAGATGTAACAAATTCTCGTTTCAGATTAAATTATATAGTTCACACACTGCACAGTTTAATCATAGATAAATGTAAGTTTCTATATATAGTTAGATTATTTTATGCCAGGTTTTTTTTTCTTTTCAAGATTTCACAGCAAACTACAAATCAAAATATAAATGCAAGGTATTAATTATTACTTCTGGTTCCCACAGTGCCAATTAATGTCAAGTCACTCACTACTGACTGAAATCAGAGATTCTGAGAGAAGTCCTTGGCATTAACAAAAGCTCAGCAGCCATCATTTGCTTCATATACTCCAGAGTTATCTTGATTAGTGCTTAGGAAGCAATGTGCTATTACTCTCAACTTAATGTTGATGTAATTTTAAAAAGAAAACGAACATCTGTCTGTTACGTGATATGAAGATATTTGAAGGGTGTATTTTGTGCCCCTGATATTAATAAAAAGAAATGCACTTTTTAGTAAAACTAACTTGATGTTGGCACTTTGCTTGCGAGAGAACATAACAATAGAAAAAAGTATGCCATATATGATTTCCATAATTTATTGCAGGTTGGGACATAAAACAACCAGGAAAAAGCAAATTTAAGAACCAGAACATGAGCTGATGAAAACTAGGGACATAGATTTGAAAACAGCTGTGAAGTTGTACAGTTAGTTAAGGAACAGCTTGAAAACAGTGAGGAAGAAATGCAGAAGACAAAGACCCAGGAAATGAAATTGTGTTGTATTAGAACTCTAAATAGTAAACTAAGACTCCTTTTTTAAAACAATACATAATACACAGAATTTGTTCTTCTGTTTAAAATTGTTTTTCTTATCACATTTATTGGAGCAAATTAAATTATTAAACTTTCACTCATTGATAGCAGTGCACCTGATATGAACTAGCACCTTTAATGTTAAAAGCATTTCTTACATGTGTGTGATGCCTTACTGCCATGGGGAAGATGGGAAGAGAGGAAGGATTAGTCGTTCGCTTTAGTTGTGCTGCTTTTAGACCTTGTGAGTCTGTTGAAGAAAGTCCTGCTTCCCTCTTGTAAATGTATTTCTTTCACTGGGTTTGAGTGGTTCCCTGAGAGATTCCTTCCTGCTGAAATAAACAACAAGTTGTCCTGGTTCTGGTCAGGATGGTTAATTTTTGCAGGAGCCAGGAAGGCCAGGGCCTGGAGGTTGTGCGATACCATGTCACATCATTTTCCAGGGATAGGGAAGGGTTGGCTTCTGGGTCAGCACAGTGTGGTAGAGGGAGTGCTCAGGTCAGATATTGTCTATTTTTAAGGGGGTTCCATCTGGATTGTTAGTTTTTTGTACTCTCTGTTATCAGTATTGTTGCTGTTACTGTTAAAATGTTCTTATCTCATTGCTGTTTCAAATAAATTGTTCTTATCTCAACCTGTGATCTTTATGTTTTGTGATTCCAATTCTCCTCTCCAGCTGCAGGGGAGGGTGAAGAGGAGAGGGGGAGCAAGCAAACAGAACTGGTTGGAAGATTGTCAGTGGCAGCACTAAATTCAGGAGTACCAACCCTAAACCGTGACAAAAGCTTAAGATGGGACAGAGATGATAAGCGCTTTGGGTCTCTTGGAAGCAGTCTGTGCTTTTAGGTTTTGAGTGCAGTTATAGCCTTGATGAGATTCACAGCCCTTGATAAACAGGCAGCAGTTATTGAGGGCTCTGGAACACATTTTCTGTTCCCAGGAACACAACTAGTGGGACTTCCCGAAGCATGCCAGATACCAAAATGTACACTTTATGGTCATTAAGTAATGGTCCTCTCATGCTCCTTGCTTGAAAAGTTGCTTCCAAGGTCAGCTCATCATTAGACATTTCACCCCATCTTCCTATTACCTGGCATGTGAGAATTCTGACCAGTCTATTAGACAGTCAGAAATCATCAAGACTGTGGCCAGTGGGTTTCTGCTCAGTGAAGTGATCCAAAGGAGATCAGGTCTTACTCGTATTGCTTGACATGAATATTTCAATTGTTCACCACAATTTCCCTGATCTATCTTCTGTGTTTTTGTTTTTTATTTCTACAACTTAGAAACTATACGATCTCTTCACTGACCTACTTAATTGCTCTGAAAAACATGTGCTACCTACTTTTGCTTACAGCTGGAGAGTCCTACATCTAACTCTGAATCTTGATTTTGAAGTGAATCTGAATCGGTCTTGTTAATTTCAGTCTGCAGTAATTTTGTTCTGCCCTTGGTGAAGCTTAGTGCTAATGTTTAAAGCTAGGTATCTTACATTGTGAGTAATTCCCTTCCTCTGAGTTAGCAAATCCATCATGCAATAATTTTAGTTTTTATAACAAAATTGCTTAATATTTATCTACTTGTTAGTCGCTGTTTGTAAAGCAGAACATAAAGTCTTATTTTCTCCTCATTTTCCTGTATATTGCCAAAGCAATTTTGCTTGCCAAATTACATTCATTCTTTCCCAGAAAGCTCATAAAAATATATGGAAGAGTATTATTAATCTCTACTCTTAACTTTACTTTCACTATAGTTTGTATTGTAGTCAGAATAATTTAATCTACTATCTTGTGGCAAAGTAATTCTAAAGAATATAGTACTATTACTAAATTATCTTATTTAATTTGTTTTCATTTATCATTGTATGCAGGGAGTATCACCTCTATGTTTTGATATCTAGCAGAAAAGTCATTATTTTCAAGTGTAAATCTGTAGCTGTATAATCTGAATTTCTAGGAATTTTTTAAGGTCCCAGTAGTCATTATAATATTTACTGCAAGAATTTAGCAATCCAAAAATGGCACAGATGAAAAAAAGAGTTCCACTAGGAGAAAGAGGAATCTCCCTTGTGCACACTTGATCAATGCCTTAGCAGGGTCTGGCAGTTTTTTCTTGAACTAATGCAAAGAGAAAGCTAGAGTGTGTTCCAGCGCACTGTGCATGGAGGGATTTTCCACAAGTGAATATCTCCTTTCTTTGGTAGAAGATATGCAGCTATCTTCAAGAGCTGGGCCTTTTGCTTTTCCCAGACCTGAATTTTGATGTCAGGAATGCTTTGTCTTACTAGGATTTTCCAAAACAAAGTTTTCACTTTTGTTGAAATGAATATGTTGGAAATATACTTGATTTTTAATGTACATTTTATTTTCTGTTACATCTTCAATGTTTTAATCTAAGAACAGGTCAACATTTCATTTAATGTTTTACTTTAATTTGGGGTTTTATGGTATTTTTAACTTAAAAATCTTAAAATTATTTAATTACATGGACTTTTACAGCTTATTGCCTCTAGAAGTATGGAAACTTTTGAATTTTGTTTTATTATTTAAATTTCTGGTTTATTATGTGAGTTCAGTTATGACAAGCTGTTGCAATTTTGTTAAGCAGTAACTTTCCTTAGTGATTTAAAAAATAAAATCATAACATTATGTTATCTTTTTGCATATTAGTAGCATTTACTCACTTTTCTTTATTTAATAATGTGCTGTACATGAGCCAGTGGTTAGATATAGGTAATATGCAACAAAATTCTTACATTCCCAAAACATAGAAATAAAGGTATTTGTACTAAACTTGCAGAGGAAAATTAGTGGCCTAAATTTGGGGAAGTCAATATTCCATTTTAAGTGTCACTTTGTCTTATTTTGTAGTATATTTCTTGGCTCGCATGTAGAAATAAGGGGTTAAGGTTACCTTTCTTCAAATGTTAATGTGATTTCTATACCATCTCAGGGCACTTCTACTCTCATAATGATTTGCTGTAAATGCTTGCAACAGGTGAAATCTGTTGTTCCCTAAAAGCATATATGCATATCCAGGTGTTTCCATGGATTTCAGTCCGCATTTTTCAGGAGCTGATTTGATGTCAAAAGAAACTGTCTTTCTTAGTTTGAAATTTCTGGTAAAAGACTACTTGTTTACACATCAGAACATCAGCTTTAATCCATGTATTCACTAACACAAAAATTTTCCACTGCTGCTAGTACATTCAGCAAATTATTGTGATTGCATATTAATTGGAATAGAGACCACAGGTCTCTATAAGCTAAAAAATAAGTTTATTCCTATTAGCTAATTCATATTTCTCATTAAATTACAATTATATCTGGATTTAACCTTCAAGATATAACAAAAATTTCTTTTGGAGAATATAGAATTCTAAGCAAGTAATTTATAATGAGGGCACAGCATATGTATATATATAACAAGAAAACAAGGGAAAAAGCAAACAGGAAATACCTTCTCCAAAAGAAAAGAGAAGATAATTTGTAGACTTATACTGTAGGAGTAAGACACACACACACACACATTTGTTTATCATATCTTATGTAGAGCAGGCTTTATTTAAGCAAAGCTCACATAGGATCAGTAAGAGTAAAAATATATATTAATGTTTAATAATGATGATGAAATAGTGAGTTTCTAGCATTTGCTACTTGGAAGTTCTTGAAACATGTTTTTCAGAAATGTTAAACAGAACTTGAGGACAGAACATCACTATCCTTGGTCCTCCTTGAGTTTTGTGAGAAACAGCTTACACCATGGGCAGGAGGGCTCAGTGCTCCCCAGCTCAGAGGCATTTGAGAGCTTTTGTGCTGCTCTAACCTCTTCTGGTGCAGCAGGAGCTGCTGCATGTCCACTGTTCTTCATAAATCATGGACCAAATGTGGCTTTCTCCTTTCTTCACTGTCATTAAGAAAGGTAGTATGAACTAGGTAGTGGAATGAGGTAACAGTCTGTTCAGTAGGGCAGTGACAGCTCTTTGTCTCTTTGCTGCTGCAGAGTTGCAGAAAAGCAGAAGAGGGGAGGGCTGGTCAGGGAAAACTGTGAGATTTGGTTCAGAGACAAATCTGGCCAGAAAATCTCCTTCTAAATACTTTTCCACTGAACAACAGTGATTTACCAGATTTGCATCACGTCTCAGTGCAGTTCATTCTATTTCTGCAACACTGCCCAAACACTACACTATGGCTTGTGTGTTCACCCATCTCCTCACTGCTCTGCTTGCAAATCTGATCTGCTCTGTACCCCTGATTCTGAGTGTCTTGCTTTCTCCTGCCTGTGCTGATGTGGGTCTGGATATACCCAAAAGCCATGGTTAACTAGTGTCAGGAGAATACGACCAGAGAAACAGGTGATAATCCATCTGGCCAACTATCACTTGTATGATGTCTGTTCCAGTTAGATAAACAATACCAGTGGGTTCAAACACTGTCTCAAGCACAGTTCTCCATGAGTTCCTTGATCCAAGTTTGTCTTGTGAAGGAAATATTCTCCCAGACATTGCCTGAGCCTGGTCGAGGGATGACACAAGGAAAACAAGTTAGCTATTTTGGAAGGGAAGAGAGTTTGCCGACAAGACACACCACGGTTTTGTTGAGGGACATTTCATTGTGCCTGATTTACAAGTTATTCCAATATTTTTCCTCTATTAAATAAACTGTTCCCTAATGAACTGTACTTGACCATTCTCATCAATCCCCTCTCAAAGGAGGTAGCTGTGACACATGCAAGCATGTTGTCATATAAAGTTGTCTTTATCTCACCGGCTGAAGAATTGAAAAAATGTGTATACCTCAGGACCTCATACATGCACACCCCAGGACCTCGTACATGTGCACTCCCTTGTATCAGGACAGCTTTGTTGCTATCAGGACTCTAGATAGCTTGGTTACCAATCACTTTTCTGATTGCAAAAGTGACACACTTTTGGAATACAAAAGAGTAAAATTGAGGTAAAATTATTAAATAGAATTATTTTCAAATTTCGCTTGAAAAGTGCTCAGTGTCTAAAGAGATACCATAGAGCATAATTCAAATTTATAGTCTAACAGCCTCAGTACAAAGCAGCAAGTTCATGAGTTCTATCATTGGCTCTGATAGAAATTCCTTCTGGTGTTGCTTAATTCACTCAACCTAGCTGATTTATCAGGGAAATGCTACAAGACATTGAAAAGAGGTTTTATTGTAATAACATCACAGGTATTTATGATAAACAATTCACTGCAAGTTTTACATTGCCAAGTCATTTGCAAGCACATTTACTGCAACCGTTAAAAATACCATTAGCTTCTGTCCTCTAATATTTACACTTTCTCTTCTCCACATATTTTCTCTAAAGCACAAAACTTTTGAGGAAATCAGTGAAAAATGAAGCTTATACATTTAAGCAATCACTTGAAAACACATGCTATTGTGTGCCAATTATGTTATGGACATAAGAGTCTTTAAAACATTAGAGGCAAAAACAACTTTTATTTTTGGAGAATCATTTTCAGTTAAATTGCATCAGACAGACTGATGGTACCATAAATAATTACTTCATATTATTGGTATTTCCAGTTTCTTTTAAAATTTTTAATAATAGTGTCTGATCTGATATTTTCTCTGTTTTCATCCTAGAAATATCACATTCTGGTTTTGGCTTTACAGTTTTAGACTGATTAAAAAGTCTCTCAGTGGCCTGAAACAGTATACCTGGAGGCTAAAATTTTGAGTCAGTTTTACCCTCAGTCCATCTGTCTCATGGAGTGAGTTAGCTATGAAAGCAAATGTTGTCTGAAGCACACAGTGAGTATCAAGGCTGAAGGGACAAACCCTGACATGAGTAGGCAAGGTCAGCTTCATGTTTGTCTTGTAGAAATAAATTGCATAGACTAGTTTTGTGAGTGGGGTTTTATCTCTGCAGCTACTCATCTCTGAGGGATTAGCAGCATTAGTCAGTAACAGAAGATGGGCACATGAGTTTCCTTGCAATGTCTGGATACTGCTTGTGAATGCTTTGGCTGGGAATCAGTCACAATTCCTCATCCTTTTCCTTAATCCCCAACACCAAACGCATCTCCATGATTCACCTGCCTGGATACATTGTACTTTGCCTGTCTTACTCAAGCTAGGTCTTTTAATTTCTTTAGAAACAAAGACTTTTGACTTGATTTGTACAGTTGCTGTTACATTACTTCTGTGTTCTTAAGTCAAAATTAGACAAAATTTAACAGATGTGAATATGTAAAGAAAAGCATGGACAGCATCTACTGGCATATATTGACAATTTTGAGGTGCTAGAAAGAGCAAAAACTCCGAGGTGAGGGAAAACAGTATTTTTAAAAGCTACATGTAATTTTGCACTATATATTCCTATTTGAAGAAGAATTTTGCAAGTTACCTCATTATTGTTTTCTATAAATCAATAAATAAGTCCCTGGACTTTCAATGCAAGTCTCTAAAGCTATGCACATTAATCTGAGAAAGACAAGACCATGAAATAACTTAAAATGAGTAAGTTTCCTATATGCCATTTAAGAAGATGAATATACTTCTTTTAACCTGTGATATTTTTATGAAGGTATATGTAGGATAATGCATGGTTTAAGTACAACTACAACTTTAGCAGCTTTGTGATCAAAGGTGAATAGAATAGAATGGAATAGAATAGAATAGAATAGAATAGAATAGAATAGAATAGAATAGAATAATGAATGGAGTAGAATAGAGCACAATAGTTTCAGTTGGAAGGAACCTCCAATGATCATCTGCCTGACCAGCTGCCTGACCACTTTAGGGCTGACCAAATGTTAGAGAATGTTAAGTACGTTGTCCAAATTCCTCCTAAACATTTGACTGGCTTTAGGCATCAACCACCTCTCTAGGAAACCTATTTCAGTGTTTGACCATGCTCTTGGGAAAGAAATGCTTCCAGTCTAAAAGTCCAGTCTAAGCATCCCTTGATTTGATTTTAACCATATTCATGCATCCTGTCACTGGATCCCAGGCAGAAGAGCTCAGCATCTCCCACTCCACTTGCCCTCCTCAGGAAGCTGTAAAGAGCAACAGCTCTCAGCCTCCTTTTCTCCAAAGTAGACAAGTCCGAAGTCCTCAGCCACTCCTCATAGCACATTTCTTCAAGCTCTTTCACTAGGTCTGTTGCTTCTTCTGGATGCATGGACCAGCATATCCTTCTTGAATTCTGGGGTCCCACAGTACTCCAGGTGAGACCACACCAATGCTGAATACTGCGTGGCAATCAACTCTTTTGCCCAGCTGGTTATGCTGTGTTTGATGCACCCAAGAATGCGATCTGTCCTCTTGGTTGCCAGGGCACACTGCTGGCTCATATTGAGCCTGCTGTCCACCAGCACCCCCAAATCACTTTCTGTAGGTCTGTTGTCCAGCCACTCCTCTCCCATTTTATATTTGTTCCTGGTGTTTCTCCAGGTGTAGAATCCAGCATTCGGTCATTGTCATGTCATGTCATGTCATTGGTAGTTGCCCAGTTTTCCGATGTACCAGAACATGCTGCAGAGCCTCTTATTCCCTGAGAAAATCAACAGTACCCCCAGTTTATTATCATCAATAGTACGGTTATAATTATTACATAATAATTTTAAGTAAAAGAAATAGCAATTATTACATAATATTTGTAAAACTATTTCCTTCTCATCCTCTTCGTCCTGCAATAACATAACATCCTCACATATGCTGATCAGACTAATTCTACTACCAAGAATTACTAAAAGAGTTCATTTTATAAAGAATATCAGAACAAGGTAAGTATTCTGCAATGTTTTTGTGTTGTACTTTTCTGGACTCTACTGAGTGGTCTGTCTGAGACTGGTATGAGTAGCTGAACTGTGTTTATTAACTCTTGGTAACTCTTCCATGAATTTCTATAGTTGCTCTTGGTCTTATATACAATTTTTCATGCACAATGTCTTCATGAGGTAAGTTCCATCATTTAACTGTTTTATGTGGAAGAGTATTTTTCAGATTGACATCTGACAATTTCATCTGCTACCTCCTGTTTTTTGCTTTCTGAGACATTGAAAAAACCAAACAAAAAGCCCAAAAAACAACCAACCAAGCAAAAAAACCCAAGCCAAAAAACTCCAACAAACCTGTTGCAACTTTCTTAGACTTTTGTGGTTTGATAAATGTTTATTTTTAAAAAAAATATTTATGTTTTTCTTAGGATGGCAAAAATGACATGATTTTAATCACTAGTTATTGCTCTTCTGCTTTTGGTCATCATGTTACCTTTCCCTCTACATTTTCCAAGTTTTTGTTTTGCTTTGTTTTGTTGGGTTTTTTTGAAACGGTGATTTGGTTTATTTTAACCAAATATTCCTGTTCCAGGAACATTGTGTATTCTACAATGCCACAACATTTTCTGATTAATTCTCCATTCCTTACCTAATAAATTGTAATACTCAATTTGCTTGTTTGACTTCTTCTGAACATTAAGATGATTACTCTGTTTTCATAGAATAATGTATTATAACTCTGAAATATCTTTCTTCCGTAGTACAAGCTAGTTCAGAGTCTTCCACTGTGCATACAAAGTTAGAATTGATTTTTCCCTTATTTTTTCCCATGAGTATCACTAACAATAATCATTTTCAGCCTGTGAATCTAATCACAATAAAACATCATTAAGGCTAATTGAATATTTATATAGATAATCACAAAACTTACCCTGTTATATTAGAAAGGGAAATAGATAAACCCTCATACTTTTGGACAGAGTTGTTTGCAATAAAGAAATTAAGTTTTACAGAACTTCCTCCCTACCCCCCTTCTAGTTAGTTAGGAGTAAAATCCAAGAATTTCTCAGTCTTTGGTAACAAAGCTAGGAAATGCTGAAATTTCGGTGTCTGCAATACTTCAGCATGTTGTCACACATCTACTCAGATTAATTGTCAAGCATTCATTTGAATGAGTGGATGGAAAACTAGTCAGAATTTGAAGCCAGCCTCTAAGGAAATGTTCCAATAAAATGCTACATAATCTTCAGAGGGATAAATGTTTACATTTTGACTGATTGATATATTTTTTCTGGTTAATTTTATTGGCAAAATCTAAGAAGTGTTTGCTGTAACTTAATTCTTCAGGCTATGAATCATTTGCATTTTTCCATAGCATGCCTGGCCTGACATATATCACAGATAGGACACCAAACAAGACAGTCTTATGTACATATTGGTGTAAACATTCCGATGTTACAATTACACACTGTGGCAAAGTCCATTGACTTTAATAAAAATGAGAATGGTATGGAAAAAAGAACTTTGCAGCATGTTTTGAAGATAAGACACCCTTTGCCTTAATGTTTTCTCTTCTCTAACTTGTTTCACAGCAGAGTACCCTTGACTGAAAACACGTAATTCATTGCTGTCATGAAATGCAGCAAAAAGTTTCTATTATGTTATAATGTTAAGCCTGCTTATTAAGAACCTATATGAGACACTACCTCAAATTAATGGAACAAATTGAAATCTTAATTGCTATCTGTGATCTAGGTATACAGCATATGAAGTACTGGAACAAGTGCCCTCATTAATTTATCTAGAGCTTTGAAAGAAATGTCTTTCATGAGGAAACGCAGAAGGAGATGCTTATTACCTTCAATGTCACAAGCAGGGTGTTCTAGTTTTGGAGGGTATGATTTGAGACAGACATAAGAATGAAATATAAGCTATCTTATGGTAGGAAAGCAGAATGTAGAAAGAGAGTTTTTCTCCTTTTGGTATATTTGTAAGTGTATTGGATGACTTCAAAGGATTTGCAGTTAAATACATGGGTTTAAATTGAGGTCAAATTAAACGAAACTTAATAGGTGGGTCACACATAATCATACCTGTAAAAAAATATAATAAGATAGAGCATAATAATCTTTTGAATATGGAAATTAACTGTCTTTTCATTATTTCAGAGATAGATTTAAATACAAAAATGAAATCCATGAGAAAAAAAAATTTCCTTGATCTGCCACTCTCTTTCCTATAAACTTCTAATGACAAGGCTGTGACAGATGGCCTTTAGGCCTCTTTTGGCCATCCTACTTTATGATCTCTAATTAAGTCCAGATCACATCTTCCATCTGGAAAACACTTTCTGGCAGTAGGAATTCTGGTTACAGAAGGCAAAAAAGAGGATGTAATGAAGGTTTAGAGACTGAGCAGCTAAAATCTCCTCAAGCTGCCCTTAATAACATGTAGGCTTTAGCCCTAGTTTTAATATGAGTCATATTTGAATACATATATTCCTAAGTAAAATAAATTAAATTACAAAATGGACTCATGCAAAATTGACTATTCCAGTACAACTTGATATTTTTATCTAATAACTTGGGTGATTTTCTAGGTTAATTAAATGAAGGAAACCTCATTGATTTGTATATCGGAAATGTAATCAGTGAAACATCACGTAGAGGGTGGCAGCTGTTTTGAAGGTCAAATAATCCATTCCAGGTGTACTTGTGTAGGGGTGGAACTCAAATGCCTCATTATCTTCTGGGTGCCATAGGGCATCCAAAGTATTCATGTGGAACTGATTGCAATAGCATAGAACCTATGGGAGATCCATGCTTTCTTGGAGTGACAGCTGAAGATGTGGTGGATATGGATATCATAGCCTCAAAGAATTGTTAGGCATCTAATAACCT